>NC_046668.1:22929235-23232147 GCF_004382145.1 Drosophila mauritiana | reverse complement strand
TGAATACTCCTTCCATTTAGCTGAAGTTGTGGCGAGAGTGGAGCAGAGGGAGGGTTACCTTTTATTTTGCGTGGCGGCAACTCTGGTGGAGCATTTTGATTCATAAAGTTGGTCAGATGCGTTTTGCGAGGACTGCATCGGGCAGGCTTAGGACTGTTTGGTGGCGAAGAAGCAGCCGATGTCTCAAACTTAAGCATCTCTATGCGCTTATTAATGGCTGCTGCTAACTCATGCTCAAGCGGAGGAGAGTTCGGAACCAGAGTCTGTTTTTTTGAGTCCACTTCACTGTTTTTAAGCATTTCCACGCGCTTGTTAGCTAAGGGATTCACTCGTCTTGGGCTGGCGACAGGCGTGTCTCTGGGAATGCTAATCGTGATATGTTATTAATAACGAATCAAATATTGAAACTTTAACATTCCTTACCTCTGTAAGCTGTTCTTCATCGATTCCAGCAAGGACTCCGCTTCCATAATTAGTTGTTTGTATTTCATATCAGCCTCCAAGTCTGCTTTAAGAAGTGCTTTTTCGCTTTCTGCGATGGTGAGTGTGGACTTTTTTTTCATGCTTCCAAAGATTAGCGAGTTGGAGCGGTTTGACAGGGGAGACGTCTTGTATATTCTGTAGACAAAATATTTTAAAAGCCTATATATAATTATTAAAATGTTGTCTTATACCTCTCCCTTGGACCCAGTAGATTGCGGCGCAAACAGACGGGGGTGCCACCCACACTTCGGGTGCCTCGTGGCTCACGAAGGGGTGACGAAGAGGTCTTTTCGCGATTTTCACAACTCTTCTTACGTGTTTTAAGGAACCGCTTGCGTCGGCGCTGTTGAGAGCTTTCCCCTGTCTCCTGGCCGCTCTTGCGTCGGGAACGGACTGATGCCTTTCGATTGAGCATCGGACTGATAGGGTGATTAGAATAGTAGTGACAGTTGCCCAGATTTCGTGACAGATCCTTGCGGTCCAGTTCCACCTCTTGCATGGATGAAGTGTCTATAAAGTCAATGTCCAACAACTCGTCTGTATCACACTCATCACCCGCATCCTGTCCAGTGTCTAGCTCCGAAGCGCAGCAGTCAGTAAGGTCTGAATCACTGCTGGAAGTCGAATTAAATATAAAAAGACAACTTGATTTTACTTGTCGAGCAATGAACGAGTGCAACTCACCTTAATATATCAGTTTCCTTTTCGTAAATGTAACTCTCGTCGAACTTCCCAATCATTTCATTAAGGGTGGCCTCGTCGTCACTAAGAACGAAGGATGTGGTGGTAGCTCCAGTTCCACCACCAGCTGCCACGGGCGCTGAAGTTGTTGTAGTCTCGGCGTGCTCCAAGTGACGCCGCTTAATAGTATGTGGGGCATGCATATTTTCCACTTCAGTCGAAGTCGAGGAGCCCTCGGACTCGTAAACGACTCCCGCTCCAGGTGCAACACCAGGCCCTCCCCCAACAATGTCCATATCAGCCTGTTTGGCTGCCTGGCTAGGAGTAGCTCTGCAGTTGGGGGTTGCTGCATAAGGGACTGGCTTTCCTGCTTTGTTTGCTATTGTTTTGGCCACCGGAACTTCCAGTTCATTGCTTGACTTAATGCCCGACGAGGTCGTGGAGGTAGTACTGGTCGCATCCAGATCCATGCGTGTGGGGCCTGAGGAGGTAGGCAAGAGCTCTCCCGTGTTGTACCAGGGATTTGTTCTTATGCGACAGCGCTGTCTCGGCGAGGGAGCTGCAAAAATGGGAGAAAGAAGCAGTTGAGAGATGCTACTTCAGCCAAGTAGAGATTTTAAATGGGTTAATTGCTCAGTTTGTCGGCAGGCGGGCTAACAACACTGAAACTCACACTCAAAGAGCTTTGACTGCTGCCGCAGAGCTAGCGGACTAGGCGACGACTCCAGGCCATGAGTGGCAGTTGCGAAGTTGCTCTTGGGCAACGGATCCATAGGCGACATCTCCTCTATGCGGTTTAGGCCGAACTTGTAACGCTGGGCCTCGACGGCCAGCGAGTTGACGCTCTTCGGGAAATAGTGGGTTCCCGAGCGCATGTTAATGTAGTACTCAGGTGGATTATAGTTGCTGGCGGCGCAGGGCGATGTGCCATCTGTGGAGTAGCCCGTGGAATAAGCGCTTTCTGGCGAGGGCAAGCTATGGGGCCGAGGTCCCGACATAAAATTATTGCGCTGAATTCCTCGTGGAGTTCGCATACGCGAGCCGGTAAGTGAAGCGGGTGGAATAGGCGGTGTAGCTGTCAAATTATCCAGGGACTCGCCAAGCTGAACCGGTGCTAGCTTAGAGGGAAGCAGGCGACCGTAACGAACATGATTCTTGCTTTGCCTTGGCTCTTCCTCGTAGATTAGACGCACGGCACTTAAGTTTTCTGACTGCGGGCGCTGTTGTTCTGCAATGGGGGGTGCAGGCCGAAGCAGCAAAGCGCCAACTTCCTCATACTCCACCTCCTCCTCAGGTGGGATGTGGTATTCCCCATTTAAGGGGTTTCTCCCAGGCGATTTGTCAAATTTAATAGACTTTAAATTCTTGCTGGCTTGATTGCTGCCTTAAAAAGTGGCCACTTACACGGCTTATTGCCTTTCTCCTTCATGTCGCAGAAGCTGGTCCTGATTGCTTTTGATTTTTGAGTGTGTTTACCCAAATCAGTGGCAGCCGTCAAATAAGCCACTTTGATTCGAACCGCATAGCGGCAAAAAGGACATCAAAGCCGTGGTCCTGGCTAAGCGCATTTTCTGCATAATAATGCTTAACAAGAAGGAACGAGAGAAATCTAATAATAATGGTATTTTTTATAGAGCCGCCAAGAGGTCCCAGCTGAGGTCTTTGAGCCCACAATGGAAGAATTTATTTGCCGTCCAATTCAGATTGATACCCAAACATGTCCGATTTTCTTTTGTGCCTGCTGATTTAAAGTACACTGAAAGACAAAGGATGTCAAAGCACTGGGAATACATATCGTATTTTACTGGAAATCCACCAATATGTATATGAGCAGGTCGAATTCATCGTCTTTGAAATGCATTTCCATTGAATGACAGCTTCTTTCTGTGTAAGCGGAAGACTCTCTTGCCATGTCCTTTGTCCTTTTTTATGGGTTTCGTTACTCCTTTAATTTTATCCGACCCAAACTGAGCCGCTGAGTAATTTTTCTATTTTCTGCTTTGTTGCTCGCTTTCAATTGCACACCCATGTTGACCAATGTCGACATTAACCCAAATCCAGCACACTCACATACCCACAGAAATGTATATATATGAATATGTGGATGGGTCTGTCTGGAAGAAGCGGACTTTATGGGCCAAGACTCTTAGCCAAATGAAGTTGCCAAAGACATGGACATATCCATGACAGCAATGGCCAATGTCTTTGCGGTGAATTGGCCACCTGCTGCGTTTGTTTTGGCCTTCGGAGCTGTCATTCTGATGATTGCCATTTCCTGACCTGTGCCGGATATTAATTATCAATAAAATTATGCTCATGCCATGTATCCATTTATTTAATGGCATGACGCTTAGGGGCAATTTTGGGGGATGTTACATACACATATTATTATTATAACATATTATTATATTATCAATTCCCTTTACTTTCATATTTGTACACTTTATATTGTAGTCGAATTTTCCAAACGAATTTTTATTCCCATTCTAATAGCTAATTCATTCACCTAAAGAATTTAAATATATTTCATTCAGAGCTAAAAATGTTTCTAATACTCGGAAATTAGCATTCCTTAAACTTGTGTGTAACCTTTTTGGTGATATTTACTCCTTAAATATGCCAAGGTTATTCTTATCCCCTGGCCATCGGTTAGATATCACTATCCTGCTGAGAAATTACTTTCAAGTTTCAAACTAATTATCTTTAAATATTGCCGCACTCACATACCTCGGCCTAAAACAGCAGGAAGTGCTTTCGCACCAGTTAGCCGACGGCCACGCCCCTACGGCAGTATGGCCCGGCCCACTTTCGGAAGGGCTTATCGCTTGATAAATAAACTAAGCAGCTGGGCAGACATAGCCAGCGTGGTTGTTGTAGCCGCTGTTGTTGCGACCATATCGATGATGGCGTCAACCTTGCCAAGTAGTTGGTGGCATTAGTTGGTTTGTAGTTGATGGTGGCACCGGGGCATGACAATAATGCATGAGAGGCGCCCGTTGCGGCCCTCGGGTTAAGCATAAATATGTCAAGTGTTAATTGCTGCCACTTAACGCAAAGCACAAACTCAAATACAACCGCAGAAGCACACATACACCGTTAAAAAAACGACTTGAAATAAATATGTAAAATGTGTTAGAAAAATGTGTTAAAATATTCAAGATCAATCTAAACAATTTAAAGATAATAAATATAAGAAATTTAATAGTAATGATAGATAGCAAAACGGACAGATGAAAGGACGGACTGGAATATATGTGCTTTATAGGGTCGAAAACGCTTTCTACTACCTTTCTACAATCTTTTCGACGAATTTAGTATATCCTTTTACTTTATGAATTGGATTAATGCCTGGTACAAGTACTTTAAGTGGTAATTGTAGCACCATTTAACTGAAATAGGTTAATTTGACTATGATAAATGGTTATTAAAATATGTAATAATACTTTAAATACTGCGAACATATTTAGAATATTTTTTCAGGTGCACACACATATAGCAAAGACGTGTAAATATGACTTTATCTACTTAGCTTAGCAGCTGCCGCCTTAAGCCCCCCGTTTCCACCCCTTCTTCTGGGTCTGCGACTCGAAGTGCAGCACCGAAAGCAAACAAGCCCACAAACACACACACACACTCACACACATCGGCACACGCACTTGTTACACACCCAATAATGTGCTTTAACAAGTTTCTTATGGCCATAAATTCAACAAGCCAACAAAAGCTCATAAAAAGACTGACTAGGACTGCCCCTTTCCCGTCTTCCTTGGGTCTCCCAGCCCTTTTTGGGCCAAAAGTGGGTGGCTGGAATGGCTGATTGGGACTTGGAACTATCCCCACTGTTTGTCTATATAAATAATAGCCAGCATTGCAGACATGCCTTTGACATTTTATATCTGAACTTTCGACGTTTCTAAACGCACCTCGAAATCTTTCCAGGAAATTGGCAAAAATAAGGGGAATATCCATTATAAAAGTCTTGTTTCGATTTTGCAAAAAAAAAACTCAAAAATATTTCTATGCTGGGGACACTTTAATTAAAATGGCTTTTACTTGCCTCAGGCTAAACATGGAATTAATTCAAATGCCATATGCCAAAATATGGGCAAATTTAAAAAATTCCAAAGATGACGCTTTACTGGGATTGGTTTTCCATTGCCCACAATTTCAGTAAAAAACTGTGAACCCATCGAACTATAGACATATAACTGCATTGAGGCTGTAATGCTTAATAACTCGGAAAATTTAACCCTAGTCCTGCCAAACATTTTAGCCAGAAATAGCTTTATTATCATTTGGGCACCCATCATAATTATCATTATCATTCATCGCGGGCAAGTCAACGCAGCGAACTCGAGTCAATTACCATATCAGCAACATTGTTGACCAAAACTGATTTCACTTGGCGTCACCGCGGAGAGAAAAAAGAGAAAAATATGGCTAATATGGGTAAAATGGAGAGAACGCAGCCAAACCAAAATCAGAATTGCGCTCGACAGTATCATATAATATCCCGGCGTTTGGCGATTGGCGATGGCGATTTTTTCTCGCTCAGGTTGCTAAACGCCAGTCCTGATGTGAAAGACGCGAAAAAGTAATATTTAACCAAAGCTAGCCGCTGGCGGCAGAATAAATAATAATAATAATACTAATAAGTAAAACCTGTTGAGCAGTCGCGCAGCTAACATATGTCTATAAGTCTACACGGAATAGATCAACATTGGCATGGTATATGACGCCAGGTCGAGAAAAACGGTGAACAGTGCAAAGTTCCTGGGGTGAATCACGGAATAGGTTCCATATTTGCATATTCGAACCTGACATGATGGGCGCGGAGAACCCTGGCCCGGCGTTCGATTTATCGATTTTGTATTTTGAATATTGTTGCGCCATTATCAACACATTTATATACGCGATAATTATATTAGAAGTTTATCTCGAACCCATCCATCCGCTGGCGATAAACTCCACTCGATTTCAACTGGATTTGGGTTTCAGTTGCTCGCTTTTCCTTGCGGGATTACTCATCGCAGAGTGGTGCAACCGGGAGTGACAATGTGTTAATCACTGAAACGGAACATAATCCGGTGCGATCTGGCATGTGATATTGTGTCTTTATTGGGACCAACATCTTACGGTGCGTAAACAATAGTAGTATCTTGTAGGAGGGGGATGTTAAATGCTCAATGGTTGGTTGATTTTCTGCTAAGGTGCTAAAATCCGCATCTTTACAGTCCGCGAATCTCATTTAAGCTGTGATATCGCTATGCTGTGAAAATTGATTGTTTGTTACGCATGGCGGAAAATTCCAGTACTTATCGGAGTTTTTCGTTGTTACTTGCACCAGTCATTTCAGTATATCGAAGTTTCAATTTGTTTAACAAAGCATTTTACTTCTCATTACTTCCCCCATAGCTTGCCTTTTTAGCTGGCAGAGATTAGAAAGGTGTATTGATAGGGAGATACCGATGCAAATTAGCTAGGCAAGTAAATACAATCCACGCTGTCTGGTAAAACAGGGCCGAAAATACATCAGGTTTCTTTGGGCAGATAAGAATTGTCATCAGTTTGATAATAAAGGCCATGCAAGCAGTGAATGGATCACATTAAGATAAATAACCACAGGATATTAGTAATATAAAAGGTCACATGCTCGTCGTTTCCGTTAAAGGCGTACACATTAAACTAATCAAAGGATTAAAGACGACTAAAGGTTTTATTTAAAATACTATATTTATAGAGATTTAAAATAATAGTATCTATATCTTTTATCAAATCGATAGGGCTTATTTATAAGGCTTCCCACATGCCGTAGTTGACCCCTCGACGTATTTGGTATTTCCTATTTTGTCCTTTAGCTAGGATTTAAATTCATTTCCCTGAAAAGTGTGCTACTTTTGCGATGGAATGTGTGTGTGTCTATAAGTACGCATGCCTGCACGTGTATTGGTGCACTCGTGAGTGTGAGTGCCTCACTGCTAATTTGAATAATGACAACGACATCAACGCGCCATTTTCCACTGTCGTCGCGCTGATTTGCCCTGCCATTTTGCGTTTCCGCTGCGGCACCGGGAATTAAACATTAAATGTGTTGCTATAAAGCATATAGAAATGTATATACAAAGGTATATATAATATATACATATATATCCGGTCTGTTATCAGCTGAAACATAAACAACAACTCCAGACAACACAAAATTATTCAGAAGCTCTCAGACTCGAAGGGCGTTTGCCAAAGACATTTGAAGGCTGTTATTGCCAGATTCCAGAAGCGTAAATTACTGAAATCAAAGAATTTATTTAAATGCCACAAATCGTGTAATTTCATTTCGGTAATTTTAATTTTGATTTACTCCGTAATGGAATTGCAATAAATATTAATCAGATGAATTGTGGCTTCAGTTGGAATTTCTACACACACATTACATTCCGATAAAAGTTTCTCAAAGCCCTAATTAGATTTGTAATTATTTCCTTTAGACAAAAAGTTTAAATCATTCTAATGCCACAATGTACGGGCCATTTAATTTTCTAATTTTTGAATACTGACCGCCTATTTAACATTAAAGCCAACGTAAAGTGACTAGTTTAAGGTCTCAAAAACGAATGAGTGTTGAGTATTGTCAGTTATTATTAGTTTTAAGCAAATGGAAGGACCCCCCATAGAGGCGAAAATGAATTCAAATTCCTAATAATGTCCTATTCATTCTTTTCAGTTTAAAAAATCAAGCATATAACAGCTCTTTTATTACGTCAATCAATCATTTTAGCATAATAATAATAATTTTGGGATACAGATTTTACATTTAATTTAAAGATCTTAACAGAATATTTGTTTTTACTTTTCTCCGAATGAATGGGTCATTTGCCACTTATAAATATATACATTCTTTTTCTGATCTTACTGTGTTTTAAGTCTGCATCCAACAGTTTTTTAACAATAAATAATTTATGTGGTCAAAAATGAAATACTATATATCATGATTAGTTGCTTCTTTATACGCCCTTTTTAAGTATTAAGTTATTATTATATTATATTATTATATATGATAAGTATATAAGATTCGGCTTGCCGAACCAGATTTACTTGTTGCTTTTCTATCCGCATTTGCTTACATTCATCTAGCTGTACCTGAAGTTCAAAAGGAAGTTTGAAATTGAAAGTATATTTAGAAAATTTACGTGCACTGGGAAACATTAAGTTGATTTTAATTACCATAAATAAATGGTTTATATGGAGTACTGTCCCACACCGATTTATTATTGCTGTCTGTCTTATAATTTTTTAAATATTTTGTAATTTTTTAAATGCTCATAATATGCAACCGTAAAATTTTACAACAGTATTTCAATTTTTTTGTTGATTGCTTAAATAATTCAAGTTTCTTTTCCTTCCAGGACCGCGGAGGAGGGACAGTTGGCCAACATGGATGACGACAAGCTGGTTTCAGACGAGGTGCACCTGCGCCAGTTGAGTGCGACGGGCCCTCGTCGGCCTTTTCGCTGCAACACAGTCGGGGAAGCAACACGAAAGAGGAGGCGCCTCCAGAAGGCGGCACCATGGGTGGGAACTCAGCTGCTCCGGGAGAGGAGAGGGAACCCGATGAGAGGGTAGTGCTGCGCCGGGCGGTGGACAAGGGAGCCGTCGCCTTGGCGCAAATCGACGACCTAAAACTAGAGGGGGATGATGACGATGAGGCGGCGGTGAATGACGGGGAGGTTGATGGCCTGGGTCTAAGTAATCCTGCTGCGGCAGACCACGGATGATGAGCAGATTACGGTCAACGGAACTGGAGCAGCGGCCACATCCTCGGTGGCAGCCGATGCCGCGTCCTCCGAGGTAAGCTAATGTGTGCGCCCACGCACTTAGGACTAATTAAAGCCAAGCTAAAACCAAAAACAGGCAGGATGCAGCCAGCACAGCGATGGCCACTCCGGACATGTCCAAAATACCCCGACTTCCCGGCGAACGGTGCCCAAATGGAGGACACTGGCACTGGCGACCTGCCGCCATCGCTGCGTGCCTCCACCACATCAATTTTGTCCAATTTGCGCAAGAAACAGCAGGGCGGCCCCCTGCGGGGGGCGTGGCCAAGCAGACGCCTCTGCGGGTGCAGTCCGTCCGGATTGTGGAGGCCAAGCGGGCCTACGGACCCAAACGCCGCACGGAGAGCTGCAGCATCTTTGGCAACAGCAATTTCGGTAAGCGGAAAGGGACTTGACCAGGCCAATTCTAGTAAGCCACATAAGTACCTTACTTAGTTCCTTGAGACGTTTCTTTAGTATATATATATTCCTTTTTTGGGTTATTCAATCTGATTTTGAAATAGATACAAAATAATCAAAGTAAAGCATGTAAACCAATTGTTATGGTTTTAATATTTTATTTATTATAAATGAAATAAGCATAGTGCGTAGTTTCTTGTTTTACAGTTTATACAAATTCTGATTCGTTTTAAATCTTCCAAAGAACACGATTTGGAATCGGGAAACTCACTAGCCAGCATTGCTGGTCAATCGCAGCGTCCTTTAAACAACGAGATGTATTCCGCTTTCAAGAGCGGCAACGTGGTCAAAGGAATCCTGTGTCCTTCGCTGACCAACTCCTTCAAGCAGAGCTCTCTGGAACGATCCTACCTGACCTACACGCACCGACAGCGCCAGAAGTCCCTTATCATTGTGAACGTAGTTGACTTTGTTCTAAAAATTGTTTTGGCTTTTTGTCTGGATAATGCGGCGAAGTGAACTGGGACCCATTGAAAGCGAGGATGGAACGGTGAGTGGAATAATCGTTAATAGGAATAATAGTTCTTTAATTAAACTCATATCCGAATTTTTGAAGTGTATTGGCTTATCAAATATTCCCAATTTGCTTTCAGAGCATGGCGACGGCCATCACTTGGTCGGTGTGCTGCGGGATTGCCAACATGGCCATCTGCTTTTTGGGCTACTGGCGCTGCCTTTGGCCAACAACTATTTGCACTGGGCGGCGGTCTGCACATGGGTGCTCTTCAACATCCAGGGTGAGTGGGTCGTAAATCATGCGTCACCTGCACGGACCGTCAAAAGGACTAATCCTTTTTGGGCGTCCCCTGCGGGATGAGTCGTAAATGCTGTAGGTCGCAGCAGTGATTTTCCATCTCTCGCGACTTGGCAGGATTCGTTGGCCAAGGCGTGGGATTCGCGGATCGCGAGTACCTGGTCTGGTACATCCTGTTCGTCATCTTCGTGCCGTATGCGATGCTCCCACTGCCCCTGAAGTGGGTGCGTTGTGGGCGGAACCATCACGGCCAGCTGTCACCTGGCCGTAATTACCATCATCAAACTGGCAGCACGGCGAGGTAATTGGCCTGCCATCGGGAATTGAAATTGTTTTGTGACTTTTGCCTAAGCCCTGCCATTTTTTCACGCAGGCCACCATAAATCCCGAGTGCGTGCTCTTCCAGATCTTTGCCAACTTCATTCTGTATACGGCCATCAATGTGGCCGGTATGTACACAAAGTATCTCACGGATCGCGGACAACGACTGGCATCATAGAAACCCACAAGGCAATGGAGCACAAAAAGGAGTCGGAAAAGGAGCTACAGCGCACTCAAAAACTACTGGATTCAAGTAAGTTAATAATTTACAAAAATATATGTTCGTAAAACATTTCCACACTTTCAATAAAAGTGTACCTTATAATGGATATATTTTTTAAACTGTATAATTAATTTAAGTCAAATTAAATAGTTGGTGGCAGTCCACATAGTGACGAAGCGCTCTAAGAGAGTGGGCAAAAGCGTATATATACACAAATAAATATAAATCTGGTGTCGCTGTCCGATCTTAATGAGCGACACACCAATCGAAAGGTGGCACAAATCTAAGGGAATCGCTTACCAAGATTTTATATGGTTAAGGAGAAATAGAGATGAGCGTGAAAAAGTACAAATTTTAAAAAATTCAGGTTGAAAATGTGTATCGATTGACACCTTATTTTTCGCTTCCATAAAACATGTTCTTTTCTGATGGTATGGTATTAAATTAAATAAAGTTGTTTCTGTTTGTAAGGTATTTTCAATATAATAATTTTGTTAGACACCTTAATTTGTCTGATTGATATTAGCTGCATTCCTTTCGAGATATTATTGCTGTTTACTTTAAATGAAACTTCAAATGCGCAAATGCCCCTCTAAATAGGTTGTTAGCGCTATTTTGAGGGACTCTCAGTGACATTTTTCCATGAGGAAGCACAGGTAGGCGAAACCTCCGCCTTTCCTGGTAATTTTGTGTTGCCTGACAACTGCAGGCAGTCGGCTATGCTTTTTGCCTCCGGTTTGCGGGTCCTTGAATATATATTGCGTTTGGCTCGTGTCCAAGTTGGTGCTAACCCCACTCCGCAAAACTCCACTCCCTTTCTCAGTTCTGCCCAACATCGTGAACAATCAAATTCGCAGCGAAATGTACAAGGGCACGGATCCCACGGTGGAGACGCAGTTCAACAAATTGTACGTTTATCCCATGCACAATGTGAGCATTTTGTTCGCCGACATTAAGGTAGGTGTATAAAATAGCCTGAGAGGTTTATAGTGTGCATTTGGACACCTTCACTTTCGTTGCCCACAGGGTTTCACCGAGTTGGCCAGCAAAACTTCCGCCCAGCAGCTGGTGAAAATCTTAAACGACCTGTTCGCCCGTTTCGATCGCATTGCGGAGGTGAGTTGCTTGAATTTATTTATAATAAATAAATAAATAAATAAAAATATTTCAATATTTAAAACATGACTTTATTTTAAGCTACAATTTTGCTTTTATAAAGTCAAACTAGGTAACAATTTAATTCTGCTTTGAATTTGAATATGTGTTTGACTTTGTAAAATATTTTTTTGTTTAAAGTTAAGAGCTTTTAATAAACATTTACCTGTAAATTTTAAACATTTCTTTGGTGCCTTGCACTCGCTGAATGCTCTTCCGCCCTTTTCCCTTTAAGGACAACCACTGTCTGCGTGTGAAGCTGCTGGGCGATTGTTACTATTGTGTGTCCCAGTTCGAGAGCGACAACTGGAAGACGCGGCCGGATCACGCGGTGTGCAGCGTGGAAACTGGCCTGCACATGATAAAGGCCATTAAGGATGTGCGCCTGCACACGCATGTAAGTGGAATCGAATCGATTCGAATCGAATCAAATCGAATGATGAAGTGTGGCCCTCAAAATATTATTTAAATGATTTAAACAAACAAAATGGTACAGCAAGCAAATGGAAAATCCATTAAAGGTGTAGCATACTTTTGAGGGCATACCTTTGAAACAAACTGATGGTAAATAGTTTAACAACATAAATCTTTTAAATAATCTTCACTAGGAATACAACTATATGTTGTAAATTGAAACTAGTATTTCAAGATCTCACTTTCCTTTTTTTACTTTGTAACAAATGCAATTTATGTGCAATTAGTATGCAGACTACACATGTATCAATATTTGCACAAATGCATTTTGATCCTTTTTTTAACATTTTATTTAAATACTTTTTGTACCTTTGCGAAAAAAATCGACAATGAACAAATAATAGTTTTCCACGAGCTACATTAAACGCAAACCAACTGTCATCTGTTGAGGTCTCATGGCTTCCATTCTGTTTGGTCGGCACAATTGAAATATTTAAGACCCATTTTATACCCGTTACTCTCAGAGTAATGGGTATACGAGATTCGTTGAAAAGTGTGCAACAGTTAGATGGTATCGTTTTCCACCCTAAAACAAATTTATATTCTTGATGAGAATCACTAGCCAAGTCGGTCTGGTCATTCCATTTATCTGCCCGCTTGTCTGTAAAAAGATCTCGGCAACTAAAAATGCAAGAAATCGGATTCTAGAATCGTAGATGCCCATAAAGTGCATAGATCTGTCACTTCCCATATTTTTGAAATATTTTTGGATTGCCTTTATTTTATTATTTGTCTTTCCAATTTTTATGGATATGGTTTGGAAGGGGCCACTCTAACTATTTTTATGGAACATTCTTATTGATAAGCTGAGTAAAATGAAATTTCACGCCACGAGCTGTAACGGGTATCTGATAGTCGAGGAAATCAACTATAGTCCAATAGTGCTTTTGTTCAGTTTCAACTGTTTGGCATTCCTCCATTCGTTTATTTTGTATTGCACAATCCAGTAACCATTTTTGACCATGGGCGGAGGCTATAGCACGTGTATAGTATGGTATGGTAGTATGGTATTCAGTATATGGTAGGAGCAGGAGCTGTTGAGCAGGGACATCGGACGTGTTGACAATTCATTTGTATGCAAATCTCAACAGAGCAAAAGGCAACGGACAACAGTCGGCCGAAAAGCAGAAGCGAGAGTTAAATTTTCATACGGCGAGCTTGCCACTGGAATTTAATTGATTTTTTTCGGTGCGCCTGCAGCCTGAGGCATGCCGCAGAAAAACGGGGGAATCCCGTATTCGTTTACGGGGATTTATGCCGCCTGCAGTTGCATAATTGGAACGGCGATTTAATTGCTGCGGCAGTCTGACAATTGACTGGGTAACTCAGTCTGTGAACCTGAAGAGAGTTCATGGGAAATTTTAAGCAAGTGGCAGAGGAATGAATAATAAACTGAATTCTCCGGACAAACGTTTATACAAGTTTGAGGCTTATTAAGTTTTTTAAACTTTTATTAGGAATTAAAATAATAATTCAAGTCATATGTTTACTATTCGGATTCCTTTCCAATCATTCATATTTTGAATTATCAGAAGACAAAATACATGAAATTTAAAGATCAATTTGAAATGATTTTTCCTCTTCAGAGTGTGATTTGAAAATGTTCCGATTCACATTTTATTTCCAAGTGTACCTCGTTTTGAATTTTCCGTGGTGTAAATATTCCTGCTGTGCTTTGCATATTTTAAGAAGTGCGTTTCGCAAATTGCAGGTGGACCTCAACATGCGAATCGGCATACACAGCGGTTCAGTGATGTGCGGCGTCCTGGGCAACAAGAAATGGCATTTTGACGTCTGGTCTAATGATGTTATCATTGCGAATCACATGGAATCCGGCGGAATTCCCGGGTAAGTAAGCCAGTCACGTAGAAATCCGAATACACGGCTGCGTGTGAGTACATACCTAATGAGTTGACAAAACCAGATATCCAGTGTATATCTCCAATGCAGGGGAATATCCTAATATGTTGGCAGGTTAATTTAACTATTATACCCGGAAATAACAGATTAGGAGATTAGAAAGTAGTTTACGCATAAATGATTCTGTTATTAACCATGCAAGTGAATTAAAGGTCAAAGGAGCTTAATTCAATTGCACAGTCAGAGTAGACACATGTTCTACTAATAAGTTAGTCATAATGGTTTATAGTTTACACTTAAAACTTTTAAGTACCCCTGTTACTAATATTTGAATTATAAATATATAATATATAGGTTTTTAGTGCATTTTATTTAAGTTATAAAGCATTTATAACTATTTATAAGCATTTATAACTAATATAATTTTATTTGGGCATCCCAACAATGTTCGTTTTGCGTTTACCTTACCACCTCGGTCTTAAATTAATTTGTAAAACTATACGTAATTCAAATAACTTTGACTTTGGTTGCAAGTCTCAGCCTGGCCGCAGTTTTAATTGGCCAATTTGCGGGTCCTGTGGCTTAGTCCAAGCTCTTTATTTGGCTCCTTTGCTCCTGTGTAGCTCACAACAATTGTTTGGGAATTTGCAAGCTTGGCGTGTTTAGACACAAGAAACCAAATAATAGAAAGAAACAGCTCGCCCAGCAAATGGGGAAAATGGGGAAAATCCGAGCGACCACAGAACCCGAAACAAAATGAAAAGACCCAGAAATGAAAAGCTCAATTTAATGCAAAATGCTTTGATGTGATGGTGGCCTGGGCGGCAACCAGAAACCAGCAACAATATCGAGAGGCTCCAAGGAACCCAGGCGGAGACCCAATTATGAAGGGCCTACCACCCCCCCACAAGAAAACACAAAGAGCTGGGCGGGAAAAGTGGGAAATGGGAAATAGTCGGTGGTTCTGGGCAAATCACCAGGCACATTCGTAGAAAACGTATGCAAATATTTGAATTTAATTTTCGCCAACTACATTTCCGAACTTACAACTGAAGTCTGGCCAACTGCTAATGCTCTCCCCTTGGAATCTGTTTTGGCCCCCTTCTTTTCCTCCTCCTGCAGAAGAGTCCATATTTCGGAGGCGACGCTCAAGTGCCTGAACGACGCCTACGAGGTGGAACCGGGAAACGGCGGCTGTCGGGACAATCACCTCAAAATGCTGAACGTTAAGACTTACCTCATCAAGCGCACTGAGCCATTGAGGTAAGTGAAAAGTGCACAAAGCGAAAACTTTTAATACTTTTAAGTTACATTTTATGACCCTCGTACTAATTACGCAAAGTATATAAATAAATATATACGATTGTTATATTATATTGTTATTAGTGAAATGGAACATTTTTACTTATATCTTTATTTTGTGTTTTACCCCATTTTCTGCGAGTGCATTCAAATTCCAAACCGACCAATTGCCAACCAATTGCTAACCCTTCGCTTGCTTCAACAGACCCAAGCGGCGCTTTGGCACACGCAGCAGCGCCCATTTGGCGGGAAGTGTGGCCACTGCCGCTGCCCCCTGCACCACGCCCACCGCCCTGCCCAAATCAATCTCAGCCAGCGGAAGCGGAAGTATCGGCGGGGTCACCGCGACGGGCAACGATGGCGCCAGCATCGACGGACGGAGTCTGGAGTACGCGGCCACCATTGCTGTGCCCGCCCAGCAACCCACGCAACTTCTTCAGCAGCAGCAGAAGAAGAACATATCCCTGAACTCCCTGCCCAATGTGGTCGAGGGCGTGGCCATGGACAGTCGCAGGATTAGGAACGGCTGTGGCGTAATGGGAGGAGCAGGTGGCGCCGGAGGCGGTGGAACGGGCCCATGCGGCATGTCCACCGTGTCCTCGCCCACGGCCATGATGTCGGCTCCTCTGGAAGTGCAGCTGCGACCCAGGAACGGAGCCTGTAGCATTCAAAATCTGGCGGAGGCCATCGACGGCAAGGGTCTGATCATTGAGGATGAGTCCACCACCGACTGGATACCCGAGATTCCGTTCAAGAACGTAAGATCACTTACTTTGATGCTTAAACAAAATGTTTACAAACAATATCTTGGCGACCCTAGCTTAACAGTCCTGAAGAAGGCCTCAACCGTGCCGACTCCATACTGGTTGATACCAAGGAGGATCATAGAGTCTCTGTGGCGGTTCTGGATGAGGAGGTAAGTTTAGTCAACTTGCAGTTCACCGATTCTACAACCCGATTCCTCGAAATGCAGATCGACGAGTTCATCGAGCAGAACATTCAAATCAATTCGAATAAGGAAATCCGACGCGAGTACCTAAATCCCTGGACCCTCAAGTTCAAGGACAAGAGCCAGGAGCAGAAGTTCTGCCAGTTGCGGGAGGATATGTTCCGGTGCGTGTGCAGGCCTGTTAATGGAAAACAAACAAAGGCCAGGACTCTCTTAATTAATGAACTGTTGCTAATTGATTTCTCCCCCTGCCATGTGGTACCGTCCCCATCTACTCCATTCAGATCCAATATGCTGTGTGTGTTTGTCATCTGGATATTTATGGTGCTGTGCCAGGTCATCATCATTCCACGCTGCACGCGTCTCATTATTTGCCTCTCCGTGGGCACGGTAATTCTAACTTTTTGTTGCGTCCTGGTCATGGCCGAGGAGTTTCCAGGTGAGCATGAAACCAATTAAATCAGAGTATTATGAAAATCATAAAACTACTCAAGTTCAGTCTAGAATACCTTAGGCCTAAACGCTCTACCATTATTCCAAAGGTTTACCCCGCTGCCTGAAGACGAACTCTGCGAAATTGGTACACCAACGGCAGCGTCGCACTCTATTCATTTGCGGCGTCATCGTGTCCATGTGCATGCTGAGTGCCATCGGACTGGTCCTTTGTCCTTCGTCCACCTACATAGGCACCGCCGACGAGCACTCGAGTCGCATCCATCCCAATCATTCCTTCTGTACCCGTTGGGGCTCCACTGCGCCCAAGTCAAAAAATTATCCATCCTGGCGCAGCGGTGGCACCGGCCCGAATATCCCTCTTCTTTGCAATTGATTTTCGTATTTATATATTGGATAGATAGCTATGGGAACTGCAACACAACACTAAAGCAAACAATGTTCAACAAGTACAAGAAATCTAATTTCTAACTAAATTACGAATACGAACGTAAGTGAAGTGGGAGCTATGCTTGTGGAGACGGGACCACTTCACTTTTAGCCTGTACGCAAAGTTATATATTCCACAATTGTTATTGTAATTGTTTAAGCCAACTAGTTGTGCCGTTATGTTTCGTTTGATTTCCTCTTCGCAGCCGACCAGGGACACCCAGTGGTTACAGCGGGAGTAGGGAGGATCGTCCCAAACCCCACCAAAGGTGACCTGGATATCCGACTGTGTGTCCCTGGTTCGACAACGAGGACTGCAGAGCAAACTGTAAATTACTAACGTTAATAGCGCTTGTGCGAGAGCTAAAAGAGAATTATTTATACACAATAAATAAATTTTACTTAGAAAATATATTCAGCTTGCTCTTTTACTGTGCTCGTTCTGGTCAGCCCCCTGGGCCCCGCTTTTTGGGGCTTGGCAACGATAAAGAAAGTGCCAACGGAGCTAAATTTCAGTTCTGGCTCGTGCGATGGGTACAAAGGCCGCTTGGATCAGCGGAGTCGAATGGTTGAAAGGTGGCATTGGCCATTGTAAATGTGCTATTTAGATTACAGTGGATACCCCGTACAAGAATCGAGTTTTGGAGCAAGTGCTTGTTGGCACTCTTGTTGTCAATATAGCAATGGAGGTATTTAAACTCACTTCTCTGAAGATTCTAAGCTGTATTACACATTTGATCGAAATTTCTTAATTCGTTCTTAAAATCCATCAGTCGTACTGATGTTTTATTTTTAAACGGAAATTCCTCGTTATCTTATCCTACTGAAAACAAAGAGTCGATATAATTTGTATTTATAGCAACAACATAACCAACGTGACCACTTGTTATCCAGGTTTCCTTATATGCTTGTGTGCTTCTACAATCTGCAGTACTTCTCAATCCGAATCGGAAACTTCTCAATCTAATCGCACTTCCAGGTTATTTAACGAAAGCAAACGCGTGCCACATCTGGAGAGTCACTGGTATTATTCCTCTGGTGTCTTTGATTAGGCGTAGCTCGGGGAAAGGGAAAACTTTTCCTCGAACCACTTCTAGGTGAAGCCTATGAGGCAACCTTATCGCCGCATAGATAAAGTGCTTGAGGCGAAGCATTCGTCCAATAACAAAGTAACTCCCCGCCCTGCCGACTCGAAGCCTGTGACCGTGAAAAAGCACCGATCATGCGACTGACTCATGGGCATATCTAGCTCTCGCTCAAGTTCAGGGCGTGGGAGGCCCAGGGAACTGGTGGCTCTTGAGTTCTTGGATCAAGACCGAAAATGCGGTTCCATGCGAAAAAACATGCGACTCAAGCTAATGGTGGGCGCAATCCATCTCAATCTGGGTTCGGTTACTATTCTGATAAGTATGTATCTGGGCCAAGTTAATTGTGCTTTTTGCCGCGGCCACTTGACAGCTAGTTAGTGTTTATTTCTGTTTCCATTATGGCTGTGCTCTTGGACGTGGCCTTATCATGGTGGTGTCGAGAATTGCTACCAGTCTAACGTAGAAGCCATGAACTTGTTTCGTGCTTATCGGCAGACTCCACTTGAGCGGTTTCCAGGGTCTTCCTCCTGGCCCACTGAATTGGTTGGGATCGAACCCGGCTGTGAGTCGGGGGATTTCTTATTCTGAGAGGTTCTACGCCTCCTCTCGGGCAATCAATTAGCGCCCTGCTACGGCTTCCGCATCGCCGGATGGTCCGGGAGGGGTGGCCAGCCGTTTGCCAACTGCGCCAGTCTCAGCTGGGGTTTCTTTCGAAACTTTGTTTTGGAATGGTGGATTGCCTTAGATTTCGGCTGCTGTGAGCCAAAACTTGTTTACGGTTCTAGTTGCCTTCGGCTTCCGCTTGTTGTTGGCCGTTCGCTCGCCTTAACCCCGGACGACGCCGAGATAGACGGAAGTATCCAAGCTCTGCGAAGATCGATACTGCGCCTATGCTGCCTTGTTGCCTCTCCGTTTATTGACCCCATCCGGACCGAAAGCATCTGAACCTTGAGCAGAGCAAGAGAACCGCCCTCAGCCCCTCGCCCCAAGGAATTAGCATATCTCTGCGGCGACAAAGAAAGTCAGAGTCGGCGTGAGTCAGCAGATTGGACCGTTTGTAATGGTTAAGCATTTCGGTACTGCCCAAGGTCGGAGTCCAAGTGTCCAAGGCTGGAGCTGGTGCTCTGCAGCATTGAGCTGCAGCCATCGCCGCAGCTGAGAAACGAAGTCGGAACCAAATATTATCACGTGCCGCTGCTGAGATCCGAAAATAACAATAACTCGGCATGCAAATCGAAACGAGAAATTAATTAATAACGGCACTCCGACCAGCTTCATCGCAGATTAGCATTAAAGGTCCGAGCGCATCGAGAAACACTTCCGTTTGACCCCAGATCGACGTACGCAGGCGGAAGCGGAGATCTTGGCTCGCGCCTTAACAATTGTGTCTAACTTTGACTGGATTAGCGAAACGCCGCTAGGGTCGCCTCCCCAGTACCCGATCGCTTCCTGCTTTCATTCGCGGATGCTGGTCTCGTTATGGCCGCAGACCAATGGATTTGGATATGGATATGGTTAGGTTTCTGCCGCCGAATCGGGCGCCGAGAACAGAATTCCGCATTATGCTGTCAGCAGTACGTCACATTGCCGAATAACCGGCCCCCTCCTGTCCGCACGCCCAACCCCTGCCCATCTGCGAGTTTTTAACAGATCAATAGCCAAGCGCAAACAACGCTCACGATCTCGCGGGGATTGGCGGGGCCCGGACCGTGCTGGCAGCCAGCACTGCGAAGTCGGTTCATGGCTGTAGCCTCTGGTACAAAGTCCAAAAACTCGAAATTCGACACACACACACGTCCGAAGCCGAGTTGGCCGAGCTCAAACGGCAGACATTACAGAGCGCGCTAAATCGCGCCAAAGATATTCATTCACGAACATTCTGCGGATCCGTAGAGCTAGTTTCCCAATCCGCGTTACCCGAAACGCGATTCCCGCCCCGGGTGGGATGCACCGACCCTCTCAAAGTCCAGCGACCAACGTGATCTCCGGCTGAATGGGAGCGAGCGCTAATTGAGCACCCTCGAAATTAATTAGCTTGACCCACTCCACACATTAAAGGGGACCCACACTCACATTCGCATAAAGGTGGGCCAAGTTCGAAAACCCAAAGAGCTGTCGTGACGTCAGTGGCTTTTTGAGAAACAGGCACTTGAAGCCAATAAGCCAGGAACAGGTTCAATGGGAAAGGGGGCTCTGCTCAGAAGGATATGCTATGATGATATTTTTGCTACTAACGTTAACAAATGAGAACAGAAATGTAATCATGATCTGTCGCACGGCGATGCCGCTGAGGTGGGTGCCATTTTCGGCAGGCAACTGTGACCTGTTTGTGTGGAGGCAATCACTCAGAGATCACATCAAGTTAAAAGCCCCGTTCCCTGGATGTCGAGAATCAGAACCGGACAATCCGCTACGCAGCGGGCTGAGCCGATTTTTGCATAGTGCCGCATGACTGGGCTATTTTCCTTTGTCACCTGTGGTTTGGGTACTCCTCGTATCGACTGCCTGCCGTACACAAACCCCTTCTCAGAACGAGGTGCGATTGTCTTAGTATTGCGCTCATTTGTCTCACGTTGCGAAACTCTGAAGATGTGGCTGACGCAACATTGAGAACTGGACAATAACAGCATGGGGAAGATCACTCATACGCCCTGTGCAGCAGTGTGGGTAATTACACGCTTACAAGAAGACGAGGCACGGGCAAAAGCTCGGACTTGAGTCAGACGCACACTAACACAGGCAAGTCATTGGACTAGTTTCATAACTGCCAAAACAACAACGTGCCCCTCTGCCCACCCCACCTTTTGGAGCTGCAGTTCGGCTTGGCCCGACTCTGATTCGGTTTCTGTATCGGACTTAGTATCGGGCTCGGCCCGGGCTCAGGTGAATCTGAATGCCACACACCTGGGCATGACCTTCATGGCTAAAAACAGCGGTTGCGGCGACGCCACTTCGCTGTTCCCCTAAACAGCGACTGCGGCAGAGCCCGCAACTGCGCTGGCGCACCGAGCCGACTCTATAGTAACATTTTACGGCCGAAAACCAAAGCGGCGACAACAACAAGAATCTCAATAATAATAACAATAATCGACAAAGACGTTAAAAAGCAGCAACAACGCACAACAGTCAACACGACGGCAAACAGAAACCACAACAACATAGTAGCCCCCTTCCTCGGCGCTCAAAGCTTTCGGCGCGCTCGAGATCGAAAGCTGCACTGCAGGCACAGATCACATCTTGGTTGTAGTCGGCCATGGCAATACCCTAACCGGAAATCGTCGAGCGCGGAACTCAATAAGTGGGTTTTCAGGAGTGAGACTTTACATTTTTTTACATTGTTTTTCTATTTTTTTTTTTATTTTTAAGCTAATTCACTGTATTCAGCATTCGGAAATTGGTTAAGCACCTTTCATACCCTTAGTAAGAAAGCGAATCCGCTTGTAGACCGGCCCCTGCCTTTCCGAGTGCATTCCTTCTCCTGGCAAGCGCACAGATTGTGGAAGGCGAACCAGTTTGTCCATTTAGGGCGCATCTCCAACGCAGCCAGATCAGGTCGCGCCTCCTTCTTCACTGGGCCACCACGCACTTTATGGCAACTCTTCCGAGCCATGTTTTTGCCGACTTAATGCTGATTTGATGTTTCAAGCGTGGCCTGGTCAATTGGTATTCCAACGGGCAGGCCAGTGTTCCTCGCCCAGCCCGCTCCCTGTCTCCGCCTCCATTTGCATAATTAGCAGCGGCCAGTCCATGATCTGTCTGCTAATTTTCCATTGCCGATGCTCCTCTGGGGATTTTTAGAACAGTGCGAGTTTATTTTTATCGCCAGACACAATAATGGACGAGATGACAAGAAACGGGGATCGGATCGACGTCTCTGGAAATTCCACGATGACTGGCATCTTGTTCGAACGTGGAAGAGCAATTAATGAGGCAGTTCAAAATATTGGTCCTTTATTGACGTTCAAAGTACATGGGTTCAATAATTACATGTGTCGACTGATAGGATAATGGGTATTCGGCAGAAACGAATATCACTCAGGCCACACGTGGTGCTACTGGGACTCGAACGGATGTAAATCCCCGTCTTTAAAGTGAATCTGCTGCAGTCTTTCCTAAGTTGCGGTTTGTAAGTCATCTTGTCAAAAGCTCGTTGGATTGTCTTAAGGTCGCTTTAATCGGAAATCCAATTGAATATTTGGAATCTAGGGTGCATAAATTAACATGACAGCTGCAGGTCCAAGCCGTCATTGTGGGCTGGGTGGAACTACGCATTAGCTGCCCATTTAAAGTTCAAAATAGCGAGTTCGATGTCTTGATATCGCGGCGTGCGTCTTTCGCTTTGCAGGCTGGCGTTCGATGTTCAAGTGTCGCGTCGCGGGTGAAACTAATTAAGTAAATTTAACACAGCATACCGAACCACTACCCCTCCTGCCCACCCAGAGGCACTAGAAGCAGGCACTAGTACGTAAGCAAAAACGAAAATTGCAATTTTAATTTCGATGAGCAACAAGCTCGCAAAGCTACAAAAACATATATACGTACTACTAAGAAGAACAAACAAAACCGTTGAGAATTATTTAATTAATTTATACTTACAGTTCCGTGGGTCTTCTTCGATTTTGGATATGGTTTGATTTCGGTCTTAGGGTTTTCATTAAGTTTATTATCACGTACAGTATGACTTAGATAATGTATTCATCGTGTAGGTTCTACAGCGTCTATATGCATATTAATTGGGTACACAACACCATAAATAATTACATGAGTCGATTAATCCAAATTACAACCAAATTTTTCCAATTTGATAACATTAAAATTTTTGCCAATTCAACAAAATTTTAAATTCATGGTAATGCCAGCTGGAATATAGTTCTATTTCCGTTGTTTAATCCAATGTCTGGCATATAAACACAATAGTCGTTATCTACTTAACCAAGGAAACAAAACAGTAAAACAATGCCTTTTCTTTTCATTATTCTACAAACAATTTGGCTAAACAATTTTCATTTGGATGGATCTTAATATGGTTTACTTAAAGGTCTACTTCCGAATACTTTTCTAATATAGATAATTAGGTGAGATGTGTTGTCAAGTTTAGCAATAAGATGAGCTCTATAAGTGTAGGCGACGTTCAAATGGGATTTGCATTGAAATGTTAGTATATTTTCCACATTAACGCACACGCGCTCACGCTCGTTAAAAACTAAGGAATACTACCAGTTATTAACTTATGTAGTTTGGTATAGTTACTAATATCAACGTATTCAAGCTATGATTGGATAGTATGAGTTGTTAGGATAGTATAATGGACATGCCACGGAAATAGTGTTCTGAACACACTTTCAGCTTGGGCACATAGACCGCACAAAATAGATGTTTCGAGTTTTTAATGAAAACAATGTATATGTCCAAAACAAAATTGGTGTAAATAACAGAAACGATTAATTTCAACAGAATATTACTTAGTATAC
This sequence comes from Drosophila mauritiana, assembly GCF_004382145.1. Taxonomy (NCBI): domain Eukaryota; kingdom Metazoa; phylum Arthropoda; class Insecta; order Diptera; family Drosophilidae; genus Drosophila; species Drosophila mauritiana. Next base: position 23,208,216 of record NC_046668.1, on the reverse strand, counting down.
AAATCTTTTGATATGCTTTAACTAAAATCTATGGTGTCTAAAATACATTTTAAAACTGAAAATATTACTTTGAAAACTTCTGGGTTATGATTACGATTATAATGTAAAAGTTCCGTCAAAAACAATTCGCTACATGCTAAATACTTTTTGTGATAAGATTCTGCACCAGTTCATATGGTCTATTACGGCCCTTGAGTATTCTAGTATTTTTGTAAATAATCGTCTTCCCTTATAAGTTAAAGTTATTGCGCTTCGTTTCAGTGTCTAGTCTGAGGGACTCTTTTGGACTCAATATCTTAGCCAACTAGTTACTTTCTATATGATGCATTGTGAATATGTATGATGATGATATTAGTCCTATTAGTTCACTCAGTTCTATTCGCCATTAAATCCACTCAGTTGATGGCTTTGATGCTCCAAGCTGCGCTTTAAATCGACAATGGTATTCAGTATGAGCTGCTGCTTGCGGTTACTACCGCCTATTGCATGGCCCTTGGCCTCGTCAACGGTCACGTCTTGCATAGAGCTCTTGGCCGACACGGAGGCCAAAAGCTTAATTTGCGAACGCTCATTAGACTTGCACCGTCCGTTCGAATCTGTGTATCATTTGATTAAATACTTCACTAACAAAGAAGCCGAATTACTTACCCAATTCGAAGTCGAAGTTTTTCTTTATGCGCTCAAACGATGAGCTACCCTTGTATACCTTGCGCTTTAAGGGCTCGCTGTGTGGGCAGTAAAAGTTGTTATTAATATTTAATTCGGCATGCAATGGATTTTGCATTTTCGTATTCGATCCATATTTTCCATCCACCGTATTCGATTGCGGCTGAGGCAAGTAGTTGTGATTGCCAATATCCTCTACAGCTATGCACTCCATCTCAGAATCACTGCCGTTGAAGCTGATCACCGTTGTCGTGGTCGTTGAAGTCACCATCATCGTGCGTCGCTTGGTCTTTGGACTCTCCTGAATACTCCTTCCATTTAGCTGAAGTTGTGGCGAGAGTGGAGCAGAGGGAGGGTTACCTTTTATTTTGCGTGGCGGCAACTCTGGTGGAGCATTTTGATTCATAAAGTTGGTCAGATGCGTTTTGCGAGGACTGCATCGGGCAGGCTTAGGACTGTTTGGTGGCGAAGAAGCAGCCGATGTCTCAAACTTAAGCATCTCTATGCGCTTATTAATGGCTGCTGCTAACTCATGCTCAAGCGGAGGAGAGTTCGGAACCAGAGTCTGTTTTTTTGAGTCCACTTCACTGTTTTTAAGCATTTCCACGCGCTTGTTAGCTAAGGGATTCACTCGTCTTGGGCTGGCGACAGGCGTGTCTCTGGGAATGCTAATCGTGATATGTTATTAATAACGAATCAAATATTGAAACTTTAACATTCCTTACCTCTGTAAGCTGTTCTTCATCGATTCCAGCAAGGACTCCGCTTCCATAATTAGTTGTTTGTATTTCATATCAGCCTCCAAGTCTGCTTTAAGAAGTGCTTTTTCGCTTTCTGCGATGGTGAGTGTGGACTTTTTTTTCATGCTTCCAAAGATTAGCGAGTTGGAGCGGTTTGACAGGGGAGACGTCTTGTATATTCTGTAGACAAAATATTTTAAAAGCCTATATATAATTATTAAAATGTTGTCTTATACCTCTCCCTTGGACCCAGTAGATTGCGGCGCAAACAGACGGGGGTGCCACCCACACTTCGGGTGCCTCGTGGCTCACGAAGGGGTGACGAAGAGGTCTTTTCGCGATTTTCACAACTCTTCTTACGTGTTTTAAGGAACCGCTTGCGTCGGCGCTGTTGAGAGCTTTCCCCTGTCTCCTGGCCGCTCTTGCGTCGGGAACGGACTGATGCCTTTCGATTGAGCATCGGACTGATAGGGTGATTAGAATAGTAGTGACAGTTGCCCAGATTTCGTGACAGATCCTTGCGGTCCAGTTCCACCTCTTGCATGGATGAAGTGTCTATAAAGTCAATGTCCAACAACTCGTCTGTATCACACTCATCACCCGCATCCTGTCCAGTGTCTAGCTCCGAAGCGCAGCAGTCAGTAAGGTCTGAATCACTGCTGGAAGTCGAATTAAATATAAAAAGACAACTTGATTTTACTTGTCGAGCAATGAACGAGTGCAACTCACCTTAATATATCAGTTTCCTTTTCGTAAATGTAACTCTCGTCGAACTTCCCAATCATTTCATTAAGGGTGGCCTCGTCGTCACTAAGAACGAAGGATGTGGTGGTAGCTCCAGTTCCACCACCAGCTGCCACGGGCGCTGAAGTTGTTGTAGTCTCGGCGTGCTCCAAGTGACGCCGCTTAATAGTATGTGGGGCATGCATATTTTCCACTTCAGTCGAAGTCGAGGAGCCCTCGGACTCGTAAACGACTCCCGCTCCAGGTGCAACACCAGGCCCTCCCCCAACAATGTCCATATCAGCCTGTTTGGCTGCCTGGCTAGGAGTAGCTCTGCAGTTGGGGGTTGCTGCATAAGGGACTGGCTTTCCTGCTTTGTTTGCTATTGTTTTGGCCACCGGAACTTCCAGTTCATTGCTTGACTTAATGCCCGACGAGGTCGTGGAGGTAGTACTGGTCGCATCCAGATCCATGCGTGTGGGGCCTGAGGAGGTAGGCAAGAGCTCTCCCGTGTTGTACCAGGGATTTGTTCTTATGCGACAGCGCTGTCTCGGCGAGGGAGCTGCAAAAATGGGAGAAAGAAGCAGTTGAGAGATGCTACTTCAGCCAAGTAGAGATTTTAAATGGGTTAATTGCTCAGTTTGTCGGCAGGCGGGCTAACAACACTGAAACTCACACTCAAAGAGCTTTGACTGCTGCCGCAGAGCTAGCGGACTAGGCGACGACTCCAGGCCATGAGTGGCAGTTGCGAAGTTGCTCTTGGGCAACGGATCCATAGGCGACATCTCCTCTATGCGGTTTAGGCCGAACTTGTAACGCTGGGCCTCGACGGCCAGCGAGTTGACGCTCTTCGGGAAATAGTGGGTTCCCGAGCGCATGTTAATGTAGTACTCAGGTGGATTATAGTTGCTGGCGGCGCAGGGCGATGTGCCATCTGTGGAGTAGCCCGTGGAATAAGCGCTTTCTGGCGAGGGCAAGCTATGGGGCCGAGGTCCCGACATAAAATTATTGCGCTGAATTCCTCGTGGAGTTCGCATACGCGAGCCGGTAAGTGAAGCGGGTGGAATAGGCGGTGTAGCTGTCAAATTATCCAGGGACTCGCCAAGCTGAACCGGTGCTAGCTTAGAGGGAAGCAGGCGACCGTAACGAACATGATTCTTGCTTTGCCTTGGCTCTTCCTCGTAGATTAGACGCACGGCACTTAAGTTTTCTGACTGCGGGCGCTGTTGTTCTGCAATGGGGGGTGCAGGCCGAAGCAGCAAAGCGCCAACTTCCTCATACTCCACCTCCTCCTCAGGTGGGATGTGGTATTCCCCATTTAAGGGCTGCTCTCTAAAAGTGGCTTGTTTGCCAGAAGAGGGCTCCTTGGATCCCGTTGACCAGGACAACGACGATATGGAGGACGAAGAGCAGTTTACTCTGGTGGGCGATTTCTCCGCATAGGAGGTTTCCTTGCTATTGGGCACGCTTAAGTGGTGCGACGCCTGCTGGAGCGGTTGATGCGGCTGATAGCATTGCGGAGCGTAAAGCAAATTATCCGACTTGGGCGAGGCTATGACGTAGGAATCTTCATCTGGGGATTGCCAGCCATATCGTCGACTGGGAGGCTACGGAAATATGATCGACGTAAGCATTCTTCATACTACTAGGAAGGAAGCTACTTACGTGACACTGGATGGGGGAGACCTCGCGCCTCCGCACCGGACTGGCGATGCTGTGGCTTCCGCTACTGGTCAGGACCGGGCTAGTTAGATTGCTGCCCTGTGTTGGTAAGGTGCCCGCCTTCTTCCCCGCGCAAGAAATGCCTGCGTCCACAGTTCCTTGCTTGTGTTTACTGCCCTTCTTGCGCGGACGCACAATATGCGTCTCCATCCAGGAGCGCAGCTTGGATCCAAACATAGTGGTATTCTAGTCTTAACCGATGTGGACGGACGGTAATTCCTGAAAGGGGAGGTCATTAAGCTAGCTGGCTGCAATTCAGCTGCAACAATGAAGAGGAGTGGACTCCTGGGACCACTTTGGGCTGATAAGGAAATCCATTTACTACGGCACAAAAGCCGAATAGCTTTTCAGTAGGGACACATTTTCCATAGTTTGGGTGGGAGGCTGTGCTGGAATTTTATGCGAAATTACCTTACTTGCAAATGCGGCAGACAACGTTGTCCTCATATCCTTTGCGCCTCCTTTTATTGTGGCGCCCACACACACACTCGCACAAGAGATGAAAGGGCAACGGTAAATCTACACCAAAACACACACGGACTTCGTCGGCTTCCTATACTTGTGTTTGTTTGTTTTTTGTTGACGGTTATTTTTTGCCGTCATCCATTACGTCGCGCCGAGTACCGACGCACCCAATGTTGTGGGGGTTGTTCGTAAGCCGAGATGCTTCAAGGACTCCACTCCCGCACTCATCCGATGTAAGTATGTGTGTGTATGTGTGGGCCTGTCTGTGTGCTACAGCCCACGGTTGTAAATCCCACGTAACTGTAAATTTTATGTCAAGCTATTTTCCTTTTCGTCTGCAGACTCAAATGCTAAACGACATTTTGGCACTTTGCTTGTATCGTTATGGGTGATTGGCAATAGTCGAGCTTCGATTCCAGTCCAGTTTTTTCCAGTTTTTTTTGTAGTTTATGCAAATTAGGTAAAATGTTTCGGAAACTAAGGGAAAAAAGCACCGTTGCTTCCTGGAAAAAACTACAACTTCTGATGAGTTTAACTGCTGCTTTTCACAGGAACCTTTCCGATTTTAACTTTTTTCCGTGCCTGTGTATGGGTATGTGATGTGTGAGCTTCGGTGGTAGTGAGAAAAGCATGCGGCAGAATTTAGTGAACTAAGGATGCGCGGACACGAAAGGAAACATCCGTCGTCGTCAAAAGTAAAAAAGCTAATGACGGAATGCGCAGTTACGTATGACTGCTAGGAGATGCCACTTGCATTTTAGTCACTTAGCTGGGTAACTGTAAATACAGACCTACTAAGAATAGGCTTCTATAGTTTCCCTAACGTTTTTTTCAGCTATTACAATAAACGCTCAACTCTCTCAGCCCAAAAGTAAGCTATTTTGCTAGATATCTACGTTTTCCCGTGGCGCTTTGCAGCACTGGCAACGCAACTGTGAGCGTCAGCTGTCTTTCCGCCCATCTGGCAACTCTATCAAAATTTTTTGTTGTTATAAGAAACATGCGTTGCTATTACGAGGAGCTCGAGCTCCAAAGAAACGCTAACGATGGGGACATCAAGACTGCGTACCGTAAGATGGCCCTGCGCTGGCACCCGGACAAGAATCCCGACCGACTGGCGGAGGCCAAAGAGCGCTTCCAGCTGATCCAGCAAGCGTATGAAGTTCTGTCTGATCCTCAGGAGCGGTCTTGGTACGACAACCATCGCGAGCAGATATTGCGCGGCAAAAACTCCGATTATGCGGAGAACTCCCTAGACGTGTTCCAGTTCTTCACGAGTTCCTGTTACAAGGGCTATAGCGACGATGAGCACGGCTTTTACCGCGTGTACACCGACGTCTTCGTCCAAATCGCCTCGGAGGACTTAGAGTTCATGGACAAGGACGACCGGCTGGGGATGGCACCTGACTTTGGTCATGCGAACAGTAGTTACGAAGATGTAGTGGGTCCGTTCTACGCCTTTTGGCAGGCATACAGTACCCGGAAGACCTACGACTGGCTGTGTCCCTACGATGTTCGCGAAATAAAAGAGCGCTTTATCCTACGAAAGGTGGAGAAGGAAATGAAAAAGATCGTGCAGGCTGCCCGCAAGGAACGCAACGAAGAGGTGAGCAATTAATTCGCTTGTTCTTCCGAGACACATTTTACTTACCTCATTTACTTAGGTTCGCAACTTAGTCAACTTCGTGCGAAAAAGGGATCCCAGAGTGAAGGCCTACAGGCGCATGCTTGAAGAACGCGTCGAAGCCAATCGACTTAAGCAGGAGGAGAAGCGCAAAGAGCAGTTAAGGAAGCGACAGGAAGAACTGGCAGCCGTCAGGAAGAATAATGTCTTTAACGAGGGCTACGAGGAGCAGCTTAAGCAGTTGGAGCAGCAGTACGATAGCGAGTCAGAAGATTACACGGGTGAAGACGAGAACGACGAGGATGGCGAGGACTTTGACCATGAAGGCGGCCAGGAAGCCGAGGAGTACGAAGTGGAGTATGTAGACGATCTTTACTGCGTGGCGTGCAACAAGACATTTAAAAACGCCAAGGCGCGTGCTAATCACGAAGAAAGCAAAAAGCATAATGAAAATGTCGACCGGCTGTGCCAGGAAATGGAGGAAGAAGAGGACGCTTTCCACAATGCACATGAAGACAGTTTAATGGGCGTACAGGAATCGCTGGAAGAATTGCAAGTCTCCGAGGATCAGATATCTTTCGACGGGGTTCCAAGCGAAGAAGAATCTTCGCTAGCCAAACGATCCAAAAAAAACAAAAAGGCAAGGAAGTCAGCTGTCAAGCAAGCGCAGGCGGAAGGCAGTGACGAACCAGATGAGCCAATAGAACAGAAGGCAATCAAGAGCGAGTCAGAGGATGAAGACTGGAGTAAAGGCAAAAAAGCGAGCAAAAAGAGTAAAAGCAAAAAGACGACGACTAGGAAGGTGAAGCTATTAGAGCAAACGGTTTCGGAACCGAATACACAGGAGGCCACGGTGGCTCCAAAAAGCGGAGATGAGGACCTCGACCCGACCAAGCCGCAACACACTTGTGTTACCTGTAGGCTCGTCTTTGACTCCAAGAACAAGCTGTTTGCCCACCTAAAGAAGACGAACCATGGTGTCTACATACCTAAGGCAAAGCCTGATGTAGAGGGCAAGCCTCCTGGCAAAGCTAAGGGCAAGCGCAACAAGTAGGGTCATATGGGATATCCATACCCACTCATTGTATCTATACTGTAGAATGTTAAAAGTTTATTTATGCTAATGATAAATTTAATTCGAGAATGAAGTAAAGTATGCTCGCTCCAAGTCAGATAGTGTTCTTATTGTATCCAAAGGCAGCTACGGAATACAGACCAGTTTGCTGCCCGCCTCCACGCGTCTGCGAACTCGGGTTCGCATATTGGAAGACTCTGCCTTTAGGCTAATACCGGCTGCAGTAAATGTTAGAAGTAACCCAATGATTCCGCAGTAGAAGGAAACTCCTGTAAGGATTACGTTTAGTAAGTTTCTACGATCAGTTTCAAAGAATTACCTATGCTACAGTCGGCGGGGTAAAAGGGCTCGGCATCCATGCCGCATAGACGTTGAATCCGGTTCGCTCGCCATCCCATCGGATGCAGAAATAGACCCAACATCATACATATTCCTATAAACAATGCAAACATAACTGCTGCGAGGATATCGCAGTAATGGGTGCTTACCTGCTACCACCTGGGCGCAGGCCGTCATGTTGTGTATGCTCTTGCCAAAGGCCGACTGGCGGCAGCAGGTGATCAGGGTCAGGAGCACCGTTACAGAGAGTATACTAAATCCCAGCGTGACGAAGAACATTGCCGCTTTCCATTCGCTTGGGTAAACGCTACTGTCCGTAGCCAGTCCGTCCAAGTCGAAGCGGCCGCATTGGAATCCACCCTCCTGCATGACCTTGCAGCGCGTGTAGATGCCCACCGAGGATTGGCGGTGAGGGCTGGAGGTGGAGTCTGTTCCTTGGGCGGGGCCCACCAGCCACCTGGGCGTGACCAAGGCCACAGCGAAGAGCATGTCCGCCACCAGGGAACAGAGGAACCACACCAGACTGGCGCTGGTGATAATAACGTAGCACATTTCGATGCACCAGATTTTCCGGAGTACACAGATTCAGCGATCGACGACGGACGACCGCAACGCGTCAGCACTTGCCGGATAGATAGTAGACTCTAAGCGCTCTTGCTTTGTCTGGGCACGCACATCCCACACCCACTTTGCCGTCACCCACCACCACCGTCGCACCACTCGCCACCACCAGCAGCGCGGGGCCAGACCAGAACTTCCTCCCAGCTGACCAGCCCGAAATGGAATTGTTTATTTTATGTTTTCGCCGCTCGCTGTTATGCGCTGCCTTCTGCCGTCTGTTTTATGTTATTCACCCCACTCACACGCGCGCGGAGGGTGACTGGGGGATAGGGGGATAGGGGGACCACGAGGGCGAGGGCGAGGCAGTAGACCGCCCAGTCCGCAGCTCTTTCAAGAACTCAATTCGCAGCTGACGTCGAAGCGAGTTGAAACAGAGTCGAGCGCGGAAATAACTCTGCCTCGATGGCGTTTTCGCTTATCCCCCAAGCGGCTGCAGCTATTTGGCAACTTTGTTCCACACTCTGGAACTTTGGATCTGAGCTTCCGTTCGCGCAGGCGTGTCTGCTGCCGTTCCTCGCCAGCGTCATCTCTCGCCGACTCCGACCGACCGAATGAATGGAGCCCATTAAAGCCAGCTGCAGTCGCAGACGGAGCCAGGCCCCAATCGGAGCACTGGAAGAAAAGGTTTGGTGAATCACATTTTGATAATAACCCGAAAGAATTTAAAAAACTAAATTACTATTAACCTTATCCGTTTGGTAAGAATGTTGACTTAGAGGAAATAAAGAATATAAAATATTGTAATTTAATGAGGAACTTTTTTATTTTCTAAGTCGCATGTATTGTGTATATTTTTAAAACTTATTTCCTATGTTTTCAGTGCCTTATGCAGATGTGGGCGCCGATTTCTCATTGAGAGCGTGGAAATCCAGACATTCCGAATTCAGAATCAGTCCCCGAACAGCTCTCCCTGGCTCTCTGCACACACGTTCGAGTTGGATCCAATCTGTCGACTCCACCACCACCAACCCCACCATTGCCTCCACCCCCGTTCGGGTGAGTAATGCACGCCGCCACTTCGATTCGAGCTGATCATGTGCAATTCCGATCGAAACGATCTTCGGTCGAGCGGTTATCAGTTGGCCGAGTCTGTTGGGGGCCATTGCGTCATCCGCACTGTGTTTGTGTACAGTGATCGTGACCGAGGCCGTAATGAGATCCGTACACAAAGTGCGCAGCCTCCGGAAAGCACTTTCACTCTCCCTTTCGTTGCCGGAACCAATCCGCGGCTCATCACTTGCCATTAGCCGAGATGTCGCGCCGGATGGTCTTCCTGCAGTTGCTGCTGTGGGCAGTAGTTGAGGGTCACTACTACTACGACTACGGCTACTGGGAGATCAACGAGCCTCCACCGCTTTGCTCCGACTACGAAATGCTGGTAATCAATACCCACCAGTGCGTGAGGCGCTGTAACATCGTCTGCCGGAATGGAGTGTGCTTCGAGGACGGACCCTGTCCCTGTGCCGACCAGTATCTGGCGGGTAATCCGGATGGGTTGGTGTGTGCCGCAGAGTGCCTCCCCGGGTGCGTGGCGGCAGGTGGCTACTGCGCCGCACCAGACCTCTGTGTGTGCCGTAAGGACAGGCACTACTACTTTGATCCCCTCTCCCAAAAGTGCCGCCACAGGGCTGCCCGTCTGCTGGACCCCTGCCTTGGGTGAGTATGATTCTTGCTCCTCACCTTAACGCTTGGGAACTGTACATACGTACATGTTCATGTACCCTTTCCCATTCTCAGACGCTGCACACATGGCACCTGCTCCTCCGACGGAAGGTGCATCTGTGCCCAGGGATACGAGCTAAGGGACAGCCTACTTCACGGACAGCAATGCATGCCAATCTGTGATCAGTAAGTTTGATTGTCGCTTTATCTTTTTGCCATACTGACCCTAAACTGTACCTCCAGCAACTGCGGACCACGAGCCTACTGCTTCGCTCCCAACTTGTGTGCCTGCCGGCACAAACAGCACCATTTTGCTCACAACGGCATCTGCTCCAGGGACTATTGACCTAGAGAGGAGGTTTGACAGCAATGGGGCTGTTTTAAGTCCCGCTGATGACGTCTGGATTTTAATATATTTATTGATTAGGTTTATTATTATTAAGGAATTAAACTACAAAACTATGTTACGCTTTTGATTAATTTAAAAATCTTATGGAAAGGCAATCTTGTCTTTGGAAACGGTAATAAGGAGTAACATAAAGTAATCTATAATTCGTCCATATCAAAATACCAAATTAAAAAACGCAAAGAGACACATTAACTTTATTAAGTGCTTACCCTGTAATAATTTTTGGGCAACCATATATGTATGTACTTACGCTTGATAGTTCGTACTGAGTCCGGAAACTTAAGTGCCTTACCTTTTGCAGGGCACAATTCAGAGAGCGCTGTGAGATTTTGATTTTAAAGAGCGCATGTCAACTGGTTTGGTTGTGGTGTTGTTGTTGCCGCACCCACCCCGCCGATTTACAAAGATACTTTGTTATTGTTTATAACAAATCGGACACATGGAAGTGCAGAATACTACAATATACAGTCCATAATTTCCGATCGCCACCGATCAGCAGAGAAACCGGAGCAGACATGCGTACGTGTTCTCCAGAGGCGTCTCCTACTAAAATGCTGCGAGGGGGGTATCGTAGAGGGAGCGTGGATCTGAAGAGGGGCTTCTGTGTTCAGATGTTATTAGGCCATTGATAAGGCCCGAATTTTAAAGTGTTTGTGCTTGCGGGGCCTATAATATTTGGGGTATTTCAACTAACCCACACCCCCTAGAGGGTATTTCTTAGATAAAGACCAGAACCGTCATTTTTAGCTTTGCGCGTGTGGCGTGTTATTGTTTTACTTGTTGTTGTTTCACTAGAGGCGGGCCTCTTGGTCTCGACGACAAGGCACAGTGGGCAGAGTCACTAAACAGACCAGATCATTTTTTCTTTCTTTTTCCAATTTTAATACCTGAGAAATTGTATATATAACATAATTATTATTTAAGCATTGCTTTTCCTCGTAGTGTCGTGTATTACGTTTGTATACAATTAAATTATATAAATTGAACCAATAACACGTTGTGATGAGTTCCACTGTGCCAGCAGCAATAACAACAAAAACAGTGGCAGGCGGCAACACCGTGTCCGCAGCCGTTGTTCTCCATCACGATTCAGTTGGAGTTTTGCTGGCCATCGGCGCGGTTGTATCTCTGCTGGAGCTCCTGCACACCATCCTATCCAATCCCGAAGAGCTCTCTCGCCTTTGCTTAGTGCAGCAATTTGCAATTTTAATTATCTGCAAGGCGGTTCGACCAGAAACTGAAAGACACGAGAAAAATGGGCCAAGCAAAGGTAAGCTGAGTAAGAGTGCAGCACACTGTAAAGCCCACGCACACATGCACACTATTAGCTTATGTATGCGCATCCCTTATCCTTCGTCCTTGGCAAGTGGGCAGCACCAAATAGAAAGCGTGGAAAAGCCTGAGTGCTTGGGCACCAAATTTAAGGCATTTTAAGTTATCCGATCCATCGGAGGGTTGTCAGATAGTTTATAGAAATTTTTAAGATATCTACATATGTATGTATGTTGAGTGTGAGCTGCCGCCTGTTCTGGGTTATGTAAGCGGATTCGCCAAGATGCTTTGATGCAACCGCTTTCCTAACAATGACATTGATTTAAGGCCGCTCGCGTGTGTTATCCATTTACTGCAATGATTAGACCGATTTAAGCAATTATTAATGCGTCTAATTACATGTGTACAGATATGGAGTATATACATACATACATATATACCTGAAGAGGCGTAGCTGCTGCGCAGTTTGTCAGGCACGCACTCAGCCTCAAAAATACGAAACAGCTATGTACATATATTAGCAACAATAACTGACTTTAAGAATAAACGTGTGAATGCACGAAACCGGTTGAGCCATCCCATCCTCGCCCAAAAAGCCGTTCAGCTGAGAATCTCGCCAAACACCGAGACGTTTCGTGAACCTTATCAATAACTTGCGGTGGCTAGCCAGTGGAAAGTATTCGGATCTCCTGATAAGCCACGGCGATCGATTGATACCAGTAGAGCAAACTCTCACAAGATACCACCTGTTTATCAGATCTCTAACCTAACCCTACTTATCTGTCTTTTCGCCACACCCACCTCCCACGCACTCCACAGAAAGTCTCCTCCGCCTTGAGCAAGCTCTTCGTGTACGGCGCCCTCAAGTACGGGCAGCCCAGCAACTCAATCCTGGCCAGCTCTGGCAACGGCTTCGCTAAGTTCTGGTGCAAGGCGACCACCACCCAAAAGCTGCCGCTAGTGATCGCCACCCGCTACAACATTCCCTTCCTGCTGAACAAGCCCGGAGTGGGATATTACGTAACAGGGGAGATCTACGAGGTGGACGACCGAATGCTCAATTCCCTGGACAACCTGGAGGATTGCGAGGAGATCTACACTCGCGAGATGCACGATATGAACATTGGCGTTGGAGAAGGGTGAGCATTAGTCGGATCTGACGTCATTTCAGCAATGTGGTGTGATGGGTCACAATTTCCTTTCCAGAACCGTTCCATGCTGGGTGTACCTGCTGCAGAAGTACCCGGAGAACCTACTCAGCCTGCGCTACTTGTCAAGCTACGAGAACTCAACCACCCATCCATACATTATGCGCCATCGCCGCACCCACAAGCATCCGGCCCAGGACGACCTCACCTACGAGGCCCAGAACTAATAGCCTAGGTTGTGGTGTAGCCCGTTTCTTTGGATGTGCTCTGGATAGCCTGGCCACTAATCTTATGTTACCGTAGTTGCATTTTAAGACCGTACTTGCAGACGCAGATGTACTGATCGATATATACCCGTATATATTGGCAAATGATATAAACTGATACATATGTACCATACGCATTATTTAGGTTTTAGCGAACGTAGTCTGTAATTTGATAGTTTTCGACAAACAAAGCAAATAAACTGAAGCAATTTAAAATAAAATAAAATGCCCTCTCATTCTGTTATAGAAGTAAGATGCTAGACTGCAGTCCCTGGTAATTTTCCACAGCCCACTGCCGGCCGAGTGCTTCAGTTTCTCGCGGTGTACGGAGGCTAGATTCGGTGCGAATGGCAGCAAGAAGAAGAGCGGACGGGTTATGTCGACTGTGCAATCTACAGGTCGGATTTGATAGAACGATACCGCTTGAAACTGATAAGCCTGGCGGCAGGAAGCGCAATGGCTGAAAAGCTGAGAATGGCGGCAAGGGTCTTTGTGTATGGCACGCTGAAGCGCGGTGAGCCCAATCACCACTGGCTGACGAAAAAGGAGAACGGCCAAGCGCGATTTCTTGGCAGGGGGAAAACGGAAACGAAGTTTCCCCTGGTTGTGGGAACCCGCTACAACATTCCATTTCTGCTCGCCCGGCCGGGTGAGGGGAACCACATAGAAGGCGAAGTCTACGAAGTGGACGAGACCATGCTCTCCAAGCTGGACATACTAGAAGACTACCCGGACTACTATGATCGCGAGCAACAAACCATATTAATGGAGCAGAATGAGTATGAGAAAAGACACTAGAATAGTTATTCTAGTGTCGTTAGTACGAGGATGTGGGATGATGGCCAGATGTGATAACTCACTATTGCCCTTATGTGTAGAACCATTCAGTGCTGGCTATACCTGATTCGCAACTTCCCGGACAAGATGCTGGCTAAGGAGCTGCTGATCTCGTACCACAACACCCCGGAGAGGCCGTACAATGAAAAGTCAGTACGCACTGTTTCAGCAAGAGATGATCTTTCTTACTGATTTTGCAGCTACTTGGACAGCTGCCCGGAGGACCTCGCCATGGATGAGTGAGACACGAAAACTTATAAAAAAGTAACGTTTATAAACGGATTTCAACGCATGGGTATTATTCGTATTGTATTACATTAATCCATTTTTCAAAATGCAAAACGAAATGAACAATAGTAGTTTGTGGTTTAGGGTAAGAGTAGCTGTGGTGGTTTATATGAATCAAAAAGCCTAGAAAATCTGCATGTGCTGGCGTAGAACCCTGGGATGACTTGAGCTCGGCAGCGGACACTGTGGTAGATAGCGGTTCCCGTGGCCAGCAGTAGCACCGTTGGCGTGGACTGACCTAGCTTGCTTCGTCGTCGAGCGACTGGAATCGGTTGGATGCCGCCACCGGGGCAGCCGTGGACTCCTGAACGCGCTGGAAACGGCTTCCGTGACGGACTTCTTCGAAGGCGGGTTCGTTTTTCTTCTTGCGCTGTTCCTCCGGACGCGCCGCACTGAGTGTTGGGAAAAACTCGGTATTGGTGATGTCGGGGGCGGCGCGTCGTGGACGCAATGCCCCCCCAGTAGGGCCGCCTCCCAGTCCGCTTCCGGCCTGCTGCTGCAGAGAATTCGATTAAACTCTATCTGGATCGTCTCGCTCTTCCAACTTACGCTGTATCGTAGCGCGGGTGAAACGTAGGTCTTGGACGAGGGCTTTTCCACCTCCACGGGCACCGGAATTTGCATTACCTCCTCGGCTGGGACAACTTTCTTCCAGGGTCCGTGGCCGACGCGCTCCTTGTTCACCTCCGCGTTGTCATACCCATTGCTGTCCTCATCGTCCTCGTTGTAGTTCCCGCCGTCCGGGGCAGAGGGCACTCGAGCAGCTTGCGACTCGGAACTTTCCTGGGCAGTTCTGGAACGGGCCGAAGAGCTATAGAAAGCGAGTTTTCGCAATATGCGGGGTCAAATGGAAAGTTAATCAATGGAAGCGGCCTTTTCTCCTGCTCGTGGAATAGGCGGTCGGCGTAACGGTCGAAAACTCACATGGTGCTCAGCTGGCCGATCTTTAAACCACTGTAGTCCTTCCGCTGCTCCTCCTCGAACTCCTTCCATTCCTCCTCGACGGGCTACGGAGCGGCAAAACAATGAACTTATAAGCATGCCCTAGGTGGCGAACAGGCGCTGATTTCACCAGACTGAGATTCGGACTCACCGGGGCGGACTCTGGCACCTTGGTGCCGCTATTCTCGTTTTCGCCTACTACTGCCACGCCGCCAGCGGCTGCCTCGGGTTTTTTGGGCTTGACCACCTCGCGCTTGGTACCGTCCTCCAGGTTCTTGACCATATCGTCGGCGGTCACGAACTTAGTCTTGTTCTTGGACTTCTTCTTGTCCTTTTTCGCGAAGAAATCGTCCAGTTCGGCCATGGCTTGCAATTAATTATAAATGAATAAAATTCGCGACAGGAAATTTGGAGAACAACTCTGCACGCCTTTTGTGCCAGATGTATCGATAAGCCGACCAGGGCTGGAGATTCCTGGAAATTCGCAGCGAAATTACAAGATGTCGATTTAATTTCACTATGTAATTTATATAATACATGCTTTTTTCATACCTGGAATTAACTGATGGTTTATTATAACTAATCAGCTTGGACAATACTGACAGCACTATCTTAGCAGGCCAAGCATCGATATATCATCTGCGTGATATCGATATTTCCAACTTTGGCGGCCTTTTTTAAAGCATCAGTTGGGACGGGACGTCACAAACATATTCATTTTTTGCAACAAAATTGGTAACATGCATAATTTAGCGTGTGCAAAAATCAGAGGAAAGACTGAATTAATTACCAATATTCGCGACATTGTGCAACAATAGATTTGCATAGGAGATTGATAACCACCTAATTAAGGCAAACAAAGTGGAAACCACCGCCGCGGTGGCTGCGAATGCAAAGCTGGACCATTGTGTAATGGAAACCAATTCGATCCGTTGCTAATTTTGCATCCATAATGTTGCCAATATATCTTATTTGAGACAAAGCAGCAAAGCCAATAAAACTCGTCCAAATGGCAAAGCTAATGTTTCCAAAATATGCCAAAGAGTTCCTGGGCCTGGGACTTGCATCTTGTGGTGCCCAGCAGGCCCGCCCATGTCGTCAAAAGTCAACTACTTGGCCCATCACTTGGACCCAGCCTCAGCCTCTTAGGCCAGACGGCCAGTGCCGCCTAGATTAGCCGAGCTAATAGATATTTATGTCTGTACCAACACCTGCCGAATACCTACCACAGTACGGCGTGCAGCCAGGCCAGTGGTTTTTCTTCGTTTCGGCTTGGTTTGCAACATCCCAGAGCACTGCTAGCCCACTCCACAGCGTATTCATATTGACAACCACCGAGCTGGTCGCGTTCAGTCTTCTTTCGAGCTTCGCAGCGTGCACACCGCTCCCTCCACTATTCGATTCGATTCGATCCGAACTAGTAAGCTCCGAACCGATATAGTCTCGCATTAATTCGCGTGCGCGAGAGTTTGATACCAATATTGCAAGTGTTTTATTTGAGGAGAATACCAAGCACTCAAGGTAATTGAAACACTTAGTAGCTCCAAAATAGTTTCGGCTTGCAATCTAGCACTCCGCCGACCTCATCTCGACCTGCGATTCCTCCTTGTGATTACCGCATTGTAAAGACAATGCTGCTCATTTTTCGGGGCTATTAGGCTGCAATTCGAGGCATTTGCCAGCCCAGCGAAGCGTTTAATTGGGGATAACAAAGGTAGGCCCCTCTAGTTTTGTACCGTGTCTTGTCTAGTGGCTGCCCTACTGAGTTTGATTTCGAGATACGCTCGTGAACCCCCGTCTATGTCAGGGTCGTGTCATGACCTGTCGCAGTCTGATATTTCGATATTCCACATTTTCCGCTTCGAGTTCCGTGGTTTTGTCTGGCCCTATGCATATATTTGAACCTCGGCTTGCGGCTTGCTGCTAATTTTATGTGTCGGGGTTTCATCTCATTTGTATCAATGCTGATCCAATACAAAAGCCATTTACATACTGAGGGGGTTTTTTATTTAAATATATCGTGAGACTACGTGAGCAAAGGCCAAATGGGAAATGGAATGGAAGAATTGCCAAACATTTAAAATTTGTTCGATTTCATGGTTTAATGTCTCAGCCTCAAGTGGCTTTCTTAATGATCCTCCACACAGCCACATCCGCAGCTCTTCTGCGTCTTTGAGCTTACGTTGCCTTAGAAAAGGGGTCATTGGTACGCCGCAGTCAGTCAATCAGTCACTGCGCTCCAATGGGTTTATTAACTGCAGACCGATTGCAGGCTGCACTTTGCATTGGAAAATTTTAATGGCCCCATCATCGTTAGCCAGTTCTGAGGTCGCAATCGAGTTGCAACAACACGATATTACTTAGGCTAAAAAGCAGCAATATGTAAACAAGAGGAACCATCGATAAACACAGCCACATACAAGCTAATTAAAGATTCAAAAATGTTTCTACTTACAACTGATATACCGGTTTTGGCTCTAATAAAAATATGACAAACGAAGGAGAGAAACAAATATCATAAGATAAAGAGTCTTGTCGTTTCGAATAGGGTCAATTTGCGTTTGCGTAATATCAAAGAGCTTAAAAAACACTCTTGCCAATTGTGGGGAAGGTAAATTTAAAATGGTATACAAAAATTTTCGGATTTGAATTTTTCGATTTCGACGTAATTTTTGCAAATCGTTCCGCTACATCAATATGCCTAAGAACATAATACATAGATGGTAACAGCTGAAACAAGTTTCTTGAATTCCATTATCTTTGTGATGCTCCGCGTTGAATACTATGCACACATTGTCCTTTAATTAAAAATAACAAATAAGTTATGTTATTTTAGTTGTTTATCAGTATTTTGCATTAGTTACAGTTTTCTGACTCGTCTCTTTCTCACTTGTCCGCCCCAATTGGGATCAAGTTTGTGGCCTAAGTCTTTCGTTTACAAAATGAAAATGAAGCTCCGTTGTTTTAGGTTCAGTTTTAATAAATACGCTTGTGTGTAATGCTCATGACTTCGGGTTTGACAACTTTGGTCGACCGAAATTTGGCTCTCAAAATTTGTCTCAATGTGTGTATTTCGAGGATTGCATAAGTGCAGGCAATCTGAGGTTGTTTCTCGGGCTGTGGCGCTGCTCTCGTTGGTTTCACACATTCGGCGGACGCGTTTTAATTGGCCATAAAGCCGAAAACTGGGGCTCAGTAACAAGCCCCTAAAGGCAGGTGCCGCGAGGCGATATGAAGGAGAACCGCAGTGATCCAAGTGAAGTGATCCCAGAAACAGCTCCAGCCACATAGATTATAGCTTGTAGTTCAAGGTGCAGTGGGGCTGCTGCGTCGTGCTTCTTTGCGATTTCCATCTTCGCCAGCTCTGCTCTGCTCTGCTGGAGGAGGTAAACACTCATTGACGGAGATACAGTATTGGACATATGCATACACTTGGGCGGGGTGTGACCACAATCGAGCTGCAATAAATAGGTAAACAAGTACGTCCGCTCGGTCTTGCGTGAAATGTCATGACATGCCCAAAGTGCAAGGCACAGGCACAATCCACAATTCGAGATTGCCGAGCAGATGTGGCCAACTGTAACGCGGCTGCAATCCAACCCAGCCGCATGCAGATTGAGAAACAAATACTTGCAACAATCCCCGTCGGAGGGGGAGATATAAAGGCAACCTGGCACGCTAGACGGGTTCGATGCCAGCTACCCCTGGCAATTGCATAAGCCAGCAAAGAAATGCGAATCCACAGGCGCAATCGAAAATCCAAATAGAAACCGAAAGTCCACTGGAAACCAGTTTGCGGCAGGTTCAGCTCACTGGTTGCTGCTGTGTGGTGGCTGCTTCCAAGTCGAACACCAGATGTGGCAAGAGGGGCACGCGTGGCCAGAATTAGCCCCAGTTTTTCCAGCACCACTTGCGCCATTCGCTTGCCAATCACTAGTTTTTCCTTTGACTGGTTTTCGCATTCCCGGAATGCTTCTTGCGTCACTCCATTCCCATTCCCACTCCCAGAAGGTGTGCTAATACACCCCTTTCTTGCAGCAAGATGACGGTGGATCTATCGCCTGTGCAGGAATACTATAAGGATAAGACGATCTTCATCACTGGAGCGTCTGGGTTCATGGGCAAAGTTCTGCTGGAGAAGTTGCTCTACTCCTGCCACTCCCTCAAGGAGGTGATCATCATCTGTCGCCCGAAGCGCGGCAAGGCTCCCGAGACGCGTCTCGAGGAGATGTTCAAGCTGCCCATCTTCCAGCGCATCAAGGACGAGCGGCCGGAGATGCTCAAGAGGGTTACCATCTACCAGGGCGACGTCACCTTCGACCGTAAGTGTAGCGCTCATGTTCCGCACTTTAATATCGATTGATTAGCATTTCCTTCCCTTCAATTGCAGAGCTTGGGCTCAGCGGGGAGAGCCTGAAGCACGTGACCGAGAACACTAACATTGTTTTCCACATGGCGGCCACCCTTAAGCTGGAGGGCAATCTTCGAGACGCCATCGACATGAACTTGCTGGGCACCCGGCGAGCGCTCAACGTGGCCAAGGAAATGAAGCAGCTTGAGGCCTTCATCCACTTGTCCACGGCATTCTGCAACTGCGACCAGGAGGTGATGTATGAGAAGGTTTACGAGTTCCCACACAAGCCGGAGGATCTTATGCGACTGGCCGAGTGGATGGACGTGAAGACCCTGGACGCCATTACGCCGGATTTGCTAAAGCCGCACCCCAACACCTACACCTACTCAAAGCGCCTGGCGGAGCTTCTGGTGCGCGATCACTACGAGTCCATGCCCGTCATCATCGCCCGTCCTAGCATCGGTAAGTGACCTTTTAAGCACGGATGCCACCTCGCTGTTGCCTATCCGCGTCGCTTTGGCCTGCGGCGAATCGATTTATCAGAGTCGTTAATTCTCCATGTCTCTGGACGGGATTGCTTGCTTGCTTGGTAGCCAGCTGCGCTGGAAGCGAAATGGAGACTGCAATTGCCAGCCGCCAGTTCCCCTCTAACTAATAACTAATAATGCGCCTCCGCTTATGCCGCCTTAAGTCTATGTCTGTGACTGTGTCTGTGTCTATGTTGCCCTGGCTTGCTTATTATTTATATCTTTTTCGGCCACCTGGCGTCTTTGTTGGACGTCTCTGCCTGAATGTACGATCTGTCTGCGCTGGCAGTCAATTAAAGTTTTCTATTAGCAGTTTTTGGCCAACCTGAGAGGTCGTTATTCATAGGAGGTGGAGAAACTATTGGGCAGAAACCAGTCCGACCATTTGCAAATGCAAATCTGCAAAATCAAACACTAATTAATTTGAAGTTGGGTGGTAATTTGATATTAAAGTATACTGTTTTCCGTGATGATTTCCTACCAGTAGTACTCTATGTGAAGAAAGAGCAACATACAATTTATTTAATCAAATCTTCTATTTGTATACAACATATGATCTGAATAAGTAGAAAAACTGTCCAGATAAGGTTAGGAAAATGTTTGTTAATAGGTATTTCCGATGGCAGCTCCCCTCAAACTTATTTAATGATAGGCTAGCTGAATGCTGAAATCGATAGGAGTGGATGAATGTTTCATTTGTAACCGGGCGGGTTCAAGGCAGGGGTGACCTGCCTAGCTGGGCAAATAGCCCATGGATACACCCAATATAGACGGGTTACCTCCTCGTTTGCTAACTAGCGAGCAAAGATCGGCAGAGTTCGCCGATTTTAGCAGATCTTCAGAGACATTAGCGGATGATAATGAATGTACTTGTTGGGGATTGGGTTGCTTTGGTGCTAGTTATAAGCCGCTTCTTGCCACCTACCGCTAATTCGTCAAGTGTTTACGCTTTCCGTGTGTTTTATGACATCGCCACTGGTTGATCTCGCGTCCTCCTATTCGGCGCGGGCTCACCCGCTTGACTCTTCCGCTGCCGCGCTTCTTAATACGTACACCGCACATGAACCACAGCAGCAGCAATACAGGTCTGAGCAACCACAAACCGCCAACCAACACCACCACAACCACAGCGCTTGAAACGAAAGAGCCCGATTACATGGCATGGTGTACAGCATTGCTTAAAACAACAAACTACCTCAACCACTGCACACAAACGCCGTCGTCATTGACCAAAAAGTTCAATGAGCATGCAATGAAAACAAAGAAGACAGAAACGCCCCGCTTTACCCTTCCTCTGCCTCCGCCTCCGCCCTCGCATCCGCATCAGCCTGATCCCAGGAACGTCTGGGAGGAGGAGTCCCAATTTGAACTCATCTCCCGCACGCCCAGTGTCGCCGTCGGCGTACGAGCCTGTCCCGGGATGGGTGGACAACCTTAACGGACCCACCGGGCTGATGGTGGGCGCCGGCAAAGGTGTCATCCGCTCGATGCTGATTGACACGCGCCACCTGTCCGAGGTGATTCCGGTGGACTACGCCATCAATGGACTGTGCGTGATCCCCTACCAGTTTGCCAAGATGTCGGAGCGGCCGAAGGACGTGCCGGTATACAATATCACGTGCGCTGACCACCGGAAGATGCAGTGGGGCGAAGTAATCGAAATGAGTAAAGAAATAGGGTACCGATACCCGATGGAAGCGGGTCTCTGGTATCCAGACGGATGCATCACCACCAACAAACTGCACCACAACATTAACGTGCTGCTTTTCCACTGGCTTCCCGCCTATTTGATCGACTTTATCCTGCTGCTGCTTGGCCAGAAGCGATTGTAAGTTGCGGACCCTGTGGATCGTGGACACAGATCTTGATCCTCTCTTCCTAGCATGATCCGCGTCCAGAACCGCATCTCTGTGGGCCTCGAGGTGCTGCAGTTCTTCACGATGCGCGCCTGGTTCTTTAAGTCGGACGCCTACTCCTCTCTGTGGGCCATGCTGAACGAGGCGGACAGGAAAAAGTACGTAGCGCGAGCGTAGAAGGGTACTGAGTTCACTTAATCCGAAACACCTGATCCCACCCAAAAGCTTCAATATGGACATGGATCCCGAGGAGACTGTCCCCATGTACATTGAGTCGTGTGTCCAGGGAGGGCGACAGTACCTGATGAAGGAGTCGCCCGATAGTTTGCCCCGCGCCCGGCTCCAGCTGAAGCTGTAAGCGAGACTCGCCCACAGGACCCTAAGCCCTGAGCCCGATCTCTAAGCACGGTCTTCCTTTCATTTATAGAATGTACATCCTGGACCGCGCTTGCAAGACGCTCATCGTGGGCACCCTGTGCTACTGGACCTACGGTTTGGTGGCACGTCTGCTGGGCGTCTAAGACGACGGCCACCCGGGACATTTCCAATCCATTTGCGCGCTTATCTCAATCAATCTCCGCTTAGGTTCGCTTGGGGCATAACTTCGAGCCACTCGACGAGAGGCCTCGAATCTGGTTTTCATTTCTACTTTAAGTGATTATCTATGTTTCGTGTCAAAATAAAAAGTCTGTGTACTGAGCTTATGTGTCTGTGCTTCAAGTGTACAAGTGTTGATCCAGAGGACTCGCGCGACAACACGAACAACACAAACAAAACCCACAAACCCACAGAACACACAGATCACACAGGAGAAAGAGCACAATGATATTTTCCCCGATTGCACACTATTTCCTAACTTCTAAATTCACACACTCATCCTTGGCGAAAACATAGTCCGAACCATACACAACTACACTACTCACACCCACACCCACACCCACACCATACACACATTCACACATAATACGGCTTCGGTGACCATCATCTTGGGCTCGTGGTATGTAGACTGGTTTCACGCGTTGAGCCGATCAGACGTCCCTTAGTAAACATCTCTTCCTTCCGCCGTGTAGTGTCTCCGGCTGCCTTCGAGCCGTTGCCCGGATGGGTGGACAACCTGAATGGACCGACTGGCCTGATGATCGGATGCGGCAAGGGCGTGATCCGGTCCGTTCTGGTGAATCAGCAGAACAAGGCCGAGGTGATTCCCGTCGACTACGCTATCAACGGACTGATCGTCATTCCCTACGAGTTCAACAAGCAGGCCAAGCGGCCTACCAATGTGCCCGTTTACAATATAACTAATGCGGACCACAGGAAGATGACCATGGGCACCGTTGTGGAGATGAGCAAGCGCATCAACAAGCAGATCCCATTTAACGCGGGCCTATGGTACCCAGACCCCTGCGTTACTACCAACCAATTATACCACAACTTCAACGTGGCCCTGTTCCACTGGCTGCCCGCTTACTTCCTGGACTTCCTGATGCTGATCTTAGGGCAAAAGCGATTGTAAGTTGCGCCGCACTGAATTACCCCAAATGGAGCTTATGTGCCGTTTCCCTCCCTAGCATGCTGAGAGTTCAGGAGAAGATATCCACAGGTCTGGGCGTCCTGCAGTTCTTTACCCTCAATGCCTGGTGCTTCCGATCTGATAGCTACGCCTCCCTATGGAACAAACTCAACGAGGAAGACAAGGCGATGTAAGTGCTGCTACTGAATATTAACATATTAACATATCAACATCAATTTCCCGTTCAGCTTTAACATGAACATGAACACGGAGAACACCGAGGAGGAGTACATGATTGAGTGTGCTAAAGGAGCTCGAAAGTTTATCCTCAAGGAAAAGGAGGAGGATCTGCCCAGGGCGCGCGTGCACATGAAGATGTAAGTTAGGCAAGAGCCTGTGCTACCAACTATGACTTACTCATCTTCACTTCCAGCCAATGGGTCGTGGACGTTGTGTGCAAGACGGTGATTGTGGGACTGTTCTTCTACTACCTCCTTAAGTGGACGGGGGTGCTGGCTATATTCTGATTCTAGTTCTCCGTGGACTTGCATTGGTTTGGTGGTCACAGGCATTTATTTAGTCAATTAGCTTAGTTGTAGTTACACATATTCGAGGTTTTGAATCCAAATAAATATGATTGTAGGTTGTTGAATATACACATTTCGCCAACTGCGCCGTGTTTCTCTTTCCCAGTCCAGTCACCAAAGCAGACTTTGTGTCCCAGCATACTGACCTCTACTTTGTTCTCCAGTAACTCCGGCTGTCGCTGAGCCCCTGCCAGGTTGGGTGGACAATATGAACGGACCTACGGGAGTTCTCATTGGCGCCGGCAAAGGAGTTATCCGATCCATGATCTGCAACGGGGAGCTAAAATCTGAAGTCATACCTGTGGACATCGCCATTAACGGCCTAATCTTGTTACCATATCATAACAGTCTTGCGGAGAAGAGGTAAATTTTTCAGACGCCCCCCTTGTCAATGTGATGTATAACTTCTGCCACAGACCTCTTCAGATCCCAGTCTACAACTTGACCGTGGACGATGCCAAAAAGCGCACATGGAAATGGATAATGGATGTGGGTCGCGACTTGGGCATTAAGTACCCCTTCGAAGTGGGACTCTGGTATCCCGACGGCAACATGACGTCCAGCAAATTCTATCACACCATCTGCACCATTCTGTTTATGTGGCTGCCAGCCTACCTTATCGACTTCCTACTCCTGGTCTTTGGACAACGTCGCTTGTAAAACCTTCAAAAGAATTTGGCACTTCCGAACAAGAATCTAACCCAAAACTTTTCTGTTTGTCTAGCATGATACGGGTTCAAACCAAAATCGCTGTGGGTCTGGAAGTTTTGCAGTTCTTTACCACGCGAAGCTGGGACTTCAAATCCACACACTTTGAGCAGATCTACAAAGAATTAGGATCTACAGATCGGAGGATGTAAGCAATATAAAACATATGCATCTTGATGCATTGAATAGGCTTGTAACGAAATCATATTTACGACAGATTTAAGATTAACACCGACGATGTCGACGATTATGAGTACATGAAAGTCAGTATTTTGGGTGGCCGTCAGTATGTGATGAAGGAACCTTTAACTTCGTTGCCGAAAT
The DNA here is from genome assembly GCF_004382145.1 of Drosophila mauritiana. Taxonomy (NCBI): domain Eukaryota; kingdom Metazoa; phylum Arthropoda; class Insecta; order Diptera; family Drosophilidae; genus Drosophila; species Drosophila mauritiana. Next base: position 23,183,551 of record NC_046668.1, on the reverse strand, counting down.
CCCGCATACAATTGAGATTGTAAGTAATTTGTTACTTCCATATATAGTGTTTAACCAATGCTCTTGTTTTTCAGCATGTATGTCCTGGACCGTATTTGCAAAACAATGATAATTTCAGGCCTTCTGTACTGGGTTTCCCAAAAACTGAGAGTAGTCGACCTATTTAGAAGCGCATTCCCTACTAGTACATAAGCTTCTAGTACATAATATTGTTCTTCAGTTGATTTCTTAACATTTTGTACCTTTTATTTCATATGCCTTTAAGAAAGGGTTTGTTGTAAATCAGGTCAAAAATATTCAGGTGTTTTGTATACGTAAACTTGTAATTGCAAGTCGTTGAAAATAAAAATTTTAAAACATTAGGCTATTTCATTTAAATTTGCGAGTTACTGTTCTGGACAGGGCATTTTTAAAGGCACTGTCTTGAAGTTATAGAAATTTGAAAAAATAAAGACGAGCCTGGAATCCAACTCACGTCCCAAGCTCTGCAGATCTGAATGGGATTTGTACCAAATCAAGGATGATGTTCCATTGCCGACGGCGGTAATGGAATGAATAGAATATTTAGTATCTATAATCACTTGTAGCCGTTTGTTATTAGTTATTATTAGCTGTTCGGCATACATATAACTGGGAAAAATTTAGCATTATTTTTTAATGCGCCCGGAAAGTCTTAACAAGTGTGCCCATATATCTGCCATTCACAAAATCTAAGCTCACGAGACAAAAGAGTTATCGATTGATAGGCATGCTCTGTGTGGCCCCTGTTAGCTTTCTGTTAAATTTAAATTTCTGTAAAGTGCCCGCCACTGCGATCGCTTTCACGGATCAGATTAGTCGTTGTCTGGATATTAACGAGGAAGGTAATGATCGAGCAGCAGTGTCGTGCGTTACTTGCTTAGGCGCTGAGAAGTGTTTTGAAAACAGTTTTTGAAAGCCCGAGGAAGATCTCAATGGGTATTGACCATTGAGATGACTGTTGAGTCATCTCATTCACTATGCAAATAAGACCGGTGTTGCGCCAAATCTCTACTTAAAGAGGATGACTCGCGGGGAAATTAAGACGTTTTATTAGTTACTGCGAGTGAATCATGTGTAATGCAGATCTGAAACCGCAGTTGCAAAGTGATCTGTGCTCGACTTCAACCCACACAACAAAAACATAAGCAGTGAAAACAAGTTTTAAAACATTTAACGAACCAAGGTTAAGAAACTGCAGAAAACGGCGCCCACGGCGCAATCGAAAAAAATTAAAAAAAGCTTTGTTTTAATGACGCCAGAACAGCTAATAAATTGATTGAATTGCATTTGATAAATGATTAATTTGGAATGTATGCGACCAGTGACGTCATCGAAGTATTTTAAAAAACGATTTTAAAATGCCTGGTGGGCAGATAACGAACATGCCCTAAAAGGCAACGCCCGCCGTGTCCACTTTTCTGTGAAGTGCTCGGATTGTGATACCATTCCCAAATACGATTTGAACGGATAGTGTTCTTGCTGACCAGGCGAGTTTAGAAAATGTCGTGTAAGACGAGCCGACAGAGCCCCATGTTTACCCAACTCGGAACTGGGTTGGGGACATTTCCCCCAAGCACAGACATTTGCATCGAACTTAGGCGCACAGTGCTTCCGTTCCCCTCCAGAAGCGCTTAATATGCGTTTTTTATTGCCAATTACAATTAAGTTATCCATCGATTAGGCGTTATGCGGCATGTTAGGACCCTCCTCTGGAGCCCGCGCTCCAGCCTACTCACGACTGCAAAAACTGTGCGACTGGATTGGATTCATTCGCTCGCTGATTTGGCTCCGCCCATCTAATTTTGTATTCGCTTCCTACTGTTCGTGGGGCACAGGGGCGTAGGCCCAAAGGGGCTAAAGTTTTTTGGACCGATTGGTAAGTGGTGATTCCTTCGGTTCAGGAATCCATCCATCTGGCATACGAATAAGCTTTCGTGTGTTGATCTCACACATATACTATGTACATACGTCCGAGTGTGTTTAATTAAATTATTTGAAATTACTGAATCGTGCGGAGCGGAGGCTCTCTGTCTCCCCACTCCGGACACCCCTCCCAAATCTTTTGTTGTGCACACGATGTGGGCCAGTCAATTGTTTATGAAGTGCACAGTGGGTATATAGAGCACCGATCTCCATGTGGCAGGGGTATCCACTTTCGTGTGGCTATTGCCCATGTGTCTGTGGGCTGTTCGCTTAAACATTTTTTCCGAATACAACTAAATTCTGGCGCTGTTGTTTTTTCGCGGATGCTTCACAAGCTCACTTCACCATGAAGTCAGCCCCCGTCCACATCTATATCCACATCTTCAGGCCCATCTCCGCACGCATCCATCTTAATTATGACTTTTTTTTCGGGCTGAGCTTTGCAAAGTTGATTACACAAAAAAACTTCAGTTGTGGACTGCTGTCCCCAATCACGATCGCTGTTTTTCTGCCACTCCTAAGCATTTTCAAAGAATTCGTGTTTCTGGCTATTTCCCTTGTTTTTCCAGCCCCCAATTTAAGTGTAAACACAGCCGAACGATCGTCTGTTATTCATTAACTGCAGAGAGAGCATTAAATTTAGCAAGCAAAATCTTCCGTTGCCAATAAACGGACTTTATGGACAAGTAAATTAGTTTATTGTATTTCGAAATCGCCCACTCCATGAAAATCTATAAGGTCACGATATAGCCGAAATGTTGGCACTCCATTCGTTCCGGCACGTATGTACGTATGTATAAAACATGATAAACAAGGGAAACGCGATTTTAATATTCCTCAGATATTTGCTTGGATCCGGAGCAACTATACATATTTATCTGCGCTGCTTCATATCCAGCTGTCGGTGTCGCGAACTCCCTTCCTTTTCCAGACATTTTCCAGACTATCCCTCCGATCCCCTCTTGTTGGTTCCAATTTGGATTAAGTGACAGGGAGAAGAGAAAGCGAGAAAGTTATCGGCGAGCCGAAGTTTATCTACCCTTTTGTGGAAATCAGAATATATTTTCGCATAATATTTGACGGGCGTGACAATTGTAAGCTGGAGATCTGTAACTTCTCTATTCTATTGTGCTGTACTGAGTTGTATTGAGTAAGCCCATAATGGTATTTCTCATTTGTACCATTTCCACATTTTTGCTAAGAGCTGTGCAATTCTTCCGTTAAATGTTTGTGTTTGCTTGCTTCTCGTTTTTCCTGTGCAAACCTGATCGACGGGTTTTCTTTTGGCAGTCTCCAAGTGCATTCCACATCCCGAAGGCTGCGAAGAATTCGGTTCCCCGGTTCAATCGGCTCTCTCTGAATGGCGGTTCTTCTAATTTTGATTACGCCATTCTGTCAACTGTCGGCTAAAACTTTGGGCCTGAGCTGGGCAAACAATAAAGTTGTTTGTCAATTGGTTTTACAAATAGCCTAGTGGCCAAATACGCAACACAAACAACGGGGGCCAAACAGTGAGCCAATTAGAGAAGATGATTGTGCGATTCTGTTTATCTTATCAGGCCGACCTTCCCACCTGGGGGGGTCATTTACAAAACCCAATTTTTCGCCCAGCCAAAAGACTTCGGCTGAGTAGCCGCTTTCAACGGATGGGTCGGGCATATGTTTCCTGATTACCAATTCTTCGGCTATTGATAAATAATCAGAAGTGGCGTATTCAAATTAGCCAGGTCTTGAGTGTGATTAGCAGATTTCTCACACATTTCAAGTATCACAGCGGTCAGCACAGAACTGTGGAAACGAGAATCCCCCAGAAGAAGCCGCCTTGAAATTTACGAACAAAGCCGCCTATAAATCTCGCAATTTCGGCGCTCCCATTGCCTGAGCCGCCCCAGGCTCCATTCGAGCCCCATCTAGAAGAGTTATCAAAGCGTAAAGCGCAACAAATTGATTGCTAATTGATACTGATGTGTAGATTATTTTATGATTATTCTTTATGATCGTTAGACGTTGATACCCGCACCAAACCTGATTCAGATTTAGTGGATCACTCCGGCCGCAGCCACTGCTGGTACTTTGGGGGCTCGAGTACCCCCGTCCACCGCCAACCTTGTCTTGTCTTCGCATGGATTGTTATAATTTAATAACTACACGGGGGAGCAAATTAAGAGCGATTTCGGTACCACAGAAACCACTTAAGACGCTTTCTTTAATTGCCCCCAAAACGGAGATTTGGCTGTGAAGAAACCTGTAGGGCAGCTTTTTGCTCCCGCTCCATTCCAGCCTCATGTCCACTCCATGTGAAAACCATCGTAGCATGAAGCGATGTCAAATGCCGTTTTTCGAGAGCGTCCAATTCCAACCCATTGTTTTTGACTTCCAAGGCCCTAAGGTCTAGTGGGGTCACAAGGTTGCCTGAGTGAGCAATGCGGGTTCTTGCTTCATTTTCAGCTTAAGTTACTCATTCGACGCGTGGGGGTAATTACCTGAAGTCCAGCCCACATAGACATTGCTCATCCGCTCCGTGGCTGCTCTTTCTTTGCAGACCAAACCAATGGACTTTAACAACTGCGGCTTCATTGATCCGCAGGCCCAGCTGGCTGGAGCTTTGGCCAAGCAGGACATCCGACAGTTCGTTGCTGCCCTGGACAGCGGGGCCCTGGCCGATCTACAAGACGACCGTCATACCAGTATCTACGAGAAGGCACTCTCAACACCAGGTTGTCGGGAATTCATAGAAGCCTGCATCGACCACGGTAGCCAGGTGAACTACGTGAGTAGAGCAACAGGGAGTAGAGGTCGGACACAATCTAACCACAGTTCATCTTCACAGATCAACAAGAAGCTGGACAAGGCCGCGATCAGCTATGCGGCCGACTCGAGGGATCCAGGAAACCTGGCGGCTCTCCTTAAGTACCGCCCCGGAAAACAAGTCCAGGTTGATAGAAAATATGGGCAGCTTACTCCACTTAACTCACTTGCCAAGAATCTCACGGAGGAAAATGCCCCAGATGTGCACTCCTGCATGCAACTCTTGCTGGACTACGGCGCCTCGCCGAATATCGTAGACCAGGGCGAGTTCACACCCTTGCACCATGTGTTGAGAAAGAGCAAGGTGAAGGCTGGGAAGAAGGAACTGATTCAGCTCTTTCTGGACCAGCCGGAGTTGGACATCGATAGTTACCGAAACGGAGAGGTGCGCAGACTGCTGCAGGCGCAATTTCCGGAGCTTAAGCTGCCGGAGGAGCGTCATACCGGGCCGGAAATTGACATCCAAACCCTTCAAAGGACTCTACGGGACGGGGACGAAACACTGTTTGAACAACAGTTCGCTGAGTACTTGCAGAATCTCAAAGGCGGGGCGGATAACCAACTAAACGCCCACCAGGAGGAATACTTTGGACTGCTGCAGGAGAGCATCAAGAGAGGCAGGCAGCGAGCCTTCGATGTCATTTTGTCCACTGGCATGGACATCAACTCGAGACCAGGCAGGGCCAACGAGGCCAATCTTGTAGAGACGGCCGTGATATACGGTAACTGGCAGGCGTTGGAGCGACTTCTGAAGGAGCCAAACCTGCGACTTACTCCAGACTCTAAGCTACTAAATGCAGTGATCGGCCGTCTGGATGAGCCACCGTATGATGGCTTCAGCCACCAGCGCTGCTTTGAATTGCTCATTAATAGCGATCGCGTAGACATCAACGAAGCTGATTCCGGACGCCTGGTGCCTCTGTTCTACGCCGTTAAGTACCGCAACACGAGTGCGATGCAGAAGCTCCTGAAGAACGGTGCCTACATTGGTTCGAAGAGCGCGTTTGGCACACTACCCATCAAGGACATGCCACCCGAGGTTCTCGAAGAGCACTTTGACTCTTGTATCACCACAAACGGCGAGAGGCCTGGTGAGCAGAACTATGAGATCATCATCGATTATAAGAACCTTATGCGCCAGGAGAAAGACTCCGGAGTGGGAAAGAGTTCAGATGCTCTCAACCAGCTGCACGACGAAATGGCCCCGATCGCCTTCATCGCCGAGTCGAAGGAGATGCGCCACCTGCTCCAGCACCCGCTGATCTCGAGCTTCCTATTCCTCAAGTGGCACCGACTTTCCGTGATATTCTACCTGAACTTCCTGATATACTCGCTTTTTACCGCCTCCATAATTACATACACGCTCCTTAAGTTCCACGAAAGCGATCAAAGGGCTCTTACTGCATTTTTCGGATTGCTCTCCTGGCTGGGAATCAGCTACCTTATAATACGGGAGTGCATCCAGTGGATAATGTCTCCAGTTCGGTACTTCTGGTCTATAACGAATATTATGGAGGTGGCTCTTATTACACTATCTATCTTTACCTGCATGGAATCCAGCTTCGACAAGGAGACACAGCGCGTCTTGGCCGTATTCACCATCCTACTAGTCTCCATGGAGTTTTGTCTACTAGTGGGCTCCCTGCCAGTGCTCTCAATTTCGACGCACATGCTGATGCTGCGAGAGGTGTCAAACAGCTTCCTAAAGAGCTTTACCCTCTACTCGATCTTCGTGCTCACCTTCAGTCTGTGCTTCTATATCCTCTTCGGCAAGTCAGTGGGGGAAGACCAGTCTAAAAGCGCTGCGCCGGGTCCACCTCTGGAGAAGAAGGAGGAGGACGAACAGGGCTTCAACACATTCACCAAGCCTATCGAGGCCTTGATCAAGACCATTGTGATGCTGACAGGCGAGTTTGACGCCGGAAGCATCCAGTTCACCAGCATCTACACCTACCTGATTTTCCTGCTCTTCGTGATCTTTATGACGATAGTGCTGTTCAACCTTTTGAACGGTCTTGCAGTGAACGACACCCAAGTAGGTCTATCGCCATTAGTATTATTTTCCTTCGCTAATCCCATTTCCGGCGTTATCTATTATCTAGGTTATTAAGGCTCAGGCGGAACTGAACGGAGCCATTTGCAGAACCAACGTCCTTAGTCGGTATGAGCAGGTTCTCACTGGCCACGGACGCGCTGGTTTTTTGTTGGGCAACCATCTCTTCCGCAGCATCTGCCAACGTTTGATGAACATCTACCCGAACTACTTAAGTCTGCGTCAGATTTCCGTGCTGCCGAACGATGGAAACAAGGTGCTTATTCCAATGAGCGATCCCTTCGAAATGAGGACTCTTATGGGCAACAAGAAGGCTAGCTTTCAGCAATTGCCCCTGAGTGCTGCAGCGCCCCAGAAGAAGCTGTTGGATCCACCGCTTAGACTTCTGCCCTGCTGCTGTTCCATGCTCACCGGAAAGTGCTCCCAGATGAGCGGCCGGGTGGTCAAACGGGCCCTCGAGGTAATCGATCAGAAGAACGCGGCGGAGCAGAGACGGAAACAGGAACAGATCAACGACAGTCGACTGAAGCTGATCGAGTACAAGCTGGAGCAATTAATACAGCTGGTCCAGGACAGGAAGTGATGGAGCATGTATTTTGGTAGCTTTAGTATTTATGAGACTAATCAACCTTTTAGAACGTGTTGCATTTAACTTGCAGTTTAAAGAGCCGAGTTAGTCGGAAATTGTTTTTATTAACATACGAGTAATGAAATTGAACAAAACCCTTAATAATTGTCAGTAAGTAAGTAGTATATAATGGTTATATAGACAGTAAATATTGTATAAACGAATATCATTACTGTACCATTTGTACCCGAGTAAATATTTAATTTCAAATGTTAGATGTACGCTTTTTAGAGTTTTCATTTAGTTATTCGCTTTACTTAATCTTCTTTTATTTTGATTTGATATGATTCGGTTCAAAATGTGTGTTAGTCACATATTATGGTTAATGGGCTCTTAATCTTTTACTTTTTTGTCTTCCTTGTCTATAATAATTCATTTGTTTAAGTCAGAGCTGAACTGAGCGTAGCGGACCAAATCGAATTACACGGGCGTAAAGAGCTAACGAGGCAATCAATGGCAATGGAGAACCGACTGGAAATTTATGCAAGCTGTGCGCTCATAATTTGTTAACAATTTTCAGCCTAATTATTTGTTTTTTATGATTCCGACAGCAACGGATAAAAAGCTTCAGGCCGTTTTATGGAGTGAGTGAAGCGCAGGCATCGATCGATTAAGCTAAGCTAGAATACAAATTACTACTAGGCCTTAGTTTGGTTACTCGACTTGATAACGCTGTTGATTAGCTGCTGCTGTTATTGTTAGAGGACTAGGACTAGGACCTTTAAAGCGGCAAATCAAAATAATTGACTTAGTTCTCGGAGCGTTTTGGACAATCTTACGACTTGTTATTCGGTTTAAGTGGTATTATTCGTCTTATTCTGCTGCTGGTAGCGTGGCCGATGAAACATTAACTGCTATCTTTCGTATATACTTTAATCTCAACAATGTATATATATAAATAAAATCGTGTATTCTGTAAGGCATGCCTAATTAAACCAGCCGTATTGCTAACTATAGGTATATATTTGTGTACTTCCTGTGGTTTTGCTTCCTGCATCCTGCATCCACCTATCTCTCCCAAGTCCGGGAGATTGTCTTAATGTCTTGTCTGTGTTGCGTGAGCTCTAAATGCATAGGATTCGGATCTGTCTTCGCCTCCAATTCCGGTTCGCTTGCTTCGTACTGCTATTGACCGACTTGAGTGGGACCAAAGCCGCATCTACTGCGATTACGATTATCTAAGAGTTAAGTTTGTCCTCGTGTTCCCAGATTCTGTGTGAGTGGCCTGCCTGTTGCTGTTGTTTGAGTATTGGTTTCGGTAACGATGACTCGAACTAGCGTCTCTATAATTGAATATGCATCATTCCTTTTATTGTCGTTATACTCTATGACTAAATTAAACATCCCACATCATTGCATCGCTCCGACTGGTCTCGCCTCGCTCTGTAATCTGGTTAATCGATTTTTGTTGAAGAAAACTAAAATAAAAGCATTTCTCTTTTTTTGAGTTTTTAGTTTTTTTCTGGTTGGAATCAGGTTCTATTGCTATTTCGTTACCATTATCATAATCGTTTTTCGTTTATGTACAATCGAATACGAGTACGTACCAATATTAAATATCACTTAATTGACGAGTGTTTGGTTTCTGTCTGTTTTTGGTTTTGTTTCCTTGTTAACAATTCTAATTAAAATTATGACCTTACTTTTTGTATTTTCTGTGTAAAAATTGCAGTTAAAATCACAATTAAGTTGTTGTGTGTTCATTTGGTTGTTTGTTTCTGGAAAAAACGTTTAGTTGGTACCATAGAATTTCAACTTACTATCAATCGCTGTCTGATTGTCTGTTGTTAAGTTATGAAAGTAGAGTAAGAGTAGCAAAGTGCCCTGAATGGCGCGGGGGTGCATAAGTAATTCGGGATTTGTTTATATTTTCCCACTCGGAGTGTACGTTATTCACTTCTTAACTCTTTTTCCTGTTCGATGTTTAAACTTAATGCGATCACAATGGAGACTTAAAAGAGAGAACAACACTTAAAAAGTAACAAAACAAGGCGAGTTTCTTGGAAACTTGGCCCGTCCTAACCATTCTTAGTCGTACAATAAAGTGAGTGTAAATTGTAAATTATTTTGCTAAAATAGAGTTCATGTGGAAGCTTGTTGGTTGTTCATTGTATAGGAGACCAAAATTGTTACGTCCTGCTTTTGATTTGCTTCTTTCGACTGCACTTATCGAAAATAAACTTAAAAACTTCACCTTCGTGAACTTCTTCTGACTGGTACTTATGTGGACTGCTGATTGATTTCGGGTTGATTTGGATCTCGATAGGAGTGCAGTGTAGTGTGTTAATCCCGACTGGGATTAGGATTGATTTATATATGTAAGTGCGTTGAGTACAAAATCACTTGACATTGTTTTTGGCTTAGTTTTTACCAAAGACCAATATAATCTCTAAGATGCGTAACGGCCACGTATTGGTGCTTGCAAAAAAAAAATGGTATGGCGCTACGCATCTTCGTATTTTAACGTCTTTGTTTTTAACGTTGGATGCACAAGAGAAAGGGAGATGTGGATGAGGGAGGAGCCATAAGATATGTACAATACAATATAATAATAATCAAATCTACTAATACTTCGCTTTTGTACTTCGAACAATCGGTAATGGATAATATTCGCTATCGTAATCGCATTTGTAATCGGCAATCTTTGCGCTATCGTAACGAAAAACCTTTATAAATATTTCAATAAGTTGTATCTAACTAACGTCATATGTCTGTAACTATAGTATTAGCTCTTTAATTTAAAATACTTCCTTTGGCATATGTACAAAATGTATTTAGATACTATTCACATATACCTTCCGTATATGCAAGTCGATAATTACGAAACAAACACTACAGTTATGAGCCTAGATCTAACCGCGATAGTTAGTTACACATGTTATGTATGCATGTGATGCAAACCTCTACGTATTGTATAGTTCAAAAACAACCTTCGAAAATGTGGCAGAAAGTTGGCCCACGGCAGGAGAATAGAAGGCCGTGCCGATGCCTTGCCTTCATTGTCTCACTTGTGGGTCAGGCATTCTGACTACAACTAAATCGGGCAGTAAACTACCGACAAATTTGCTCTTCCTCAATTCTGATTGTGACATTAACCATGATGATGGCGATTCCGACTCATTCGGAGTTTTGATTAGATTCGAGTACTACAACGGTTTAATGCACGTTCTTGTTAACATAGTTAATATTGATTTCCTCCTTAAACTGATATTGCATGTATAAATTTGAATAGCTTCGTATCTGTATATGTGTATATATGTATATCGTATAAAGCGATTAATATATAACTATATAGGTAATCGACTATGATAACAAAGGGGCGGGCCCCATGCCTAAGCCTAAGAAATTACAAGTTCTGACACAAATGCACACAGGAATCGGCAAAGAATACGCACTCAGACCGAAGGTTGTCAGCTTGTACGCCGTGCCGAGGGTGCGGCTGCCGATGCCGCCGACGACGACGAGGAGGACGAGCAGCTCCTGATGCTGCTGGTGCTGCTGCTACTACTGCGGCTGCCACGGCTGGAGCGTTTCTCCGAATCCCGCAGAGGAGTGTTGACCGGAGGTCATCTCTGTCTGTCTGGAAGTGATTCGAACTGCGCTGTCTCGTCCTGCCCATTCCCTTGGTCATCGGTGGCTTTCTCAGGATTATAGTCGTAAAACACCTGCGAAGTATCGCCCTGGACATTCACATCGATTGGCGCACCCACATCATCAATCGCCGCTGAGCTGAAATCGCCTCGTGGCGGGTCCTTCGGACTGTCCACCATGATCTGCACTGTGGGCATCGCGCACGTGTCCATTGAGCTCTCTACCGAGCCCGTTGTGATGCGTATCTGAGGCGGCGGCTGCTTGCCGAGCATGTCCAGGCCTATACCAAAACCATTTCCGTTGCCGCTCGAGGACGGGCTGCTCTCATCCTCCTCCTTGTACTCTTCGCTCTCGCGGTGTACCAGTACGTGGACCAGCGTTGCGTTGTCCGGACGCAGGCTCAGCGAGTGCGGATGCGTCTGTTGCTCCGGCGACGGCCTGGTGACGATCACCTCGGGGGCTGGCGCCTCAGCTGGAAGGGGGAAATGGGGACTTTAGTGGGCTGCTCGTTCGAAAGATAGAAAGTACAATTCACACATACAGACAAAAGCGTTCTTGTTTACTCTTAAAGCGCTTTGTGCTGACAAACCTCTTTCTAGGGGCGGTTTCTTGCGAATGAAACTAGAGGCGCGCTTACGTGACGGAGCCGACCCACCCCCCACCGCCTGGTGTCGGTCGCTGTCGGAGGCGGAGGTGGCTGCTGGGCCACACCCAGTGGCTGGGGCGGTGGCGGTGGAGGAGGCCGTGCCGGAGGTGGAGGTGGAGTTTGAGGTGGTGTTGGTCGTGTTGTTCATTGCAGCTGTCGTGGGTGAAATGTACGCATTAGTGTCAGGCAATCGTGACAACAAGTACGAAGGTTGTGTGGACAGACAGGTAGGTCAGATAGACGAATAGATATAGGTATAGATATAAAGAGATCGCAGAGAGTAACAGTTGATGACTCAAGAACATAAGCTTATAACTAGAAATGCAAAATACTGTTTTCGATGGAATGCATCTGGATGGAGATAGGCCACAAAAGTGAGGTTGATACTAACTGAGATTCAGAGAGTGGTGCAGATGTGGTTCGAGGTGCAGGCCTTTCGGGCGGTGCCTTTGTACAGGGAGTATATACAAATAGCGCAAGAGTTGTGAATGGTCTAATAAGTGATGGTTGTTGGTGGTGGGTTGTTAGGTCGAATGGGAAGTGGGTGGGTGAATAGGCACTTGTCAATAATTACTTTTTCTATGTACTGAAGGTGAGGTTAAGCTGTCATCGACAGCATCCTGATGACGCAAAAAGAAATTATAAAAGCTTCGGCGACGACTTGCTCTAGGCGCTTCCACAAAAATGCTACCGCTAATAATAGTAATAGTTTAGTAGTTGGAATAACAGTAACAATCATAAGCATAAATTTCATTTATCTGGATGTAGAATGTTAGGTTTAGGTCAGTTCACATATAAAAGTCGAGGATTGTTTCGTTTCAACGATAGCTGCAATTTTTTGACGAAATAACAAAAGAAATAGGGAAAGCTTTCAACGCTAAAGAAGCTGTACATCATTATCAATGGCGATGAAATCGATTTGGTATGTGATTTTGTCTTAGAGTTCCAATTACCTGGTGGCATGTTCGTTAAGCTACATTTAAACTAAATGAGAGTAATTATAGATAGCCAAATTATCCTAACGATCTATATAAGGGCAAGCAACCAATCAAAACTAAATCAAATGGCGCATTCACGTGTTCATCGCAAATTAATTTTGGCGAGACAAGTAAGGTCGGAATGGGTGGATCTACGGATTGGATTCAAAGGAAAAGCCGCTACTTACAAATGATCTTAATATTATTGTTATAGACATTTTTCAATTATTTTAAAGCTGAAATTACTGTGAGTCTTGTTCTGATAATTGTCGACTAATAGTTGAAAAGAGTTGCTGTAGGGAGCTTCTGACTGCAAATGAGTTTTTGACAGACTGCTTTCGTTCGCAGAAATGAGCTGAATCGAGTTGAGGGTCGAGTTTGGATGGAGATACTAAATAGATTAGGTATAAAGGTCGAATGATTCGAGTACTGGATAGTTGGTACTGTAAATACATATACTTAATCTATCTGAATATACAAGGATTGTGGATGAGTTATAGTCGAGAACTTAAAACGAAGTTGGTAAGATTGCTTGTTGCTTTTGTTTTAATACTGCTATTGATGTTGTCTGTTGTAAGATTTAAGATTGTACGTAAGTAGTAGGTTATAGATTGCCAGCTTAGCTAAGCAGCTGATGACTGGGAGATTGCCTTTACCTAGATAATTCAAGCCACTAGGCTGCGAGCCACTTCTGAGAACGGCAGTGACCATGTCTGCGAGCAGGGACTCATAGTTTAGGGAGATACAAGAGGATTTGCTAGAAATAGGGCTTAAGTTCATATACACTGTGGACACACAAAACGTTAATTTATCGATGCAGATCGACGGTTATGTTCTTGTTGCATGTGGCATGAGCATGGAAAGCCTTTCGTTTTCGTCTAAAAATTGCATTTCAAATTCATCGCAGCCATGAAACATAAACATACATGGAATGGCTACGTGTCAGTATGTGTGTTATTGGAGTGTGTGTCATGAGTCGATGTGGTTGTTTTGAGTAAGAGGAATGGGTGCTGCTGGATAACTACCGTTTGCCCAGCTCGTCGTTTTGCTGTTTTATATCCTTGACTACTTCGTCGGCACCTGAGACGAGCATCAGAGGCAGGTTCAACCAGGGCCCAGCTAGTTCGCTAAGATCGGATGCATCCGAGGCACGCGACGATTTTCGAGACGAGGCTCGACTGGAGCAGGCGGTGCCTCGACGACTCACCTGCGGAAAATCAAATTTGAGCATATTCATGAGGTCTAAAGTATATCCCTGTACTCACCTGAAGGTGGAAGAAATTTAGGGCAGAAAGTTTTGATTGCCATCCGCCAGGGCTGGAGGTTTGAGTGGCGCTGTCCCCAGAATTGGAGCGTTCCTTTTCCCGCTTGCGCCTGTGAAGAGACACCATAGGATTAGAAACTCGCAAATATTAGATAGGAAGTTCGCCGGAGAATGCTAGAGTGAGATAATGGGGCTGTTGTGGTAAATGTAGTACCGCAAATATTCCTTCCAGCCCGTTTGAATGGTCTTGGCCGCCTTTTCCTGGCGCTTCCAGATCCGCGTCGACGAAACAATTTCCAATTCTTTGCGCGTTGGAAACTGTTTCTTGAACTTGACATCCATTTGTTCCTGCAACTGTTTGAAGTTATCGGTCTCCTCGACATGACCTAGCACGTGCTTAACGAGCGCGTGCAAAATGTCGAGACAGTGTATTTTATTACCCCTAGAAATGGGTAGATTAAATGACACTAAAGCGACATTATTGGGCTTCGAGATGCCCAATGGTGGATCGAGAGAGGCAATAAAATCGGACAGTTGCGAGAAGTGTATAAATTGGGTGGCATGTGGATCGTATCTGCAAGTAAATCAGATAGTACAGTCAGCAGTGTTCCTTAAATTGTTTTCCAGGCAGCTATTGGAGATCCTACGGCTAGGCCTACTGTCAGGAAGAAAACACATACTTTGACCAGCGAATGTAAAACATTTCCAGATCGTCCTCGACGATGCCGATTTCCTCTTCCTGGTGCGCCTGATTGAAGTTTTCCAGGATAATGGCAATATACATGTTGATCACAATCATATAGCTGATGATGATAAAGCTCGTAAAGTAGGTAATGGCTAGAAGCGGGTGACCGCAGTTTCCGTTAGTGTGCCCATGGATAAATGGGTCGCAGTCGGGCGGCTGTATCATCAGGGACTCAAGGACGTCGTTCCACCCGGCTGAGGTCATCAACCGGAACAGTAACTGCATGCTGCGCCCGAAGGTCTGGAAGTTCACCATGTCATCGAGGGCACCTTGGAGCTTGACATTTCCAAACAGCGACATGCCCAGAATTGCGTAGATAAAGGTGATCAGTCCTAGCAGAGCTCCGATGTTAAAGAGGGCGGGCAGGGACACTACGAGAGCGAATAGCAACTTTCTGATACCCTTGGCGGCCTTGATCAACCGCAATATACGCCCAATGCGAAAGACGCGGACCACCCGAAGTAACGTCGGACTAATGGGCAGGTCTATCATGATGTCTTCCATCAGAATCCCGAAGATGGAGGCCAGCACCAGAAGGAAGTCGAACACGTTCCATGGGACTGTGAAGTAGTGGTAGCGCAGACCGACAATCTTCACAATGGCTTCTGCGGAATGGAGATCATTTAAACACATCAATATATAAACAGCAAATTATTTCAGCGACTTACCTAGACCAAATACTGTGGTGAAAAAGGCGTTGCTCACTTCCAGAATGAAGAAGACTGCATGAGGCTGATCGTAGTGCTCGATGCCCATTGTAAGCATATTTAGAAAAATCAGTACAAAGATCGCGATCTCGAACCTGCACATCACAAAAGTGGATAATTAATTAGATTTTTGTTTGACACTATTAAACATCGGTCTAGCCGAATTCGCGGTGCTTAAAGAAATTCAGAAAGACGGGGATTATGTACAGGCATTTCGAGGAGCACCATTATAAGTAGATTCATTAGTTAACTAGTTCTAATGCTAACTATGTTTTTCATGCTGGTTGTACATAGAAAGGCGAGCTATTAAAGGGTCGGATCTTGAGGCCAAAGGACTGCTACTCATCCGATAGATAGAGCATGCCTAGAGTGCGGAGGGTCTGATATTTCGAATAGTATCTAGTTCAGTCGTTAAGTATCATAGCAAAATGTGCTCTACAAAACTTCAAGGGGTATGCATTTGAATATAGTATACACAGATTAAAAATACAGAAATAGAGGCATTTTTGACGGTGCTTGCTTGAGACAAGCACCGGCTTTGACCAAAAATGTCGGGAATTTCAAGTGTTTAAATGAATTTTATCACCAAATCAGAAACATTCTATAGATGTGTTGTGGGCCTAACCTAAGCAACTAAGCTTTAGCATACAAGTTGGTAAAAAAAGAGTTCATAGAGGACAGAGTCAGACTAATAGTAAGTACAAACTATAAGTAGATATACGTATTTGCTGTTCTTAGATTGAGATTGATTGGATCAATGGTTGATTGACGGGTTTGTTTACCTTCTCGAATTGGATAAATCATAAAACATAGCTAAAAAATGATTTATAGGTCGCTTAATAACTTTCTGAGGTTTCTTTCGTCCCAATTTTTTCATAGCCGTGTAATAGTGTTTTTGAGATTCGGTGAGAAACATTTCCAACACTCCTCCTTCATACTATAAAAGTGATGAGAATAAAATGAACATTTAATTATATATATACAATCCACAGTTATGTAACACACTAAGCGGTATGCAAAAGATATTCAATGAACAACTCGTCACAACATAGCAACACAATAACACGGATAAATTTACACATTATGACGGCGATTCGAACGGAATACATCGATTCAAATCAAAGATGGATCATATATGGTTTGCGTTTGTACAGGTGATTTAAGTGTGGTTGCAAAAAGCTGACCGGGCAGGAGCATAGGCCAATGGACTTACCTTCTTCTTAAGCATGTTAAAGTTATCAATAATAACTCCAATGAATAGATTCAGTGTGAAGAACGATCCGCACACAATAAATATAACAAAATAAATATACGCATATAGGTTGGCTTCCCGCTGCGGTTGCAGGTCCACTCCACGAGCATCAACAGCGTCGGCCATTACCTCCATCCAGCCCTCGAAGGTAGCCACTTGCAGCAGGGCCAGATAGCCCATCCCCACGTGGTCAAAAGTAATCTTAGAGTTAATCCACGTGTAGTTCTGTTCGATGCAGTCCCACTTGTCGTTAACCTCCTGGAATATGAAATGATTATTAATATCTCAGGTGTTAATTGGTATGAAGCTGCATCTGAACATCCACCAGAATACTTACAGTAATCGGCAGTAGCTCGCCCATCTCATTAACGCACTTAAAAAATTTACCACCAAAGAACTGAACACCCATTATTGAGAAGATCAACCAAAAAACCAAACAAACCAAAAGAACATTGAAAATTGATGGTATTGCATACATGAGAGCGTTTACTACAATCCGCATTCCTTGCCACCTGGAATAGAAATGATCGATGAAATGCCAGCAGCAATAACGTGATGGACACATGTCGTCTCAACTATGCCGGGAAAGTGCTAAGTGGTCGTGGTCAAATGGCTACTTTTAAAAGTGGTGTATGGATGGTGGAGTGGAACTCATCTGCTTAGTCAACTATTTAGCTAGCTTATCTTACATATATACATGTTTTTCTTTTCTATTTCTACAACATACCAAAACTACAGAGGCACAGGAAAGGTCTATACTTTAACTACAGACTAAACAGATTCAAGGTCGAGGACGAGGACAAGGACGGAGGCGAGGACGATGCAATGCGTGTTCTACGAGTACGTATTTCTATTCGAAATTCATAAAGAAGACGAGATTGTATTAAACACTGCACACGGCTTGGATCGCATCGCTCGGTCTGACCAACTCCTCCCCAAAAAGATACAATAGATCAGTAGTGATAGAGGATGAACGAGAAGTAGTGACGGAAGTTCCTACGCAGATAGCTTTCTTCATCGGATGCACGTATGTCTGAGAAGGTTGTGGTGCAGCCTTTAGGGAGACCAATAATTGGTCAACTTACCGAGAGATGGCTCTCAGCGGACGCAAAGCTCGTAATGTGCGTAGCGATCTTAGGACCTTAAGGTTCTCATTCTCTTCAATAAGCAGCGAGAATACTGATACCTGGAGGAGAACAAGTTGGTTAGAAGTATTCGTACAATACATTTTTATTAATGAGACTTACAAACACTATGATGAAATCAAGAATGGTCCAGAAGCTCGTAAAGTACTTGGAAAATCCGAGGGCCAGCCACTTGAGGATCATTTCAACGACGAATATCAGACAGAAGGAGAAGTTAATCCAGTATAGCACTCTTTTTAGCGTCTTGTTCTTGTCCAGGTTAATGTCCTCGAAGCAGAGCGTGATACTTGACGCAAAGATCAGCACCAACACAAACCACTCAAAGGCCGGAGTATCGACAACCGTTAAGACAGCCGTCCTCACGCGCGTCCAGTGCTTGGCGCTCTGCGTGTCCATGCAGCTCATGAACCAGGGGCAGCGAAAGTAGAAACTGAAAAGGAGTCAGAATTAGAAAGCGCAGGAGCGCAGGAACGCTGAGGAATACTTACTGATCGTAGCACTTCTGAGGAAAACAGTCGTCAGGCACCTTGGCGGCCTTTGTGGCCCCGTAGCTCGGAAAAGTCATGGGATCATTGTAAGCTCCCTGCGAGTTACGCCTCCCACCGACAGTGAGATCGTCTACGTAGGAAACCAAACAATGCCATGGTTTTTCGGTCAGTCGCGTAAATGCAGACGGCTTCTGGGTGGCATCTGGCGCCGTCGACTGCGACTGCTCAGTCTTATGGGCCATGGCCAGAGCCAGGGCTGAGCTTGTGTCTGCCGCTCCCGAGCTGTGCGACTCGGTGCGCGCCGACTGGAAGGATGCGGCTTTGTCTAGCGTCGATTGTGGATGCTCCATGCGTCGCCGCTGCCCAGCCATTGAGTGAGCATGTGCCTGAGAGTGGGCATGGGCGTGGGCGTGAGTGGGTGCTGCTTGAATGCTAGTGGCATGAAAGTGCTGCTGGTGCTCGGTAAGAGCAGCCAGCGGCGGGGTGGTTTTTAGCGATGAAATTTGCGCCAGTGTCGGTGGCTCTATGCTCGATTTTAAGGAGGTAGGCGGAGTAGCAGGAACGGCGGGTGGCGTGGCCATGCCCAGCTTTTGTTTCTGGATCAGGAGGTTTTCGTACGAGTTCGTGCTCTTTAGAGAGAGGCTGTCCAGACGCAGCTGGTCGGGACCATGCAGAAACTTGCGTGGCATCTTCTCCGACTCAATGCGTAGCGTCGAGATAGGCTTCTCCTCCTCGGGTACTTCCTCCACGCGCTCAATAAGGGAAAGACGCTTGAAGCGATCAAACTGCACTGTGAACGGATCGACCTTCCGCCTGAGAAAGGGTGATTGATTAGGTTGCGCCTGGCTGGCGCTGGTGGCTGCGACTGCCATTGCTTCCATGGCCACGAAGGGGGCGTGGATTTGATCACAGATTTTGCGTATCTCATTTGAGATGCTAAAGTCCTCATCGATCTTGCGTTGTTTTTCTAAGCTGCGACGCTTTAGTTTTACGGACTGGCGCTGAGCGGCTGCGCTGACGGATTGCGAACGTCGTGGTACGCTTGACAGGTCATAACTGTCGTACGGGTTTAAGGGGAGCACTACCTCGTCGGCGGCCGAGCGCTCGGAAGCTCCTGTAATGATAGCAATGTGCTCCATAATGGCTTTAGTGGCTTCATCGGCCGCCGGAGAGGGCTCTGAAAGGTTGGAAAGCTTGCGCTCTAACGATGTGGTGGATCGCTTGATCTCTTCTAGTTCTTTCTCAAAACTCTGAATTATATTGTCAAACTCTGAGTGTTCCACCAATGATTCGTTCTCAGGCTGTCCCATCTGACTAGACGGTCGTCGGGATCTCATGACATTTGAGATACGGCTCAGGTTGGTCCCCTTTTGCAGATCCTCTTCCTCCTGCAGGAACTGAAATAGTTCCTTTTGGTCGCAGTTGAGCAGTTCCTCTCGCAAATTGCCCTGCTGAGACAGCAGTTCATCCTGTTCAATAGATATTGAGTTCAGGGACTGGCCGCTTGAATGTCGCCGCATCTCAGCCTCTTCTGACTTGAGCAATGAGCGCTGAGACTGCCCACTAGATTGGGATAAGCGATCCAGTGACTTTCGGTAGCTAGGTGATCGCGTCAGCAGGGACTTCTGATACTTGAGATAGGCCTCGTCGTGCTCTTCGCTTCCATAGCGCCGCGATGAGTTGTCCTGCAGTGAGTCGCCTCGGTTAAAGGAACCACAGCCGCTCCTTTGATCGTTAGCGTACGGGTCTGTATCGGTAGAGTTGTATTGGCCCAGCAGGCGCAGCTCGATTGATTCTGTGTAGGTAGCCTCCTCGCGTGAATCGTTCTGTTGGGTGCTCACTCCCGAAGAGATTTGGTGCTGCAGCCGGCGCTCCGAATGGACGAACGGCGTTAGATTTTGGCAGGTCCCGTTTCCATTGACAGAGGAAAATGAGCCTCCAGTGGTGGCCATCATAGCACTTTCATACGTAGGTGGCATCGAGTCTGAAGTGGGTGGCAGTGGATGCGCCTGTAGCTGGATCTGCTCTGGCAAGTCTCCCGTGTCATCATACTCAAGGCCATCGACTATCGTATGCAGCCCGTCATGCAGGGGAATCTGGAAGCCAAAATCGGATCCAGAAACTGGGCGATTCATAGATTCCTGAGAAAGATATGGGTTAATTTCATTGTTCAAATGTGATATGAAAGACTTTACCTGATAGCTCAATCTATGAAACTTGGTTTCGGCCAGCACACCGGGCTTGTCGCCTCTCTCCAGACCAACTGCAGCCTGATGGGAGTGAGTCTGAGCATGCGCCTGCTGGGCGTCTAGTACGATCTGCTGGAACTTCTCAGCAAACTTTCGCTCCTTGCGATCCTTGCGCTCTTGTCGCTTCTTGCGAATCAGGTCGCGCACTCGTTCGATACTCCTTGCCAACTTGGACTCCTCGCCCACTTCCTATTTGGGTCAGAGATGGCAAAACATTAGAACACAGCGAAGCCCAAGGGTGAAACTCAACTAAATAGTTTGCTACATGTTTCTTTTTGAATAGACATCAATACAATTGGGGATCCAATGCATACAAAACTGAATACGACTTATGCTAAGGGCAGGCAACATAAAAAATATAACGTACATATATAGCCTGATCGACTTTTTACTACTCTATACGTAAGTATTTACACATACAGTATGTCTGGATTTAGATATGGATTGGTTAACGCAAACGAGGCAAGCAAGTTTAAAGCAAGTAAGAAGTTTAGTTAAAAAAATTACCTTCTTCTTGAAAATCTGTTTAACGTTCTCAGTGTATTTAAATTGTTTAAGTTTCGTTTTGATTGGGTTTAAGATTGTGTTTAGTGTTTGGTGTTTTTTGTGTCGCAAGTTAGGATTTAAAACGCATTGTGCAGAGTTGACGACAGAAATTCGGTTAATTGGAATACGCTTTAGTGCATTTTTAAGATTTTTTTACATGTAGACGTACAAAAAGACTTAAGCGAGGTCTGTTCTGACTCTGAGCTGAATGCGATTTAAGTGATTGCTAATTTTGTCAGAACAAACATCGCGGAAACAGTTTTCGGACGGGGCCGAACTAAAGAACCCAGCAAAGGGCGTCTTTGACTCCTGTGCTGAGTGGGGTTATTATAGTTTTGCTTAAATAAGAGAGTATGAACATTTAGCACAGTTAGTAACAAAATACAGACAGCGATTAAATTTAGTAGGATTTTTAAAAACATGAAAATGATAATCGGTTTTGCTTGTGGAAACAGAGGAGTGCCACAAATCGTATGGTGTATAATTCAACTGGAAATTCAAATGGGGGTGCCATCGCGCGATCATGATAAAGCTAAATTCTTACACTCAGAGACACACAAATACCGAACACCACATAAAGTGCAAGACAAATTCAAATCATACATTAATAGTTCGACCAAACAATTGATCATCTTAACCATTTTAATGGATTGTTTAACGACACGGGAGAGATGATCCCTCCCCCATCGCTTTTCGAGATTTTCGGATTTAGTTATTAGGTTGTTTAAGTACCTTTTTTGGTACACACATAGACATAAAGACATATACATTCACGAACGCTAAGAAACTGGGATCAAAATATAGGCATTCGGAACATTTGACTTGCCTCTTTTTTCGACTTGAGCTCCTCGGAGTTAAAACTGTTGAGCAACAAGGCCAAGAACAAGTTAAGCACCATGAAGTTTCCCATCACTAGGGTCGGCAGGAAAATGGCAAAGCAGGTGGAGGCTCCTTGCTGGAAAATTATATCAAATTTTAATAACTTTCAGATATTAGTTATTAGCCGTAGGGCCATACCTCTTCTTCGGCTCGCATACAATCCCAAAGAGGCTCGATCCATTCGCCGCACAGAATGCGAAAGATCATCATAAATGAGTGAAAGAAGTCATTGAAATTCCATCTGTTCAAGGGTATACATATAATTAATATAAAATCTTTCATAGATTTCATTTTAGTCTTGCCTTGGCACTGGATCTGGATCAAACTTCTCGGGCGTATAGTCTTTGGAAAACAATTGCATGCCGATAACAGCGAATATGTAGATAACTATGACCAAAATGAGCGTGAGATTGCCAAGAGCGCCGATCGTCGAGATTATAATGCTAAGCAGCACTTTCATTGTAGTCCACGATTGAGCCAATTTTAATACCCTTAGCTGGAAAAATGAAATATGAAAATCCGAAATTGAAAACTAGGTGATGTCCTCCTACCAAACGCAAGCCACGCAAGACACTCAAGCCATCAACCAACTCAAATATTATATCCAGCAAGCTCGCAGTAACGATAAGAAGGTCGAAAATGTTCCATCCGCAAAGAAAAAAATCTTTAGACAGAGCCATTAGCTTGACAATGCACTCAAACGTGAAAATTGACGTAAAGACCTAAGAGGGAAAGAAAAAATTAGGTTTATTCTGGTGGTCGGCAATGTTACACTCACTTTGTTTCCCACATCCAGGGCGTTGCGGAAGCTCTCACTCATCCCATGGTGTTCCATGGCCAAAAAGGCTGTGTTTAACACGATGCAAAGTGTGATGGCCAGCTCGAAAAGGGGATCCCTCACTACCTTGTATAGGCAGTTTTGAAATTGTAGCCAGCTTTCATAGTCGGTGCACCAATGAACGCAGCGATCACAGTTTCGGTCGGGTAGGTCATCTGAAATGGTGTTATTTGCGTATAAAGTGTCCATCCAACCAAACTTATTTCTTACCGATCACCACCACCTCCGAAGAGAATTCCTGGTGCAGGGCGTACACATTGTGGTTCTTGATGCGGGCAATGTTTCCATTGCATTTAATAAGGCGTACCTCGCGTGGGGAGAGAGCCAGCTCAACGGTGGACACGTGCCCCATATCGTTCGTCGTATCTTGTTCCTCGTGATCGTCCACTACCCCAGAGTCGTCCTGCGAGGACTCGCGGTTCACGCCGCTTGAGTTTGAGCTCGGCTGACCGCTGCTGGCGATGAGCTGGCCTTTGTAATCCGAGGGGTAAAGCATATTAGGGTTCTTTACGCCCATACCGGTGTCCTGGAAGCTGATGCGCCCCTTGGGCGTGGGGGCCATTGAAGTGTTGCTACCGCCACTACCTGATTTGGCCAGCTTGTGCTGCTGCTCCATCTGCTGGTATTGTTTTTGAGCTTGCATAGTAAGTGCCGAGGGGCGTTCAGTTGCGCTATGGCGGGGACTTGGTCCAGGGCTGGGGGTGGCCGAATGGGATTTGTTGTCGTCCCCGTTGCTGCCGTTCCCATTGCCGTTGGTGCCACCTTCCTTTCCGCCTTTGGTTTTTTTTCGCCTAGTTTTTTTCTTGCTGTACGATGCCAAGAGGACTCCTTTCCGTGAGTCGATCTTTTTTTTGTTGTTCTTGTTTAGTTTTTTTACGTTGAGCACCGAGGGATCGAAGCTAAAAGTGGAGTCATCCCGATGGTCCAAGAGATCCTTCTTGCGTTCCTGCAAAGCCATTACAACTTTAGTATTGCGCCAGATAGAGATTTGACGGACTCACCTCGTTTGTTATCTCTGCTTCCTCCTCGTAACTTAACGCCACTACAGCCAACATCAGATTGATTAGATAAAACGAACCAAAGAAAACCACCACCGTAAAGAAGGAGACGCTCATAGGACCACATGTTGCCAGTACCTTAAAGAAATGTCACTGAATTAGACCCGCACAACACAAGGAACCTCAAAAACCAACCATGTTATATACATTCTCCCAGTAGTCGAGCGTGATTAGCTGGAATGTCGTCAGCATGGACCACATAAAGTTGTCAAAGTTGGTGTAGCCATGATTGGGATTCTCGCCTACGCAGAGGCACACGTACTCGAAAGGGCAGTGTCGGGCTCCAGTTAAGTTACCACACAGCACGGGCAGTTCATCCTCGTCATATAGCCAGTTGTCGGTGTCGTTGACCCAGCTAAAACGAAGCAAATCATCGATTAGATCGCACTTCTGACCTTAAAGTCAGACTCCTTGCACAACTCACATCTGCCAGTCCGTATGAGAGACGTTCGTCCAGTCGGTGGGAACCTGGCGCACGCACTTATTGCGCAGCTCGCCCATGTATACCTGGAGGGCAAAGAGCGCGAAGACCATCAGACAGAAGATGGTCAGCGTCATGACCTCCGCCAGCTGGCGGAAGGAGTGCAGCAACGCGTTGATGATCGTCTTCAATCCGGGCATGATGGACACCGTCTTGAGGGCGCGCAGCACGCGAAAAGTGCGCAGCCCCGCCAGGTTGCCCACCTCCATGCCGATGGTGGCGTAGCCACTAGTAATTACCACGAAGTCCAGCCAATTCCACGGGTTTCGCAGATACGTGTACTTGTTGAGCAGAAAGCCCTTGGCAATAATCTTGATGACCATTTCGATAGAGTAAATGGCCAGAAAGATGTACTCCGCCTCTTCCACGGTCTCCGTCATGGCCAGGAAGATGCAGTTGAACAGAATGGTGGCCATGACGCAGTAGTCGAAGAACTGGTTGGTGGCGATGTAGACGCAAACGCGCCTTGCTGGGCTCCATGGGTAGAAGAGGAAGAGGCTCTTGGTGCCCGTGAAGCGATGGATGTAGTTCTTCCGGAACCGCTTGGATACTACACAGAAGGTCTGAAATTTGAAAAAAGCGCGCTTAGTACAGGGTGCTGTTTGGTGGAGGATTCCTGTTTTCCAGTTAAAGCACCTCGCAATGTGGCCCCAAGCGTTGCCTACTCCCAATTTCTTTCCCACTTGTTTGGCACTGCACTACCTCCAATTAAACGGGACTTTCTTGTTAAATCTCATTAAAATGAAATCGGATATGGCAGCACCAGAGCGCAAAATAAGTGGCAGTGTTGCCAAGTGGCAGCCTTAGGTGGCAGCGCCACTATCGATAGTCATCTATCGCACCAAAGCAACCCTTCAGCGAGCTGTCAAATAGACACGCGAGCCTAGCACGCCGACTTCCGTTTTATATTCGTTCTTTCGTTCTCAAACCGTCGTCCAGACCAGAAGGAAAATGAGAGCTAAGGTAAAAATTGTGAAAATTAAATTTTCCCTTCCGAACATAGTGCGTTGAACGCGAGTGGACAGCAACTAACAGTGATTTTTATCGTTTGCAGTGGCGTAAGAAGCGTATGCGTAGGTTGAAGCGTAAGCGCAGAAAGATGCGTGCAAGGTCCAAGTAAGCGCAGCGGCATTGCCCACTAAATGGTGAGTTCATCCGCTGGTCGCAGCCTCTGGGAGCACCCTTTCCCATCTCAAACTATTCCCCGTTTCCCGCACGCGAGGTTCTAATCCAAATCCCCCCTTCGTTTCAGGAACTCTTGATTGATGCTAACACCGAAACGAAAAACGCCGACAGGGCAGCCCCAAAATGGTGGCCCTCGAGTAATTTTGCAAACCAGTTTTCACACAAACGTACATGTGCATTTTAAATTCACGTAAAAATTGATTCTAATAAATTACTAGATTTTCGCCAAGGTTCCACAACTAAATCATGCGTTGTTAATAAGAGTGAAAGAAAGAGAGCGGTGAGAAAAGGGCAAGCGTGCTCTTTCGACATAACCACATTCGCGAATCATGTGTCTATATGTGCGTGAGCGCGAGAGCACGTTTTGCCAAAAGTGTTTTGCTGTTGAGATTACAGATTTTAGCCACGTTAGCCCTGGGCGCCATGGCGATGGATGCTTATCGGCCAACCGGCGGATTGGATCCACTTGGTGCCCTTCGGAAGACCACATTAAACATTGATCAGCTCGAGGCAGGGCAATAAATTGCCTACAAATCGGCTAATACGATTATTCAAGGCGCAGTCGGTTGGAGGAACTGCCTCCGACCAGGGAGCGCGTGTCCTGCGCCCGTCATGCCGTTCCGCTCCTGCCCCTTGGCCATGTTCGGAAAATCGATTTGTTTGCCTCCAAAGGGGAGCAACGAAAAGTAAACCTTAAGGCAGCCGCCCAGGCCACACTGGGTTGTTCATTAGCGCCCTGATTTCTTCAATTATATATGCAGATGTGCCTGCCGAGGATGATGTTTCGGCTGGCCCACTAGCGTCCGACCCCCCTCCAGACCACTCGTCTGAAGGTCGTTTGTCACTGTAATACACACATAAACGTCGCTCAGCCAAGTAAGCAGAAATTTTAATGTAGCAAGCAGAAATTTCGATTGGGTGGCATTTTGCCATTTACCATTTTGTGGGCCTGCCTGTAAATTTGCATGCCTTTCCAGTTCCCTTCCTGAAATGCTGTTGGTGGTTACGGCAAGCAGCTTAGGAATAAGCGTGTGTATTTTTAAGTGCCCGAAATGAAAAGCTGTGTAGAAGCTTGTAGAGATTCCAGGCAAACATGCGGCGTCTGTGTCTTATCGTGTCGCCGGAGACGAGCAGACGGGCGTTGTTTGCCAGCAGATGGCCATTAAAATGCAATTAAGCACTTTGATTCTGCACCTGCAGTGGCTGTTTGGAAGCCATGCAACCCATTTTCATAGGAGACGAGCAGTAAGGGTTTCGGATGGGAGATACTGGGTTGCTGGGCGATTGGCTACGCTGTTTGGTTAGGGAAGTTACTCAAAGCCATGGCCTAAGAATGTTTGGTTTGCTTAGTTCCCAGGGTATCACCAGAGATGATCAATAGTCACTGAGCGCCTACTAGCATAGTCGAAAGTTTTAATTATTTAATACCCTGAATTTTCAGAGCGCGTTAAATTGAAAGTCAATAATAAGCTTATGACACCAACTGTATTGCTCCAAAGAAATCACTGGTCACAATACTAAGTTTCGATGTGCTGCGCAGATGACGCAAAAATACTCGGAGGTACCGTGCAGTGTAGGTGCTCTGGGAGTTGGCTGATTCTGTGAAATGGATTAAGCAAAGCCGTGCGGTCAACCGGAGATATTCTGTTCTCCTAACCATTCAGGAATTAATTATAGAATGTGGGACAATATTGCTGCACTCGTCGCAGGAGTGACCCAGAAAGAGCGTCGAGATTCGCAATGGGATGTTCCCGGACTGCGAGCATGTCGCCAATAAGATTTAATTATAGATTGCCGGACTTTGTTTGTCTTGGACTTAGTGGGATGTCCGGGAGATCGATAAACACATCACTCGGCGTCACAGGTACGCTCATCTTATCGCTCCCCGTAACTCCCATTATAGTGCAGCCCCATGGGCTGGCCACTTGCATGTTTGTTCAGCCCAGTCCAGTTCGTCCGGCTGGGCCGCTATCCGGAATTATTTCGCCACGACACGTGGCGCGAAAGCCGCCAAGTCTTGAGTACACTTGCATGTTCGCCTATAATTTGTCCTCTGCGGCTGCTGCGGCAGCGGCTCCGGCCAGTTTGTTTGAGTCACGTAAATACGGCTGTCAACTTCGCTGCCCGGAGCCCTGTGCATGACATGACCCATATTTCCAGCACCGAGTTCATGCCTACACTCACACTTGGGCAGACGTGTTTGCAACTGTGTGTCCTTTGTTTGATGTACATAGTTCCAAAATTTATTCCCGGCTTTGAAATTTAACGAGCGAGCGGCATTTACGCTGATTTCCTTTTCGGCTTTCGAGGACCCACGAGGGCCGTTCTAGGCGTTTCCATTAACCGCAGTTTCCCTGCGCCAAAGTGCACTTCCACTTGTGCCCACAATGGGGCAAGTGCAGCGAGGCGACGGTATCAAAACAAAAGCAGCAACAGCCGCGCGCCGTGTTCCATTTCCGCCGCCTGCACCTGCCACCACGAGGATTGCCCTACCACGAGAACACGGATCTGGGGTCTGGTCGCCTGCCTGTGACTTTTTAATTAGAGCCAATGGGCGGCAAACTGAGGCGAGGTCGCGGATAATGAGGGAATGTTGAACGCGGCAGTACTCACCTCCTCGTAAATGAAGGTGTC
The DNA here is from genome assembly GCF_004382145.1 of Drosophila mauritiana. Taxonomy (NCBI): domain Eukaryota; kingdom Metazoa; phylum Arthropoda; class Insecta; order Diptera; family Drosophilidae; genus Drosophila; species Drosophila mauritiana. Next base: position 23,155,433 of record NC_046668.1, on the reverse strand, counting down.
AATCTCCTCCAGCGGCTTTCCGTACATGTGCTCCGGAAAGGGCTCGAACTTGCGGGGCAGCACGTCGCCGTCCTCCACGGAGGCCTTGGTGCGCGGGTGGAAGCCGTACTCCCGCACCAGCTGGATGTGCCGGTTCTCGTGCTTGACCTGCGACCTCTGCGTGTACGCGACAACCTGGTGCTTGGCGACAGCTGAAAGAGATCGAAGGGATTAATACTGCGACAACCAACACAAACATACATTCATATGCAGACCCCAACCAAAGTACGTAGTACTAATTTTAAGCTTTTACATTATTGTCAGACAAATTATTGTGTATTTTAAAATTTCGACTAAATATTAAATTGGAAAATACTGTGTAATTGGCCAGAGCTTAATACAAGCCTAGCCGCATTCTTATACAGTAGCAGGAAATTTAGCTTGCGGAATGACAACACACCACTTCGTCCTCATCTGTACAGTGAATAGCTCCTGCCGTGCTGGGGAGCTCGCCCCGGACCGAAAGCCAATCCGTCCCCTCATCGTCGCCACATCCGATGCCCGAAAACTCGGTGGAAGTCCAGGTAATGCAGGCCGTCGGCGGCGGAATCGCCGGAGCTGCGACGCGTACCATAACCCAGCCGCTGGACGTGCTGAAGATCCGATTCCAAATGCAAGTGGAACCGGTCACCAACCATAAGGGGTCGAAATACCGTGGAGTCATCCACGCTTTCAAGTCGGTGTACGCCGAGGAGGGAATGCGCGGCATGTTCCGTGGCCACAACTCCGGCCAGGTTCTGAGCATTTCGTACGCTCTGGTGCAGTTCTGGTCCTACGAACAGCTTCGCTCCATGGCCCACCAGTTCGACTACTGGAGGGAGCGCCCCTTCCTCATGTTTTTCATCTGCGGCGGCATAGCCGGATGTCTGGGAGCCGTGGCAGCCCAGCCGTTCGACGTGGTAAGAACGCAGATGGTAGCCGCAGATCCCTCCTCGCGCCGCAGTCAGATGAACACTTTTACCGGACTTCGAAAGGTCTATAAGAAGGAAGGCTGGATGGGTCTTTCGCGAGGATTACCCTTCACGCTTGTGCAGGTGTTCCCGCTGGTAGGGGCAAACTTTCTCTTCTATAAGTACCTAAACGCGGCTGTCCTGATGGCCAAGCCTCCCGACCAGCGCCAGGAAATCCACGGCGCCTTCCTCTTCCTCAATGGGGCGCTGTCCGGGGTGTTGGCCAAGATGATCGTATACCCGGCGGACCTGCTTAAAAAGCGCATCCAGCTGATGGCCTTCAAACAGGAACGTAAGACCTTTGGCCGCAACCCTGAGTGCCCTACGATCCTGGGCTGCATCAGCACCACGTTCCGGGAGGAAGGACTCGGGGGCTTCTATAAGGGAATGTTGCCCACTCTGCTCAAGGCAGGACTGATGAGTGCCGTCTACTTCTCCATCTATGACATGTTTAAGCGCCACTATATAGCTCCAATGAAAGAGGCGGAGAAAAATCGGCAAAAACTGGTCAAGCATTAGGTAAACCACATACTGGGCGGCTGGCTTAAATTATTACACTAACATGGTTTATTTTGTACACCAGTGTCTTGGGAGAATGTGTGGAATATGGATGAGCGAACATGTCAAATATAAGTTAAACGTGAACAGTAGACTAGACGACCAGATGGCCAACGACGGACATTGCCGTCTACTTCCAGTTTGAACTGGATCCCGCCCAGCCGCCGGAGGCCGGTGCTGAATAGCTGTATCCGTCGCCACCGCCGCCGGAAGATCCGCCGTAGGAGCCACCGCTGCCGGAAGCAGCGGCTGCAGCCACCACCTGGGTATCATAGCTGGATCCGCCGCCACTGCTATAGCCGCCGCCATGTCCACCGCTGTATCCTCCAGAGCTGTAGGACGAGCCGCCGCTGTAGGAGGAGGCACCGCTGTAAGAGGATCCACCAGAATATCCACCATCGTAGCCCCCGGAGGAGCCGCCACTGTATCCACCGGAGGATCCGCCGCCGTATCCGCCAGAAGAGCCATGTGAATCACCAGCTGCAGCAGCAGCCACAATCACCTGGGTGTCATGACCTCCTCCGCTGTGACCGCCACCGCTGTAGCCGCCGTATCCTCCGCTGCCTCCATGAGCAGAAGAGTCTGAGCTGGCGGCGATGGCTGCAATGTTGGCGATGGCATGGCCACCATAACCTCCGCCGTGTCCGCCGCTGCCTCCGTGTCCGCCATGTCCGTGATCGGAGGACGAGCCAGCAGCAGCAGCGATGGCAGCAATCTTGGCATCATCATGACCGGAACTATATCCGCCGGAGCTGTATCCGTGGCCACCGCCACCTCCGCCGCCTCCGCCACCCCCGGAACTGTATCCGTGGTTCTCGGTGATAACAGCATAGGTGTTCACATGGCCACCGCCTCCTCCACCGCCGCTGTATCCGCCATCGTGGGAGTGAATCTCATAGCCTCCACCTCCATGGCCGCCAAAATCACCGCCTCCGTGGCCGCCGAAATCACCACCTCCGTGGCCGCCGTGATCCCCACCGCTCTCCGGCAGGTGAATGCGGATGTGGACATGCTCTCGTCCGAAGGTGGGCTTTCCCCATACCGCTGGGCTAGCCAGCAGAAGCGCACTGATCTGGGAGTGGGAGGAGGGAATCTGTGTTAGGATCCACCTGAACTGACGTGGTGTCGTGCCAAACTCACTATGAAACGGGCTGCCATTTCTCTGGATTCGTTGCGAAGGACTCTCGAATGATTGCTCGCCTCTGGACCGACTGGAAATGATTCGGCAAACGTGGGCACACGCCGTTTTATAGCCCTCTTCTCCACTCGGGAGCCATGCGGTTATATAAGCGATCGCTCGCCGCGGAGCAAGTGCAGAGATAATCTCTTTCGCCGACGACGAGCTGAATGAAGTGGAGCCAGACCACTGGAGCTTCACGACCGCGACCCATTGAAGGCCAAATGGCCGCGTCTTCGTCTTCGTTTTCTTCTCGGCCGTCCAGTCTTCACTCTCCCTTTCCGAAGATCGCGAGAGTGTTGACCTTTCACATCATCCCCAGCATGTGCCCTTTTGCAATCCCACTAGAGTAACGTAAAAAAGGGTCTGTGACTCAAAATTATTTTAAGTCCCATGGTGTGATGCCAACTTAAGTGTATCAATCATCTTTGGTTTTCCATTTTCAATATTTTACACGATCAACAAAACCGGTTTCGTAGACCAATTTAAGATCGCTAAGAGATATCTTAAATTCCTTTTGCTATATTTACGTAAGAAAATCATATTTTACGATATGGATATCCGCTGCATAAAAAATGTTTTTCTAAATCTAAGACTTTTATTTTGTAATTGTAATACTCGGATTCTCCCAGTGCACTAACACACTCTCTCCCGAGGAGCATTCGCTTCTGTGCTCTACTTTCTTTCGAGAGAAAATCTGAGTGGCCCTAAGCTTCGTGGGCTGGTCGCCGAAAATAGCTAAAACCGAAACTCAAACTGTGGTAATATGCAACTTGACCAGTTCCAGTTTTGGCCCAGAGCTCGTTGCTATTGCTACTTTATCACATCGCCGATGCTGGTTGTTAACCGTTAGGTATTTTGTTGACGTTCATGTTTATGGATTTTTATGCAGATACGACGAACTTCCTATTGGCAATTCCTTATTGTTGGTCCAGACTTGCATAACGATTGGCCAAGGGTTGGCCGGGTTGGCTGCTGCCCGCTGGCTGCTCGCTGTCGCTAGTCATTAACCCATTGATGGCCGTACCAGTGCCGGAAATTATCAATATAATTTTGTTTGCCAACGCGGAGCAGTGGTGCTGCTGCGGCTGTGGGGCAGGGAAAGAGCCCGTTACTGTTCTTTGGATTGGGCCAGGTCAGGTCGCCGTTCAGAGAGCCAGTTCGCGAGAGGCTCTCGAGCGCTATTGGGTTAAGCCTCGCCTGCAGCAACATCAAAAATATCTTGTCATGCCCCGCGCTGCAGCATGGGCAAAAGGCAACGCGTCGTGGGTTTTGTTCGCGCTTACATCAGCAAGATGTCCGACTGGCGGCGGAGAGAGGTCATGGCCACTGGCCACCCAACACCGCCAACTCACCCACCCACCAATCTGCACGCCCCATCCACCCCCGCCGCCATGCTTTCGCCGTTGATTAGCCACTGTTTTCATTAGCAGTGAGTGACTTGGGCCGAGCCAGCGAATCGGGGCCATCCGGCCATTTCGATTACGTCGCTGATTATCATTTCTCATCTGGCAGCTACGGAGCTAGGCAGCTGGCTGCTCGTCGGCAGATTCCATCACTGCCGAATAATTAATACACATTTAAACTGTTTCGGATTGTAAACAAAGCGGGCTTACATAAGGAACTAGCTGGGAGCAGCAAGCGGGACACCGACGCAATAATCTGTTGCCAATCAAGCCACATCGCAGGTCATAATCACGATGCTGTGTCGAATGAAGTTCGAACTGGGAGCCGCTGAGCTGGAGCACATGGGCTGCACTCCAGTGCCATCAGAGCATCTTTCAATGGGGATTACATCTTCAGCTAGCGAGGGCCATGCTCACGATGATGAAGCTGCTTCTGCTGCCCCGGCGATGACGGCAATGACGATGGGCAACCGGTTGGCGGTCGCACATTAACATCAGATGCAACGAAGACGCACATCTTCCCCATATTGCATAATCGACCCGGGCTCGCGACTCGAAACTCCAGACCTGCCGTCGCATCTTCACGCGGAAGCAAAGCCATTCTCAAAGCGCCCAAAAACAAAAAGGAAATTGCACACCGACACAGAAAACTAAAAGCAGCTAGCAACGTGCAATGTCGTGGTTTTCCCAAAAAACCAGTTGCATCCACACACAGAGAGAAAAGTTGTGCTACAAGTGATTCACGAGAATTGTGGAGAAAGTCTTGAAAATGTCAATTCGATTTTCTTCTATATTATGGGGCTCTCTTGATATTCCTTATGTACTGGCTGCTTTGCTTCGGATTTGCTGGTTCAACTTTAGAAGTTTGTTGTTTTAAGTGCAGCCATTGTTGCAGTTGCAACTGGCATTGCTGCCTCCGTTGCAGTTGCAGCTGCGCAGACCTTTGAGCAAGTTCAATGGTGACGGGAATGGGAATGGAAATTGAAATGGGATTTGGACTCGGAGCGGAGGCTTAGGGGGCAGGGCAATTACGCCCCTCGCAGTTGGGGCACTTGCTCTCGACTGCTTCCTGGCCCTGGCCAAAAACCAAATCCAATTCGAGACTGGCAAGGCGGAAAGGAAGGCGGTCGGTCCAACCCCGGCCCAAGCCGAGCCGAAGGAGAAACCGAAACACTGGCTGCAGTGATGCGGGACAAACAAAAGTGAAAAAGTGAATCGGTAGGATAAAGCGAGATGCAGCAGCAATTGCTCTACATATTTAATTAGTTTCCGTTTCCGTTCATATTCGTAATCCGCAGATGGCAGCGCCTGCTGGCCTTTGTGCATTGTTCACCTCCCCAATGAATATATTCCGCTGACAATGGCGCCGTGCGCCCACTTATCAGCCCAAGGCCCACCCACTCACTCCTGCCGAAAGGACAAATGGCGCTCTCTATCGGCGCCTGCAAAAACGATTGCGTAACTTATGGCCAGTCATCAGCCGAAACTTTTGCGTCCGGCAAAAGCGCTTCCCATTTTCGATTTGTTTATCATTTATTTAAACGGCCTTAGGGTCGCTCTGCCCCGCCATTAAGCTGGTTCGATTCCATTTTCGTTTTATTGGCCAAGACCCAGGACACAGGACCCAAGTGCCCCAGACCCACGCCCATGCCCCGCATCCAAGGCACAACCGGCACAGCAATCGCCCGGCACACAATGAGCAATGCTATTTAATTATGTTGATGAGCAGGACCGGACAGCAGGACAGGAGTTCGGGAAGTGGCAGGAAAACGCTCAACACGCACAAAAAGGAAATGCCTTTGGTCCTCCCACCCCCAACTGCCTTTTATGGTATATGGCACTGTGGGTGGCTGATGAAGAATGTCAATCTTTGAGCTCATAACTTGGCCACCTAATGTATTCTTAAGCCAATTGTCGGTTTCCGGTGTCGGTGTAGAAGTCAACTTAAATAGGCCGAGAAGTTTAAAAAAATGGAAAGAATAAAACAAACTTGCTCTCTATAACTTATAGAAAGAAGTCCTGCATCTCCAGCCAGACTCCTGTGTGCCCGCAACCACTGTGCACGTGTTTCTTTTGGTTGGCGTGCAGGTGTCGCTGTCAGGATGTCGGAGGGGCTGATTGAAGGAGGAGGAGCAGAAGTCCTGCCCCGTGACACCTGCCCTCCTGACCTTGCACACTCCCGCATACAGATTTGATGGCCTCCCGGTTACCAAACTCCCCCCTGGACACATCGGGAATAATATTTATGAGGCCGGGTGGCTTGGAAAACTATCAATAGCAGTATCAGGAGGGCTTAGCGGTTAGGGGACTCACCTTTCTCATCGTTGGACGTCGCTTGATCATCACTCATCTTGACTGATTGTCGTCGTTATGTTGGGTGCTGCTGCCTCTGGTTGCGGTTGCTTCTTGGTCCTTCGACGTCGTCGTCGTCGTCGTCCTGGGCGAAGTCCTTAGGGCAGCTGCATGCCTTGGTCGCGCTCTCTCTTGCCAGGCTTCTCACTCGATTTTCGAACACTGGGCATATGTCTATCTCACTATTCAAGCGAGCGGATCGCTCAGTTTACCGATAATATTGTCACCGTTCCCTTTGTTAACCATGTTGTGCCTAGTATCTACTATTGCTGTTGCTATTGTTGCTGTGCTTATCACGCTGGGGGCTTTCATGATGTCTGCTGCTATTGCTATACTATGCAAATCTTATGACTACGACCGTTTCCAATAATGGCATTTGGCATCGTCCCAGCTCAGTTCCTCAGCCTCGTCTACTTCTATTGTGAGCTTTGGTTTTGTTGTGCTGATTATTGCTTTACATTTTGCGATGCGATGCGTATGGTTTCTAAACGAAAGAAAGAGATTGATGTAAGTGGAAAGATTTAAGCTTATGTAAGTAGGGGGACTGAGAGTAAATTAAATCGCCTCTGCCCGCAATTGCTCTGCGTCGCGTCATGTAACGGTAATTGGCAGCGCGCTAATCCCCGACAGCTCAAAGCACCCGCACCTACGCACGCGGCTCACACTCAGAAAAAATCTTGAAATTGATGCCAGTGAAACAAAAAAATGTGCCCATTGAAAACATACGATTACAGATTCTTTTTAATGTACCACCCCACAGTCTGTTTTTTATTTTAGACCAAGCTTATTTATTTTAGACCAAGTCTTTATATTTTACTAGGATAAAATACCATAAATTAATACAAGACAATCAACAAGAGGAACGAATGTAAGGACTTGTTTCCAATAAACAAAGATAGCAGTCAGCACTCAATGGAGACTTCCTCTAGACTGAGAAACACCTTTCTGCGAGTGCAGTACGTATACGCAACGTAACGACTCACTCGGCCAACGTATGTGTAATGTGCGTAACGGAAGAGATAAACACCTGAAGGGGAAGAATGCGGATTGAGGCGAGGGCCGGGAAATGAGTGCCGCTTTAAGACTTAAAGCTTGGGCGAGATAAAGTTAATTAACATTATGGGCACACCCATACACACAATCTAGCATCTCCTGCACAGACACACACAACACAAGTAAGATACAAGAATTGATAAATGGCGCCCAACGAAGAAGCAATGAGCTTGCGTGGGCTGTGGCGTGGGTCGGAGGCTGCTCATTGCTCAGCGCTTTGTTGATGCTGCTCCCGGCATTGTTGTGCATATACTATATGGGCATGGGTATGGGTGTGTGGGTGCTTGTATAGGCCGGTGCTTCCTGTTGTGTTCCTCGCAAACTTCTTGACACGTCTACGAGCAACTGGCAACTCGCAACTGGCAGCAAAAATGGAAAAGCGGTAGATGAAGGCGCCCATAAAATATTCAATATCAAGTTTCCACCGCCCCGTTATGGCAGTTGATGTGATGTTTGCTGGCGGAAATTCGCTGGCACTGGCAGGGATGTGCCATTACGCCTGGAGGCTGGGCTGTCGTGTGCCATTGGAGATCCACCTGCATTTGCTGGTCTGTCCCGGACACACACAAATCGGCAAAAACACTTTTATTACAACAATGAGAGCGGCGCTCGAGGCATTAAGCAGTGTGTTGTTGGCTTTCAATTGTTCGGGGGGTCTCTCCCTTTGGGGCGGGGATACTCGCTTCTGTTTCTGGTTTCTGCTTTCTGGGCGTGACCAGCGGTTGGTTTTAAAGTTGGCTCATAAAAGTGCGGCTGGCAGAGCTTTGCCAGTTGGCCCCTAAAGTTGTGCTACGAATTTCGTTCTCGGTCCCCTTCCGCCATTTTAGCTCTCTCTTTCGTGCGAACAGAACGAAGCGATTCGAAACGAAGCGAAAGTGTGGCCACCTAGTTAAGTGCACATCAAGGGCTAATTTATGACCAGGACATTGTTGTTGCGTTGGAACCCAAACTCCCCTCCAAACACCAACACACGCACAGGCGTCTGAATTTTCGATTTTACCTTTAAGCATTGGCCATCAGTGTTTTTACTCTCCGCTGGTTGCAGTTGTCGGATGTTCGGGATGATAGTTGGGCTTTATGTAATCGCTTGTGTGTTTGCACTCCGGCAATTTCTATTTCTATTTTCGTATTTCACTTTCTTGGGCCTGCAACACACGCACACAAAGCACACTTACACACGTACGCCTTCACTCGCACTTTAACATCGACTTCCCAACACTGGCTCACTCACTATTCCCGATCCAGTTGTTTTTGCTGCTGCTGTGTTTTATTTGATTTTATTTTACATTAATTACATTTTTATTTAGTCGCAACTGTGCAACAATGCGAATGTGAGTGGGTGGGGATGTTGAAACGGAACCAGCAACAAAAACAGAAACAGAACAAAGCAAAAAACTTCGGGCACGCACATTGTTTGACACACGCACACACACACACATACGAAAGCCTACTGGCAGTCTAAGAAGTGTTATTACAATTTACTGTTGATTTCTTTCGCGGCCCAAAGGGTGAGTGCGAAAGAGATAGCACAGTGGCCTCCCTGCCACCGCACGTGTGTCTGTGTGTGTGTCAGCAAAAGCGTGCGAAAGAGCGCGAAAATGTAGGTTAGTTTCCGTCGTGGCCTCTCCCCCTCCCTTCACCCACTCAGTAGCAGCAACAACAATATGCAGCACACATTTCACTCTATTTTTGGGCGCTGAAGAATTTTCATCGCACCGAATAATGCACTTGTGATGGTAAGGCGCTTCACTGTGCGGCTGTGGGGGTGCGAGTTCTGCGTTATGTTCCATGCCCTTTCAGGCTATTCACTGCCTTTCACTTTTCACTTTTCACCATATTCCTTGGATTTTTTCACTTCATACTAGGACACTATGACACTGGGCCACTATAAATACGTGCGCTTGCATGGCGACTGCTCGGTTCTAAGGTTCGTCGGAGACTGAGCTCGGCTAACGGGTTTCCTTTCCGTTTGACGTAATCTGCAGGGCGACCACGATGCAGAGCGATGAAAAAATACACACGCGAACTTCCCACTATTCTCTCGAAAAGGACTCGTGCGGGAAAAGCTCTCACGCTCGCCTTCGTGCCCAAAATCTCCTGCGCCCTCACGCTTGCTTGTAGGTCAGCCGGCATAAACAAATGCCGTGCTACATGCAACACGAGCGACGAACTTCCCCATATTTCTCCGATTTGAATTCCGAATGCTTCGCTGGTGCACCGCGGGGCAAAGGACTACCTCCGCTGTCCCTTCTTCGGAAGGAATATGTCAAAATGATTTAGCTTGAATATGGGCCACTGGCTAACAAAACCAGCAGCATGCGGACACTGTTAATCAGTCTAAAATGGTGTAAGGATGGCCTGTCTTCCCCGCCTTGCCCACTGCGATTTCCGCCTCGGGCTGGCACACTCAGCGTATAAGTAATGCCAGAACAAGCTCGTAACGTATACGCAACGTTTGCTTGGGGAGATCGCTAGCTGGGTTTCTTTCCCAATTACAGATTAGCTCAATGCCCCGGACTTGGATTGATAAGCCTGCGGCTCGACTGGCGCAGTCTGAACTCAGTTCTGCTCGAGCTTCCGTCAGAGTCGGAAGCAAATCCCAAGACGCATTCGAAAGCACTCAGATAACCTTATCAAGGCGAAACGGAAGCCAGCAAAGGCAAAATGCGGTTGCCATTTGTGGGAGTATTGCTAATCCTTCTGCTCTCCGTGACCTTCGGAATGGGCCATTCCAGCTATGAACTGGCTACCAAGCAGATACTTGATAGAGCCAAAGACCGCATGCGCCACGTGTGGAGTCTGAACCGCAGGATCTTTGTGCAGCTCACGGCCAAGGGAAAGTCACCGCTGGGCGGACAGGTTCTGAACTCCAAGCTGGAGGTAGAGGCGGAGACCTATCGACTATTTTACGACTTAGCGGGCAATCTCAGCGTTGTGTCAGTGGCTGAATTGGATGACCCACTTCTTCGTAGGCGCGTGCAGCGAATGGCCAAGTTGCAGCTGCAGGGCCTGCGGCCAAAGGACTACGAGCAGGCCAAGGACCTTCTACGTCAGATTTATAACTTTGTCAACGGACCCCTGGTCTGCCCCTACGAGGACTGCTCCGCCCGTGGTTCGCTGGCCATGTACCCGCAGATCATAAACAAAAACATGCACACCAAGCTATACGAGGATCTGGTCATCAACTGGAAGGCCTGGCGCAGGGCCATAAACGAGAAGGACGTGGCCAAGAACACGTTCATCGGCTACGTTCGGCTTCTCCGGATCGCTGCCACCTACAACGGACATGTGACGCCCTCGCGCACATGGTACCTCAACTACGACACGGAGAACTTTCAAGCTGAAATGGAGGCGGTCGTGTGGGAGATTATGCCGCTCTACCGGGAACTGCACGCCTATTTGCGTCGCGAGGTGCAAGCTGCCTACCCAAAGGCGGACACAAAGAGCGATGGCGCCATCTCCGCTCCCATTATGGACCAGATCCTGTCGCAGGACTGGTACCCTCACCAGTTCTTTCGCACACCGCACCAGGGCAGACAGCACCAGTTGCCCTCCGTTCATCGACGTCTAGAGGAGGTCCTGGTGACGCCCGTCAAAATCAACCGCAAAGCTGCCGAGTTTTTTGAATCGTTGGGCTTAATGGTGATGCCGAAGTAAGTATATGCTCTACAGATTTGGCAGGTATTTCATTTTTAAACAGTAACTCCTATAAACTAGGTTATATTATATAAATAATAAGACATATGTATAAATAATATAAATGTTAAAGCTAATAGAAACAACTTTTCGGTGACAGTATATTTTACGACCGCTTTTCCCGTCGGATGAACGACGAGGAGGGCGGAGCTGAGTGCAAGTCGCAGGTATATTACTTTCCGCCGGATGTGGCGCTGCGCTACTGCCCCAAACTAGACTACAAGAAGATGATGCAGATTCACGGAACGATGGCTGAACTGCAGTACCACCTCTACAAGATGCAACTGCCCTTTGGTCTCGACACGGAGCCGTGTCCTGGATTTGGAGCTGCCATAGCGGAAACAGTTATCCTGGCTTCAGGCACTCCACGCCACCTGCACCGTCTCCACATCCTGCTGAACGACAGCCTTACGGAGGAGCAATCCCTTAACCGCCTGTTTCGCATGGGTGTGCACACCTTGATCGCCGTGCCCCAGTACTTCATCAATGACAAATTCCTCGTGGACGTTATGGACGGGCGGATCGGGGTTAAGGACTATAACTGCGCTTACTGGGGCCTCCAGGACAAATTCGCCGGAGTCCAGCCGCCATTACAACGTCTTAACAAGGACTTTGATGTGGATTTCAAGTTCTATCGAGGACTAAATCCGGAAACCTCCAATACCAAGTCAGTTTCCATCTTTTGTTTTTGATAATCAAGAATTTCCTATTTCCCGAGCCCCACAGAAAATTTCTGGCCGAGATCCTGGGCTTCCAGTTCTACCGTTCCTTTTGCCTGGCAAGTGGACAGTACAAGCCCGGTGATCCCAATTTCCCACTCCACAATTGCGATTTTTACGACAGCAAAGAAGCAGGAAAAAAGATTCGCGACATGATGCAGCTGGGAGCCACTCGACATTGGCGGGATGTCATGGAGATAGCCACCGGTGAACGAAAGTTGAGCGGACGCGGTATCCTTGAATACTTTGCCCCACTCTTCACGTGGCTGAAGGAGCGCAACAAGCAACTGGACATCGAGCCGGGCTGGGATGCAGATGAATGTGAGTATTGGTGCAGATATCCAACATTTGCAGTGTCTCAAGTTTTCGAACTTCTTATAGTGTGTCGGAGGGACTAAGATACCAAGTACAGCACGCATTTATCTACCGGTATAAAACTATAAACCAATTTCCTAAGGAGAAATATAATTGAACATAAACAATCAAGTATTAACCGTCTTTTCTGATATTTAAATAACCGATCCATTATTTTAAGTATTTATTTACAAAGGCACTTTGGTAAAACGACAGAAACTTACGTATAAATTAAGCACTACATATATCGTTATATTACGGATCAAGTATAAGCTATCCATGTGGTTAAAGCACCAAGTGGTAGCCTTGGCTTGTTGCACAAGATATTATATGTGTTGGGCATGGGCTGATGATGGCTGATGATGATTGTGTCCATGTGCGACGGTGAAGACAAAGGGCGAACCGGATTACATGGTCGTCTCCGAGTCGGGCGGTGTGTGGTAGTTCAGATTGTAGGCGGGCGGACCGTTGTTGAGAAAGGCCATTGAGCGGATGCTTTCCCGCGAAGCAGTTCTTTTGGAGAACGACATGGTGCTGACGTAAGCAGGCGCCGGATCCATTGGCGGCGGCGGAGGATACTGCTGCTGTTGGTGCTGCTGTAGTTGCATGGGATGCTGTTGGTAGAGAGGTGGCGTACAAGGAGCCTGCGGTGGACTGGCGCTCGCTCCGTTCAGTCCAGCGAATACATTTTCACCAGTGGCATTCCCGTAAGCGGTGGAGAGTGGCCGTGAGCCATGAAAATTCGAGTAACTGGAGCGCACCGAGGGCGGTCGATTGTTGTACACTTCATCGGGAGCGTGACCAACGTCGTTTAGGTGCGTCGTGGAGTGTTGGTAACTGGGGTTGTAGTGGCCTCCACCGCCCCCGTGCAGGATTGAGGCTCCAGCTGCAGATGGCAGAGGTGGTGGCGGTGGAAGGCTCGGTGGTTCCTCCAGCGCTCCTAGACCATTGGTATTGTAGTAGATGGGGTCCAGCGGAATGTTTTTGCGGTAGCTGTGGTAGTAGTGCTCGTTGGGTTTGCCGAGACTTCCCAATTGGCTGCCGGAAGCATTGGTGTTGTTTACAAAGTCATTGTTGAGTGATTGCAGGTTGGAGGCAGTCAGCGAGAGTTTATCCTGTCGGTGGAAGGAACCCAGGTGAGGTTGCTCCTGCTGAAGCTGCTGATCAATGATTTTAGTCACTGGGTTCTGATGATACTTCCGGCGAGAGCTTCGAGTGCTGCTCCTCACATAGCTTCCGCTACTGCTGTCTGCTCCGCCTCCACGTCCACTATGTCCGTGCTTGGATCTCAGGGTGCCGCTTGATCCGTGGTATGAGCGCCTGCTCGAGCCTCCTCCATTTGACTGCCTTCCTTGTGTGCCGCGCGCCATGACCGATCGCCGCTTGACGCGTCGTGGTGTCATCGGCTTAGGACTCAGTTCGCCGCCATCTTGGTCGCCCCGAGGATCGCCCAGTCCCAAGGAGTGGCCGCCATGCCGGATGGTGTCGGTGCTGCTGCCGAATTCGATGGAGTACAGCGACTGGCGGTGTTTAGACTGCTTGCTAATATGCTTCACTGCGCCGGGGAGAACAATATAGGATCAGTGGAAGATTGTTAAGACCGTTAAGCCGCGGATACAATGCTCAAAGTTACCTTGGCTTGTTTTTGAGTGTGCTTTTGTGATTGGAGCTGTTAATCAAGTTGGATTAGCTACGTTCGGAGAGAATCAATAGTTAGCGGTTGGTTAGAGGCACAATTGCTACAAAAAGCCAGCTACCAGTAAGAGAGCAACTTAGGAAGATAGAAGGATCGGCTACGAAAAGAGCTTCCGAGACAGAGATAGATTACCCGTAGTATGGTGTAAATGAACATTTTTATTGGAAACGCTTTCAATCTCATCGAGAATTGGCACCAGTCAGCGCACAATTCGCATGGCTAAAGATGGGGGATATATCTAAAACAGTAAATAGTGTCTACGCTAAATGTATTTAGATCTGCTCTTGCATTTTGTGGCCTCAAGCTTAATACTAGGCTTAACATTTCTATTCGTAATTCTAAACGCTTTTACGTTTGCTTGCGCTTGTATAACGAATCTCATACTTAACGGAATAGGCAACTTCTTGTTTGTGTTCGTTCGACAACTAAAGTTAGCATCGTAGTACATTTCGTTATTAAGGGCAAATACATTCATATGTATTAATAGTTAAACAACAAAAGGCAACTCTTGGGGAGGCTGGGCTCTCCCGCACATAACATCGGTATATATATGTATGTTGTATATTCTAATCTCTATTCCGTCATTCATCCAAGGCATCTGGTTGCAATTGGCTCAAAATTTCATTTATCGCTCATATTCTCAACAAATTGTCATATCCTTTTCTTGATAATGATTTTGTGACATTTTCGTTTTTTAAATTATCGCTTGTCGTTCATGTTTGTTTTCAGTTATCACAGATCAACATAAAATTGTTAGGCTTGCATTCTGTCACGACTTTCCACGCCTTCTATCACAATTCGAGGAAAGTCTCTACTGATCGCACGTATGTGAATTATTAATTAGATTTACACAATTAAAGTCAGCTCTGCAAGGCATCATTAAAATCGATAAATGCCTGCATGGGAAGCTATGGTTAGGACCTGTTCTTAGCCAGGTTAGCCGGCTGGTTAGGCACAACAAAGAAACAGCAACACCTATGTATATGAAGTTTTTTTATGTGTTTAGGGATCGAGTGATCCTGGTAGAGTTAGTAACAGCCATCCTGCCTAGGCAGAAAGCGTGAGTAAGAGAGAGGAGGAGCAAGTGCAGCGGGACGTACTTAAGTCTAACCCTGCACGCCCACTATCGAGTTGCAGAACGACCGAGGACGGGACTTTTGATCGCGACCGCTCCGACGATTCACGTGCGGGGCAGCATCTGCCTCGACCTGTTCCATTAGACGATCGTCGCTCTGGGCGCGTACCACATAACCAGGAGGTGTAGCGCGAATCTGGTCGCAAAAGTTCACGGGATTGGATGGCCTTGGTCGACGATTACTGCGACGTACCATGGGCGACCCATGCGGAACGGGGAGTGGCACTTGAATGGGAAGGCCGGGTCCAAGCTTGCTGGGAATCGCATAGCGCTCTGCCACTTCCGGAGAGAGATCAAGGTAGGGCGCCTGACCCAAGCGTTGATGGATGTGAGGCCGCACTACCGGCGGAGGCGGGGGCGTCAGCATCTGATCGCGATCTTGCTCGGACTCGCCATCTGCGTCCTCATCATTTTCCACCTCCTGGCAGTTGTGCATGGGAACCGTGGGCAAAGGAATGTGAGTCGGCCGTCGGGCATTGGAGTTTGACCCCATACGGAGGGAAGAGGGCAAACCGTTCTGGTCGTAGGGATAGGCATTGTTGTTGGGACTAGAGCGAGAGTTGGAGTGAAAGACTAGGTGGGGCTGGGCGTTGTTGTTCTCGCCCAGAAAAAGGCTGTTTGGAGTAGGACTTTGAAAAGGGACGTAGGTGACACCGTGTTCGCCGGGAGCGAACTTCTGCAGGGAAAAGTTGTCTTCGTCGTCCTCGAGACTGCGCGACAGGCGATCGAGCGGACGGACAGGTGAGGATATATTCATGCCCGGATTGAATTCTCCAGTAACAGGATAATCAGATTTAGGCGGCTTGGGCTTGTGATGAATACGGGCGAAATGAGAACTGCCCTGGAGCGAGTCGGGGCTCTGGAATATGCTGTAGTTGCTGTTGCTAAGGGAGTTCCCGGCTAGGTAGGGACTCGAGTTTTGCAGTGAGGCGTACGAAAGCGACGGCGTGGTCTGAGGGGACATGGGACTGGGACTGACGGGTGCCTTGGAATGGTGTTGTCGATGGCGGCGTAGACTACTGCAGTTGCTCCCCTCTCCGCCTGTGCGCTGGGTTACATGGTTGTTTGAAGGGTGACTTTGAGGTTGGAATGATGCGCTGCGGTTATTTGTTGTGTTTGGCGGCAGCAGCGCAGGCGCACGCTGGTGGAGATTATTGTTCAGTGTATTATTGTTGCTGCCGCTCAACTGGTAGTTCTTATTGAAGTGGTGTAGTTTGGGTTGCTGTTGTTGCTGATGATGATAGAGTTTCAGTGAGTTCTGCTGCGGCTGCTGGTGCTGCAGTTGCAGATGCTTATTTGATTGCATGGTGGCGCTTGCGGATGTTGTGGGTATACTTGTATAGCTCACGTACATTGGGTGCACCACGGTATGCTGTGGACTCTTCGCGTCGCCGTTCATGAAATCGACTGAAAACCAGAAATTGATTAAGATGCTTTAACAATAAACAAAGCAAAACTTCGGAGGTAGCAGGACACTGTGCAGCACCCACAAGCTTTTTACTAATTATAGGACTAGTCAAAAGTAATTGATTTAGCTTCTTATTTGTGTAAGTAAATATGTTTTTCTATTGTTTTCTCATTTTGTCTAATAAACGATTATTTTACATTTACATACTTTCATATATCATTTAATTATATACATTTCGGAGCACCTATCTCAATGTCGAATTACATTGTTTAGAGCTGCACAGTGTCGCTGTCCATATGCAAATACAATGTTTCTGATTTCTTGATTATGAGTAAATGACATATACATAACATGAATAACAATACGATTATGTGGTATGTGAGTAAAATGTTTTAAAAGGCATGTGTATAGATGCTCACAATTCAAATGGACAAGTCATAATGGTTAATATAGGATACAATTTATGTTTAAATCGAAACCATAATTTTCTGGGGGTACAGTCGCATTCCAGGTTGCGGGTTTTTGGGTAGGGAGGCAAGAGCCTTCTTATCGACAGCCTTATATAATCGAGAATTACAATAAGCAATTGGGCGAATTCTCGATGAAAACTTTACAAACATTGCTTACACATAATGGAATATTTCAGGTTTTGTGAGAAAAGAAAACATACACCACAGTGCACAGAGAGACCCGAAAGTGAAAGATCTTATGGGGATGAGAGGGGTTAGCAATGACCGTTCCCGGTTAGTGGTGTTTATGACAGACGAGCATGTTTCTTATTCGCATTCAGAGAGCGCCACTTACATCTGTCGTCCTCGTCAAGAAATATGCAACTAATCAGAATCGCACCGAGTATGCCGAGCAGCTGTGGGAGTGGGAGAGAAAATTTACACAATTCAGGGAACTTAAGCTAGTAGATCACTCACCGCCAGAGCGCACTGTACCCCCGAGTGTGTGATCTCCACCAGCGGGTAGTCCAGCAGGCAGCCTTCCACGCGCTCCGGCCGCTGGGGACGGAACGTATCGTCCGCGGCCATGTTATAGGTGGGCTTGCAGCCGTACCCATTCGCCTCGAACCAGGAGACGCTGCCAGTGCCCAGGTTGAGCAGGTCACTGTCCTGTGAAGAGATTTCCGTCTAGTTTAGAAGAGATATGTCTCTTGTGGAGCCATGTAAACTCACCCTGTTCAACTGCCCTACATTTAAGTAGAAGCAAATGAGGAAGGTGTTCCACCCGATCCACAGGAAGTTCCATATTAGATACTGCAGGCGGGCACACAAAATAAATTGGGGTTATCGCAGAGATATGGTAATCAGGGCACTTACGGTGATGATGTATTTAACGCGAAAGTGGTAGGCGCCGTAAAACCCGAATATGATGAACAAAATGTGGAAAAAGTTCACTAGGATGGGCGCCCACATGTAGCCGAGGAAGTCGAATACCTGGCGCTCGATAATCGTTATCTAGGGGGAGCGGCTGTAGATTTCGAATTGTAATCATCCGGATCGCGGACTACTCACCACTTGCAGGAAGCATATTGACAGCAAAAAGTGTCGCCGCGTACACGAGCACGATCCCATCACATCGTCATTCCATTCAGAATTTGAATAATAAATAAATCCGCTCTCCCCGTCGCTATCTGTCTTTCCAGATAGCTGTCTACTTCAGTCTATCGCTTCCTTATCGGGACTGGAACTGTTGGCTATCGGCGGCTGTAGTTGGGCCTCCTAGTGGCATTTCCGCGTCGCCTGCAGACCTGCTGCAAGTCAAGCGTGGCAAGTGCCGCTCTACCTCTGCCTCTTGGCCTCTCGCTCTCACCTCGAGAACGAACAGGTGCAGGGGATTCCAGGGGCAGGGTGGGAGCGAGAAAGAATGCAGCTGCCCCGTCGAGCAGCGAACAAAACCTGATCTGTGCGAACCGAGAGTAAATAAAGAGAAATTAAGCCAAATGAACTGCGCTACCGAGAGAAACCCTGCTTAAACACTGCTGGGGAGGGTACTAGTTCTTTGAACCTCGGGGACTGCATTGTGGGTTTATGATTTAACGAATGCAACTTGAGTCATGAGATGTTTCACAAATAGTTTATCCGATGGTAAATAAAGCCTAAAATCTACTTAGTAATATTATATATAATGTTCACAGTAGTTTATGAGTCAGTAGAATTTAGAAAAAGATTATTTATTTGCGAACCTAAAGAATAGGGAAACTTTATAAAATGCTCTTTCCCTGGGAAAGTCACGGGTACCAAACTATTCCACCTAGGTACAAGCAAAGAGGTACTGCCCATCCCCACACCGCTGCTCACACACACTCGCGCGCACGGAATGCTCCCTACCAACACACTCGAAGCGAGGGGCTCACGTAACTTGAACCAAGCACGCACTATTTTCGCCCATTTCATCTACGCGAGCACAAAGTGTTATATGTATTGTCGATTTCAACAGCGTCTGCTTAGTGTCCAGGTCAAGTATGAGCAATTAATTAATTAGCACACAGACACACCAGAGATGCTCCCGCATCATCATTCCAGTGCGGGTACGCCATGTCTATATTTGAGACCCTCACAGATCGATCGGTGGTTGGATGTACACGTCTTGGCGGTACCCGGTAATCAAATTAAACTGTAATTCAATGGACAACGCATGACGCGCTTTATTTGTCACTCGAATATGACTCAAAGCGAGAACTCAATTTCATTTGTTTTCCACTTGCGACACGGAAGCCCCACTACACCATCAAAACACACAAACACACACACACGGGCAGGAGTGAGATACGCTGCGTTTAGATTCCATATGTTTGGAACGGCCCCAACGCAGCGAAATCGGCACAGAACCACTCCACTTTACATAATAAGCAGCCACGGCGATTTATTATCTCGGAAAATAACGCTTTTCAGACTTACGTTGGGAACAAGTGCGCGAGCAAACGGGACAAACAATTGAAATAACTGAGCAGTGTGACCGTGCTACAAACGATAAGAATTCCTACCTGACAGAAAATGGCGTTATATACCATTTCAGTTTGTAGAAATACCAATCATTGGAAATGGTATTTGACGTTACTTTTTAAAAAGTCATTTATAATAATCAAACTATAAAATGTACAACTAAAATATTTTCCCGGTTGGCAGGCTCGATCGATCATTATCGATCATGACATGACCAGAAGGACTCGCTTGTTGAAGATTAAGTTGAGGATACTTGTGGAAAATCCCGGGAAGTTTGGTCCAGACACGTGTTGATTGGAAAGAAGAAGACGCGGGGTTTTGGTTAGTTTAGTTTATTCTGTATGCATATTGTATAATTTGTGTTTTTACGGTTATCATACATGAATAAATATAAATTAAATTATGCTCTTCATTCACAAAGTGTGTTCTTTGCACCTCCGCTTGCAAGTTGCAACGATTCCTCGTTTTGAGTTCGGATTATTTTCGTGTTTTTGGCCAAAAACCATAAAATATATATTTCAAACTCAACATTACGCTCAACGTACATTCATATGCTATGCGCATTTTATTGTGGCTAAGTCAGTTTCGATTTGGAATTCAAATTCAATTTTCAATGCTCCAACATGCTTTGCATTCGCCTAGTTAATAGAAATATAATATTCGTGTTGTGTTTTCTTTAGCTAGTTTTTGAACTCGCAAGTTCTTCAATTCGGTTGTATTCAGTGTATTGTTTCGGCCGCAATGGTTCCTAACTCTGTCCTTTGCCCAATGTTTCATGATTATTTACAGCAATCGAGAATACAGCATAGTAAAATGTTCGCTACAGTTTCCTATAGTAGTTTTGGGGGCTGGGAATCGTTTCCGCTGATAGTTTCCATTAATAATCTCTCACTAATCGGTAAATAAATTGTTTCTTCGTATCGTTTTCTCTTTTTTGTACAATAGACGCGTGTTCTTTTTGTGTGTTATCAGTCGTTTTTCATTTACTTTACATGAATGTGCAGGGAAATTATTGTTAAGTTTTACTTGTAAATAATCCTCTTCTCCTCTAGTCGCGTCTCCTGCTCTACGAAATATATTTGCATGCGCATGCAAAAAGGTTGGATGCCGGAATTGTATTTCTAAATTGACACAGATAATTTAGGATCGATCACAAAGCGTAGTAAAATGAGAGAAGATAGTACACCACACAGACAGGTAAGTAAAAAGGTGTCCGCCTTCGTGTATATAATACAATAATTACATGAATATATATCTATATATAAATATGTGTGTGTGTATACATATATTTATAATAATATAATATGTTAGTTTGCTTCGGTTGGTTGTCCCTCCTCCTGAGCTTCTCAGCTCCTCCAGACCTCAAGTCCAACGATTCGCAGAGACAAAAAAGTTGATATACAATAACCCACGCTGCCATGCAACACAGGATTACGCATGCCGCACCGTAACAGAATCATCAGCGTTGTGCAACTGACAGCGGGTGGAAACAGGGCGGATGGGGTTGGGATTGGGATTGGGTTCGGGTTCGGTATTGGGTTTGGGTCCGGGGTACTCACGGTTCACTGGAGCTATTCTTACTGCATAGCAATTACATTACATTACCGGACTTATGCATATGGGGAAGGAAGAATAGTGACAGATAGCTGAGTGTCGTGTGTATGGTTTGCTCGGCTCCCGGAATTAAATTCCCTGGAGTATCTGTTAGGAATTCATATGCATATATGGCTTCCAGCACCTAGTCTGATCTGTTTCTGAATCTGTGTAAGAGGATGTGTCTGTTGGCTGACAATGGATCAGTCAAACTTTACCAATTGCCCCAAGAGGGAAAACAAAGTCCAGTCGCCTTACTTCTTGCTCTTGCGCTTCTGCTTGGGCTCCTCCCCTCCGGTCGTTGAGGCTGCTGATGCGGCTGAAGCTGCTGCTGCTGCCGTGCCCGTTGCGTTCAGGAGATTAATGTTCGGCTTGACCGTTCCCTTCTTCTGGGTGGCCGGCTGCTGGGGGGTGGCCTGCGTGATGTTGTTATTGGTCGCTGCTGCCGCATTGGCAGCTCCAGCGGCTTGGGACGACAGGTTGTTCGACGGCGTGGCCGGCGTCTCGTCCAGGAAGAGCGGATTCTTCACCTCCATCTCACCAGTGGGCGCCAGACCGGGGCACTCGTACACCGTGTAGTCGCCCTCCTCGTTGTCGTCGTCGCTCTCCACGTCCGACATGCCGCAGCTACCATCCGTGGCCTGGTTCTCCATGGCTATGATCTGCTGCTTCTGGTGCTGGTAGTGGTACATTTGGGCGCTCTGGGCCAGCTTTCTGTCACCGGAGGGCGATACATCCTTGTTCGGCCCGGTAACGCCGTAGGCAGGGTATTCCACGTCCGCTGCTGCCTTGTGTCGATTATGGAACCTGTCAAGAAATATTGGTTAGCTTCTGGAACAGGCATTGGGAGCTTCTCTGGGTTGCTTACCAAGTTACTCCGAGGGCAAGCAGCCCAACGGTCACCGCTGCACTGACTCCCGCTATTAGGGCCACTATGTACACCCCCATCTCGCTGTTCATGCCCAGGTGTTGGCGCAGCACAATCTGCTCCTGACTGGAATCACCTCCGTTGACCAGAGTCAAATGAGAGGGCACTTTGCCCTGCTTTTGCAGCTTGTTGATCAGTGCGTTAAGTTCATGGGGTGGTTGTTCTTTGCTCTGGGGAATATTCACTCCCGCCACGGCTGCGGCGGCGGCGGACTGGGGATTGATGCGGTGGAAGTTGGCGTTAGCGGCGTCAAGCAGCTTGGGCGGCTCAACGGGCACGGGAGCCGGCACTGGCGTATCGATCTTGGTCTTACTGGCGGTGGTGGCTACTTCGGTTGTGGGCTCAATGGGAGCGTACTCCTCGTAGTCCTCCAGCGCCCGGGAATCCAGCTCCCCCGAAGGGTCGTTCGGGTTGTCAAAGAAGCGAGCGTCGTTGGGACCTACGGCGAATGGAATCCGCTCGCGCAGCACGCTGTTTCTGTTCGGGGAGTTGCCCAGGCTGGGCCGATTCGGAAGGCTGGGCAGGGGCGGTAGGTTGGGCAGGCGAGGGAGGTACAAAGGAGGACTTTGGAGATCAGAGACTGCCTCCATCGGACTGCCGTAGCTGGCCTCTGCTTCCGCGTTGTCGTACTGGTCGTACTGCTGGTTCAGGTTGTTTCCGTTGGACTCGTAGTCCTCCTCTGCCTCGCGCTGTACCTGGAGCTCCTGCTGCCGCTGGCGGTACCGCTCCTGCTCCAAGAGCTGCCGCTGACGATCCATCTTCAGGTTGATTTCGTGCAGCTGCTGGTCGAACTGCTGCTGCAGCCGACGGCGGGCATACTGCTCCATCATCTGGGCCAGAAAAGCATACTCTTGCTCACTCTGCGGATCCATCACAGGCGGCTGAATGGGTCGACGGCGCAGTCCTGCAAGGATTCGGATTCGAATCGGATCAATGTCATCGGATTAGTGGGCGCGGGCAGGTGATTATGGTAATGGTAATGAGCCTGGGCTGCGTGTTAGCGGTCGGAAAATAGAAAGTGAAATCGAAGTCGAAATAGAAATAGAAGGAATGGCCGAGTGGCGGTGGTCTGCCCCTAAAACCTTAAAGGATTCGAAATAGACAAACAAAAGTTCGTTTTATTGCCAGAGGCTAAAAATAGACCAATTACACACGCGCCCAGGTCAACCCGAGCCATTCCCGCAGAGTGAGGGAGACCAATATACAGTCGGAGGACTGGGAACCGAAGTCTGTGACGTGCGTGGCGATTCCATCGCACTTTGTTGTTTTCGTCGTGTTCGGCCCATTGTTGCGCTTGAATCAAGGAAGTATTTGTTATAGCTGTTGGGATGAACGGAAAAGCTTTAAGGCGCTCAAATGTATGCTACGAAGAATGTAGCTACTCCATATTACATATATTTATACAAAATGCATGGCCTGGGAAACAATCGTATGCATACGAATGAATGTAAATTTCGATTGCAGAATTTCGTTCAGAGCACTTATGTGTATTTTTGTATTTACGACGCTGCAGTTTACTTGACTATTTAGTTTTGCCGAAGCAAAGAGCGTGGGTGTTTTGGACTTCGCAGGACACGCCATGCATGTATCTAGTGCAGGGGATACACAAATCGAGGTGGCAGCTTTCCTTTGCTTTCGCTCCTCCTGCGCCATTCAAGCCCGAACACTCAGGTTGCGTGTGTGGGTGCATGGGTGTACGGGCTTATAGGTGAATGGGTGTGTAGTGCGCTATTTTTAGGCTTACCTGGGTAAACGGACATTTCGCAATGACCCAATATGCTGCACAGTACCGTTGCAGCGAGCGCCAAGCTAACGGTGATTTCCAGGCGAGCCGCCATCTTGCACTTGCCACCGAATGCACTTGCACTTGCGGATTTCTCAGAACTCAGAACTCAATTGCGAATGGGAACTATCTAGCACTGCACGACCTCTGCCACCACTGCCATATGGCCGGTTAATGGGGCTTTGGCCAGAACGACGACGTCGACGAGGGTTATTGATTTTCAACACCCACACTCGCACACACTTGCGAATATATCCAATTGGCAGCTGCTGGTGGTTGCTCCCCGAACTTTTGCACTTTCGCGTGGGCGTGCAATATTTCTGGCTAGTAACCTGCGCCAACTGCACTTCTCGAGGATTTTCGGTTAGTTGGTGTCCTAGCAAAGGTTATGCTGCACTCCACCGGCTGGTTAAAATGTCAAATGGTGCACTTTTCTCACAAATTGCTGCCGAAGAAGCTCAGATGGACATATGGCTGTGGGGATATACATATGCGGATGGGACTCGACTCCTGGGCTGCGTTGCTCCGCTGTCGACGTATACCGTTATACTGAAGAAACTGAATGAGCCTGGCGGCGGCAAAAAGCCCGAGAAGAAGCAGAAGCTGTGACGCAAATGTTAGGTTCGCCCCCGCGCTGTTAAATGTTGCGGGCAGCTTTTGAGGGCAGGCCGTGCAGCAACAACAACCAGAGGGGCACAGCAGTCAAAAGCAGCGCCTGCGCACAGTGGGGCTAGAAAGCTCGGCACGTCCGTTCCTTTATTCTTTGAGTAAACACGGGCATTCATAAAGAGCCGAGACGAGGCCAAGGAGACTCTCGGCCAGCTAGCAGGTGGCTGCCACTCACGAATTCCGAAGCCCCGCCAGTCTACTCCCCGCTTGGGAAACCTTCCCTTTCCTCCAGCTTCCTCGCTTGGGATAGGGCGTGCTTAATTTTTATCAATGAATTGGCAGCCAAAGAGCTTTTCTCACCAGCAAAGGACTGCGGGAGTCATGGTAGGCCGAAAAGAGTATGCAGCGGGAAACAATCATGGTGATACATATGTGAAGCATTGGTCCTGATGTCCTGATCGGTTGGGAAAAATACCCCCAAGTGGATCTTTGATTCTTACTGGAAATGATTTCGTAACAGATTGTTGAGGAATACTCCTTTTTTTATTGCTTTCTTTTCATTGATTAGTCGTTGATAAACGGACCCAGTTAAAAGACATTTATTGAAAAAGCTTTCACTAAATAGAACTTGAGAAAGCAAAGCTAAGTCCTTTAATAAAGCATCACGGACGTTTGGAGAAAATATGCATATAAATTGAAAATACATTTAATTAGACCTGAAAGAATGTAAAATCGAATATCATAAATTATCTTTAACGGTATATACTAGAATCGGTATATTACGTTTAAATAATTTTTAATGGTCATGTTACGGTCATACTGATGAACTGGCTCATCTGGAACTACACATCTGAGTCATTTTTAGGAGCGACAAAGGAAAAATTATAAACAAATACAATGGCCACCTTAAAGGGTAACTATGCACATCAGTCTCTAGCAAATCTAATGGCTTACGTTCTCCGCCTACATCAACACCAACTGGAACCCGCATCACACCTCTTTTGAAACCATCACACAGCGTATGTCTACAACTACACCCACTCCTGCAGCCAATCGACTGATAATGATTCCCCTCTTTGTGCAGCCTCTTCATCTGCGCCTTTCTTACATGCATTGGTGTTACCTTCCTGATCCTGGCCTGCGCCGTGCCCACGACGAAGATTTTCTATCCGTTCTTCGTTTTGCTGTTCTACGTGCTGTCAGTTCTTCCAGTCTTCATTGCCAAGAGAACAACTCCTGGAAATGAGACCAATCCGAAATCGGAGTTTGCTCACTTCCTTACCGCGGGAATGGTGCTGAGTGCCTTCGCCCTGCCCATCGTCCTAGCTCACGCATTGGTGGTAAGTGGACACACGGAGCTATTTGTAAGATTGTAAAAGTGTTAAACACGCGTTGCCCTTCTCAACAGATCACCTGGACAGCGAGTATCCTGACGATAATAAGTAACATTATTAACTACGGCACTATCTTCTGGTACGCCATGCGCGATGACGAGCCATACGGATCCATGTTCTAGAGGGGATTTGTAGTTCTCAAGCTCAGTAGGCTGGTAACCGGCGCAGGAATATCACCGATGCACTGAGTCCTGGGGTTACGGCCATTTATTCGTAAGCACGCATGCTGTTCGCTTATCCGCAGTCATCAACAAATCTCATATAATCAAGTGTATCCAGATAAACGCAAACGAAATAAACAAACGTAGTAGACATTATCTGTTTGGTTCCGGTTCTTTTTGCTGGTTCGATATCGATATCTAAACCACTCTTTGATAGGCAGAAGTTCTCTCCACTGGCGTATCAAGGAGGGATTAGCTGGCAGTTTTCACTCATTTAATTGAACTGAAAATATTTGTAGTCGGCAAAATTGGATGGTGTTCAATTGGATGCACAGGAACTGGGAACAAGCATTCAGTTTTTAAATATACACATTTGTAAACATCCTTGCCGGATAAATGAATTGACTAGGGTGTGGTGATACTTTTTTCATTGGCAAAAGTACACGTCCTTTGACAAATGGAGTTAGTCCTCATTTGAGCCCATAACATGGACAGGATTATAAAATCAGAAATAAAGAAGGAACAGATCACGGGAATCCCTTCGGTGGCCCTTCATGGCATCGAGAACTCGATGCAGGACGATAGGGATGGCAACACTGACGTGGAGGAGGAGGACTTCACGGAGGAAGAGTTGGAGCTACTCACATACCAGGATTCGGACACGGGAGATTCTGATGTGACGCTCGCGCAGCCTGAGGCAGCGCGCAGAGTGCCTTTGAGCGATGCTCCTATGCGCAAGTACCCTTTCAAGCTGAAGCAAAGCGAATCTGGGTGAGTATGCGCTTTAGGCACATGACGGAGTTGTTGCCAACGAATTTTCGAATTCCAGGAACGTCCTGACCGTTCACCACACGATCAAGGAAGGAGGTCAGGCACTGCGCATCCAGATTGCCGCCTGCTGCTTCAACGAACTTAGCAACAAGCTGGTGATAATAGACAAGCGGTAAGGCTAACTGGGGAACCAATAAGGAAATACTCTTTTAAACAGTCTTTTTTCATTTCCAGTGGCAACGTTTTCGTCTTCGACTTTGTACGCAAACGCTACTGGCGGCTGGGATTTCGGATGCCCAAGGCCAAGCTCATTCGCCCATCCCCTCTGCACACTAGCGACTACATTGTGGGCAATAGAACGGGCCACATTTTTATCATAGACGTGGACAACTCAATTCTTGGGGTCGACGTAGAAGTGGGAAGCGCAGCTCTCGATGAATTGAGTTGGAGCAATCGCCTGCAGAATGCACGCTCCTCTATCGCTCTGATGCGCTTCGGCAGCGATGCTCTTCTGGTGAATCTCCATACTCTGCAGGTATCCCATCAGCTGGATTTCGATCAGTCGCGCTACACTCTTAAGTTCGCTGCTTTCCTGCCCCACTCGGACCAGTTCTTTATAGGGTTTTCTAACGATTCACTGCATGTGTGGTCCTCCCATTCATTGGCCACTTTGCGAATGGGCCAGCCTATCAAGGCCAGGAATCGCAAGCTGAGACTGCTACCCGCCGGAGAAACTATTCCGAAAATAGTTCTCCGAAGCCCGGATGACAGTGACTTGGAGGAGGACTTGACGTTTGACTGCCAGCACTACGACTTTGCCGATGGATTGCTACTCTGCTACTGCTTCACCCCCGACGGCAACAAGATGTGCCTTAGTACCTTGGATGGGTATCTTTTATTGCTGAGCGTGGCCTCCTTTGATCTGGAAAAGATGTACCGCTTGACGGACTTTACTCTCCATCAAATGGCTTTCCTCTCGCAGCCAAAGGAGCGCATAGTGTTTGGAATCACCACCAGAAACCAAGCGATCATGCTGGATTTAGCCAATACGGATCACAAACTAATTGTGCAGCGCTCCAATGCACGAAGCTTGAGTTTGAGCCGGGATGGAAAACTGTTGAGTGTAACGTCTAGCTGCGGAGAAGTGAATGTGTGGTCCACGTGCCGCATTTTCAACGCCCTGCAAGCTCAGACCCGCTGCCTCAGCCAGGTGAAGTCCACTTTCAAACAACCGAAATCTCTGCCGCCCTGCAGCGTTGGCGGAGGCGTTAGCAAGGAACTGCGACATCTGCTCAATCCGCAGCGCCTAAAAACCATGCTCAAAGAGTACGGTTGCTATCCTGAAAAGTACAGGTACCTAATTTGGACATCCCTCTTAGACCTGCCCTGCAATGGTCCACAATTCCAGGAATTGATCAAACTGGGAGCACCTCTCCTGGTCAGAAATCGGTCCAAGAAGCTGAAGATTCGCAACGATCACCAACGCCGTGTTGTGATTAAGATTTGGAGTTGCCTTGCTCAATGGTGCAAGGTCTTAGCTCACGCAGATTTTATGCCGCACCTTATTTTTCCGTTTGTGAAGCGAATGCCCAAGAATAGTCTGGTTTGCTTCGAGTTAATCGCTACTCTTGTACTGAACCATTTTCAGCTGTGGTTTGAATTTCACCCGCTGCCGCCCTCCAATTATCTGGCCATGTGCGAAAATATCCTGCAGCACTGTGACGAACAGCTTTGCAAGTTTTATAAATCCCAGGAGATCTTGCCCAAAGATTTTGCCTGGCCCCTTCTGAGCACTGCCTTTTCCGAGGTCCTTGAAGAGGAGCAGTGGTTATCGCTGTGGGACAACATCTTTTCGGAACCACCTTGGTTTCCGGTCTTTCTTGTGGTGGCCTACAATTTGATTAATCGAGAGATAATCGTGCGGCTGCCAGACAAGCGATCAGTCCTCTTCTTCTTCCACGATCAGAACCCAGTGGACATCAGCAAACTTCTTTCCAAGGCGCGCAAACTAATGTCCAAATGTGCGCTTGCACTTCACCCGCAGCGTTTCATGGCACACTTCAGCCCCATTCCAAAGGGGGTGTATCCAAAGTTTCTCAAATATCCTAGCGAGTGGATCGATGAGCAGGAGTATCAAGCAGTATCGCTGATGAAACACAACCAGGAAATCGATGCCCGAATTCGCCATCTAGAGTTGGAGGAGGTGAAAATTATGGAACGCCTTGAAACAGGACTTAAGCAAGAGGAGCACGCCCGCCGCCTCAAAGAAATGGAGAGAGTTTACCAGGACACAATCCATCGCGAGGAGGAGCGCATCACCTGCCAACGGAAAATGCTGCTCACCTACCAAATGGAGGTGCGTCGGCGCAAGAGCGAGGTCATCACTAAGTTACAGGAGTCTGAGCAGCGACGCAAAATTCTGGAAATGGAGAAGGACATGGACCTGCTGATGAACAGTATTGAGCGTGAGCGTCGGCGCCACAACCAAGAAATGCAGCTGGCCGAAGATGAAATTCGTAACCAGGAGATGGAGCTCCTTGCCCAGCGCTACTACTCGGATACGGAGGGTGCTCCACTGGCACAAAAGTATTACGACAAAATCCAGAAACTTTGCTATCAGCGTGATCAGCTGCAGAAAAATTTGCGTGATGTATGTGCTAAAAGATTTTAGATTGTATTCTGTGATCTTCAAAGTCTTCTTTCTTCTAAACAGATGACCATAGAACAGCTTCGAACTCCAGCGACATCATCTGTGCTATTTAGTCCCCAGCTGGTGGATATCGAAAATTCCATTTTTGAGATACAGAGGGAGTTTACGGAAATCATAACCACAGACACAACACTGGAATACAGAAGGAATTTACCTTAATTGAGGCTTTTTGTACAAATAAACTACAAGGCTAGGATTATGTACATGGCACTAGAAAATAAATTAACAAGGCATCTTGGTTATTTCTTGTCCGCGCTTGCGTTGGTCGCGGACGAAGGCACTAACACGTTGGGCACATTGATGAGCAAGTGTATACTGGATGGTGGAATCCGCAGCTGGTCGGCCACCACTATAAACGAAAATTAATTAGCTTAAGGATTCAGGAACGGTTTGTCAAAGCTTACCGCCAGCTAAGCTGCCGTGACTCCTGTGCTGCTGCAGCTCCTTTTCTAATCTGGAAATTCTTTCGTGCAGTTCTTGATTCTCCTGCTGCAGCTGGGCGTTCTGCTTGACGAGGTCCTTGTGCTCGTTTCGCATCTTGTTACGGTAACGAGAGGCTGCTGCCCTTCGCCGCTCCATACAATCCTCGTCCCGACTGCGATCCTTTGCTTTCGCAGCCTTGGGCGGTGTGGAGAAGTTGCGTCTGCTATTATTGCTGTGGATAATGGCCTTCAATCTTTCCTTGATGGGCAGCTGTGAGGTGGGCGTCAGACTGGCGCTACTGGGCTCGTAATTGGGTGGGTTGCAACTAACCAGAATAGGGTCGAGTCTTCTACTGGTCTTGTTTAATTCTTTCGCAGTGGGTTTCGGCAATATGAAGGGATGAATGGCACCAGGCGGCTTCACCCTGTTTCTGTTAGAATCTGCTGTAGCGATGGAAATGGGAACTGTCTGAGCAGGCAGCACCCATGTTAGGACCTGGGGCTGGATCAACTGCAGCGGTGGCGGTCCATCTTGACTGACCTTGGAAGGCGAGGTAACTGTCGTGGCCAGAAGCTGGTCCACATCCATATCGCCGCAGCTGACACTTTGTGAGACCTGATTTTCAGACGAAACTGATACCGCGTTGGGGGCCTCGACGGGATACACCTGCGGTGTGTGCAGAGACTCGCCGTCATTGGGTGGAGCCTCTGGGCGACTCGGAGTGCCGCTGACATTTCGTTCCGCTGCTTGCTGAAATCCAATGTCAAAGGGATTCACGTGCTGCAGGTCCTCAAAGAGACCGACTTCGTCGCAGTTCTTGATGAGTCGCGTAGGCGTGGGCGTCTGGTCGGCGGCAAATAGAGTGTCTGACTTCTGCCCAAGCGAAATGTCCAGCGAAACATGTTCCGCCTGCGCCCGAAAGTTCTGATAGCAGGATACGTCGCCCTCTGTGGATTTCGGCTCAAAGTCGCCGAAGGACACACTGGCCAGGTGCTCCATGTCTCCGGCGGTGTCCATGTCAGAAGTTACATCAAAATCATGTTATATGCAAATCAAACTCCATAAACCGCCGACAATTCTCAATAAAAACAACTATTTTGTAAATCACATTATCAAAACAAAAAGAAAATGGTTATCGATGTATGGATGTGTTATTGAACCTATCGGAATCCATTAAGAAACCAACTCTAGCTGCAGTGCTGGAAAAGGTATAAGGTTTTTCTACCATAATTACGATGTAAAATGTATTTTATTACTGGTATAACAAAAATCATAACATAGAATTTAAAATAAATCAAATAAATAATTAATAATTTTCACAAAATAACTAATGACATTTTCAAACCTTGAAATAATGTATATTTTATATGTTGTTTACCTTAGCACAGTAGCGATGGGAGCAAAACGATATATCGATACCGAGAGTGGGTGCAAAAAGCGCGCGAAAGTTTTCAATTTGAATCTGGTTACCAATAAATGTACTGTGTGTAAAAAGTACTCCCTGTGATGAGACCCTTCTTATTCCTAGCCCCCTTGTCTTAAAAGCTGTTATGCAACCACTGTCTAAGTAAGCCACTCTTGACATTCAGCATTTCCGCCACGAAATTGCGTATCTGCCATGGCATCCAAAATGCCAAAATGCGAGTCTTCGGCACGTAGAAGCAATCATATGTGAAGAGGAAGGTAAAGCGAAGAAAAAACAACGAAACATTTTTGGCAGCCAAGAAAACCCCATAATTTAAAATTTGTATCTTTTAAATTAGATTTCTCATTGGAGGAACAAGCAGAAAACAGACAGCGGACAAAACAACACGCAAAATGCTTTCAAGCCGATCGCATTTTGGGAAACATGCACGCAACGAAACGAGCAATTTTCTAAAACTCTGCCGCAAAAAGCTGCAGACTCGACTTGTGGGTCAAGTTCAGTGCTCAAATTGTTCCCAGCGACAAGATGGAGGACCCCTTCCGGCCCTCGTCCTCGTCGTTCACCACCACTCCAATCCGCTCCGTTTGCGAGGAGGAAGGGCCGCAAGATGCACAGCATGAAAATTAAGAAAAAGTGATGCGTAATTACAGTCATTCTCTTTCACTGCAGCCAAGCGGGCTATTCCACACAGCCATACCCTTGGCCATGTCCCGATCTCGATCCCATCCCATCCCATCCCTGCCACGTTGCATGCAACGGACGCGCGTTTTTCGGACAGCGTGGTCCATGGTCCAAGGAGCTATGGGATGGAGATGGGTTCCGATCCTCGGCTCTGGGTTCTCGTTTCTCGGACTGCGCTGCTGCCGGTAGAAACAATCAGTTTGAAGTTCGTTCGCATAATTATGGGCAATTTTCAAAGAACATGCGTTCCGATGAACATCTCTCTCTTGCTCGCATTCAAAGTATCCATACCCCTCAGCTCCTTTTTCTGCCCCACCGCCCCCTCCTTTCCATCATCGCACTGCAACCCAGCCATTTTTCTTACTGTCCGTCGGTCTTCTGTGGTTAGGATCAAGTGGTTCAGAGTGTCCAAAATGGTTTCCAAGCTTGGAATAGCTTGCGATCAGGCTAAAGTAAAGCTTGAGAACATAATGTTTGAATAAGTTCCCTAAGAATGTACATTTTAAATGTATATATTATAAAGTTGTCCTCATAGTGGAGGAGATGAACCATTCCATTTTAGCCAAGACATGCCACATCGACCCTATCGTTTGTTTTCATTTCAAAATCGCTTCTTTCCGTAATATTTACCAACTTGGCGATCAGGTTGCTGGCCCTAGGACATCTGCAAAGGAGTCAAGGACCGCAGTTGGCCATAACGGCATGTGCGGCCTGCAGGATCCGGCTGGTATCCAGCTCAGAGGATCACCCTGTCCTTTCATAAATATTCAAAAACGGAGTTCCTCGAACGCCCAACATTTGTTTTCCCCTGCTGGAAGTTGGCTTTCCCGCTGCCTTTTGGACACTTTGTTGGTTTGCCATTTCCCCAGCGGCAGTTTTGCATATAATTTATTAAGTTTGGCTGCCTCATTTGGGGTTCCTCCGGGAGAGCACTTCAGCCGAGAGGTTGTCCACCAAACGGTCTTGTTTATTTTCCGCTGGTATCTCAATTTCTTCATCGAGTGTAAAAGTCGAAAGGTGGACACCGAACGCTTTTGAAGGCCTATAGAAGTGGTGGCTATTTCGGCAGATTGCGCATATATTTTTGAACAACTTCCACGGCCCGGGGCACCGAAAACTTCCTGTGCCGCCGCGGCCCGAAATGATTTCTGCTTTTCCGACGGCATACACAGAATCGCCTGCCTTCGAGATACAGATACGTTTCGCTGCCGTCGCTGCTTGGCGCTCCAATAATAATTTCATAATTATGGGTTATCTGGCAAGTGGCATTCGTAAATAATAAAAACTAAGAGGCAAGAAACTACGATTCGCGGCAAAACATAAAACCCAAATATAAAAGCACGGAGATCCGGAGTTCGGTTGCGTTGCAGCGTGGCCGAGATTGATTGTCGCTAATGGGCGTGCGGCTGGGTTCCAGCGAAAAGGCCTCTCCTGGTTCCTGGCCAGCCCACATGGCCCAGACATCCGAGACAGACTCGGATTCAGATGCGGACCCTGAGTCCCTGTAATTGTTTTAATTGCCCTCCAGCAGGTCGGGCTGGAGCTGCGAAAGTAGACCAGGCGGCATTAGAAAGAATCGGGTCTCCATCTTGAGCTGGGTCCACTTAAATGTGACCTTGGAGCCGCGCTCCACTCATAGACAATCCACATGAACCGCTTCACCGATTACACTGTGCAACATTCTAAGAGTTTCGGATTACACAAAACATAGATGTTCTAATATCCCTCATATATAACATTTATGAAGGTTGTTTTTCAAAGTACATTTCAGAGCTGCCCTGGGTGTCTAACGGTGGAGCTGAAGGTTTTTAG
The DNA here is from genome assembly GCF_004382145.1 of Drosophila mauritiana. Lineage (NCBI taxonomy): Eukaryota > Metazoa > Arthropoda > Insecta > Diptera > Drosophilidae > Drosophila > Drosophila mauritiana. The sequence goes on along the minus strand of NC_046668.1, from coordinate 23,121,648 downwards.
CTCGTGCTGCGAGCGCGCCAATCTGTTGGCCATCATCATAAGCCACAAGGATGGGGATCGGGAGTTGGGCCATGTCGGCGCTGCTCTCATCACGCCGTGATTCGGCGGATGATGGATTGCGTTCACTTTTGATGGATCTGCCACTTTCAGTTGGAAATTTAATGCTCACGTCCGAGAGGCGCTGCCTAATTGCCCAGCCCGTCGTAGGATCCCGATGCCGAGATCACTGGGGCCAGATCCCCCCAAGACCCCGCGACCATTTCCATTTCCGTTAAGGCCGCTGGCCAAAATCTTGGCCCAACTTTCGCTTTTTCTGCAGTCTCCTCAGACTTTTCATCGACTGCCGTCGGCTTCTAACATCCTGTCCAGTCTTGTGTCCAGGGGCGAATCCTTCGACTGGACTGCATAATTGGCGTCTGGAGGCGGGTCTGCGGGTCCAGGGCTTGTGTCCAACATGTGCCAAGCACATTCTGGCCGAAAGAAAGCAAGCTTAGACCACGAAGGCGTGTTAGCCTTAAGAAGCCGCAAAGAACCGATTGAACCCCCTTTGAAGAGGGACCTCGAACCACCGCTGGGCATTTGGAACCCTTTGGAGACCTCGGCTAACGGTATACCTTCTTAGGCATTTGTTTAATTGCATGTTCCACTCGAGTTTCAGGGGAATTTCGGAAATCCCAAGCCACATGCCTCGCAAAATATGATCAGCAGTGGCAGCCAAATAAATAAAACAAGAACTAGCCATCAGGGGAATAGGTGTAAATATCTCTTAAATGCCACAGACACTTTTCACCCGCGTTCATTAATTGATTGTAAAATCATAATTGTAAAACCATAATTAACCATTAGCCAAAATTAATCAATTAATATAATTCCACGCCTTTCTCCCCTCGATGGATGATAGTTGATCCACTACATTGATGACTAATAAGTTACATTGTGGATACTGCTTACTGTTGGTACCTTCAGTTAGTAACTTTAATATCAGCATTCAGATGGGGTAATGTGCACATACCACTGCGTCCGTTGCTATAGCTACCATATTGGCCAAGTTTTGCTTTACCATTTGGACAGCTCCATCACATTTTCCCCATTCACTGTTTCACCCAAAACGGATTTTACGCATTCGTAAACCTCGAAGTTCGCAGTCTCAATTCGCGACCTGCGGCCATTTTCGCGTTCTCAACTCAGCTCGACGGCGGGCTTTGTCTTTTGAGCCAAAACTAAAGCCATTGACAAATGATTGGTAACGCGGAAGGGGTAGGGGGGCGGGGGGCGGGCGAAGAGTGCGGCAGGAACGGCAGCAAAAACTCATCAATTAAAAGTGCTAATGGCTATCATAATGATATGTTAATATCACTCGCAGCTATGGCCATTCTGCCTTTGTTTTTGCGCTCTGGCTAACTGCGGTTTAGTTCAGTTAGCCGGGCCGAAAGAACCGGGTTGAAAAAAGGTTACACAGCGGTCTCTAAGCCAAAGAATGTTGTTGCATGATTAATTATGGCTTGGCGACTTTTTGGCGGTCTCTTGGCAAACGCAGTCAAAACATATTTCCCAGCTTGCCTCGGCTTCATTAGCGCATTTCTTCCTTGGTGGCAAAAAGCAGAGGGTCTACAACTCGTGATATATGTCAAATTAATTAAGTTTTCTGGCACAACCGTTCCGAGGGGTCATCGGAGCAGGTGAACGCGGCTGGTTGGGGCATCTGCCAGGTGGAATGAAGAGTACTCTCCGAGCTCCCATGGTCCATGGTCCCAGCCCTGATTTATAAGTTCAATCAAACTCATGAATATGCACATGGAGCGCCCGCGGCCCTAGGATCGTTGATTTATTGCCCGAATCGGACCTGGAATCGAGATCAGGATCAGGACCAGATCCAGATGCAGAATCATTGCCAGATTCGGATACAGACTCGAGTATGCAAAGGTTGCAGATCGACGGGCGCATTTTTCACCATTCCCAGATTGATACGTGCTGGAATTCTCGGTGCCCGCTCATAATTCTCCTCGCAGCCCGTCACAGGTGATATATGCGTCTGCCCGGATCATGGGATCAGCGGAGCAGGGGAGCTTGCGAGCAGGCGAGCAGGCGAGCAGGCGATCTGCGGATCAGGGGTCGTCTTCGTGCGTAGGCCTAATGATTGGGTTGCCGTGCGATCGGGGTTAAGAATTATGGTTGAACTCCGCGGCGGATGTAGTGCATCATTCGCAAGCGGCTATAATGATAGGTCAGCTGGGCACTGGAAGCGTCAGCTTAGATTTAGCATTTTAATTGTTGCGCTTATTTTGGGAGTCGAAATTTATGCATCCGACGCGTCGGATGGCTCCGTTCCCAGCCAACGTAGTGCACTAGATACCTTGCAGGACAGCCGGGATTGGGTGGGTTCTCGGCAGGAGGCCACAGACCACGTCCTAGTCCGGGCATTGCGTGCCAGGAGCCCATCACTGAAGCCGCCAGCCAATTGTAACGCAAAGTTCTCCATGCCGACTTGCAACGCCAACGCAGCTCGCCCTGGGCCAATTCCAATTTAACTTCTTACTGCGGCTTGATATTTGGCCAAAAGTCGGCCTCTTGCTGTTGTTGTGGGCCCACTGCCGCCATGGCAGTTTGGGCTGGCTAACAAGTTTGGAAAATTTGCGTTTCCGGCATTTGCAAATTTACAATTCGCGCCTTGCATTTTGACAAAGATGCATGCCCCTTGCGATCGGCGAGACGAGGTTAAAGTTGGCCCGCCAGTGATGAGGACTGGTTTCTGGAGGTATAAGCTGGATTAGATTGGTTTCGAAAATTTGTTTTCATGGTAGCTCAGGGAAACTCGGTTAAGTACATCCTACCACTTTATTCGTGATTTGATAAATAATATTTGCTGCCCGACACTTCTTGCAGTTCAATTCGATGTAAATAGTTAGATACTTTCATCATTTTCGAACTTCGGAGCTATGTAAGCTCCCATTTCTTTGGTAGTCCCACGTGCTCATCTCTGGTGGTGTCGTGGTCGTGGTCGTGGGCGGTGTTTGGTGTTTGGCGTTTTCGGGACCTGTCTGCGGTTGACTGACTGTGTGCTCCGTTGGACGGATGGCCGACTGCTGTTTTGGTGGCGATTTTGGGGGTGGAGGGCCTAGTTGGGGTGCCCAGCTAACCCAGCGCACCCGTTATGTAAACGTCTTTGCGCGCCTTCATTTTGTGGTTTCAGCAGCTTGGAATTTTTCTGTTTTTGTTTAGCCCGAGCAAATGTTTATGGGCTGTGGGCTAACTTCCTTTTAACATGCAACAATTTACGCCACTCTGGCTGAAATTGCATGCGTCTGTGACCCCAAACCAGGCGCGACTTCCCCATCCGCGCACTCCGGGTCCCAAAACCCGTACCCCAGTCCAAAATGTTAGATGGCGGGCGCCATTCCGCCCCGAATTTACTAGTTTTGGATTTCGCACTCCGAGGACGGGCGGAAATGCTGACAGCTCATGGCATTGCAGCTGCCCCGTGGAATAAAAGTGATTTTCTTGCTGGACGGGCTGGTCAGATACAGACACAGACACAGACACAGATACAGATACTGATATCGACAAGATCAACCGCTTTTTGCTCCAGTCCCGCTCCCATATAAATCACAAGCCGCGCCGAGCCAAACAAAACGAAACGTCAAATTAAAATGCAAATTTAATTGATGTATCGGCCAACTAGTTTCCAGACTGTGTGCATTAGAGACACCGATCCGAGAGACCAGACCGATCATTAGATGCAAAAAGCTGAAACTTAAGCTAAAGTGCACCACACACTAGACCGCGCAGCGGAAATTATACGAGCGAATGCAATCTGGCTGCCGCGTTGCACTTTGCAATTTGAAATGCTTCGGCTAATTACACGCATTTCGCATGTGGCCAAAAGGAGCGGCCCATGGCCCATCCCCGAGTCCAGGATACGTGCTCCTCGCCCATTAAGTAATAGGTGCGGACCCTGCTAATGGTTGCACTTCCAGTTGCAGTAGCTGTGGCAGTTGCAGGGCCCCAAGGGCCCCATCTCCTCCAGCTTCAAAGACATCAAAGGCAGCAGGACAGCAACTGTGAACGCCTCGGATGACATTACCATTAGGCGGCTTGTGATTTGCCAGTTGCTACGCATCTTCGAGATACTTTGGCCCACAGCGGCGAGTGGCGTTGATTGCAGTGATTGAGACGCACGGATTGAATTGTAGCACGTGTGCTTCATAAAGTTCAACTGGAGGAGATTACTTCCTCAGCTAGGACAGGTTTGCCTCGCTGACCCAAAGCTGCGGTTTTGAAAATTTACATCAAGAGAAACAAAAGTCGAACGGAGCATTGGAAAGGCGAAACATTTATAGATTTAAGAAATTCTTACAAAATGAGGAACTGACCATATCGGAATTTAAAAACTGATTTTACCATCAGACTTTTCTGTGGGGAGCCACTACGACCCCTCTGGGAACTGACACACTCGGCCAGTCAAAGTTCAAGCTGAGAAGTCGAAAGGTGTTGGTGTCCCTCAATCTTAAACGAGGAGGAGGAGGCGGAGCAGGAGGAGTCTCCAGCGACTTCAAGACAAACATTGCTCGATGCGAGGGAAGCAGGAAAGCAGGGAAGCAGATGCGGCACATCCATCTGACAGATACTAAGATACTATGTCTGCCTGTCTGTCTTGGTCCATCTGTCTGCCTATCTGTCTGTGTGTTCTTGAAAACTCCAAATTGGCCGGGCTGCTGTTGCTTTGCATGCGAGTGGATTCACAGTCGCTGCAGCTGCACAAAGCCAAAGATCCAGAGACTTGGTCGAGGGCCACAGTCGAAAAAAAAATGAAGAACAGAAAAAAGCGGATGAATAAAATGGCCGCCAAAGCAATGGACCCATGCCGAAATCGAGGCCCAAGCTCCAGCCGAGGCAGCCATGGATGCGATCTGGTCCTGTCCTTATTTTTCATCTCATTTTCTACTTTCTGGCAGTGCCTGCCCCTCGTTGTGCTTTATCGTCTGCTGGAAATCTGCGCACGTTTTGGCCGGGTTATTATGCGCGCCTTGGTTGGCTTGGCTGGCCGAGATGGTTGGCTTGGATGGCTTGGATGGCTGGGCTGGCGTTTTGCGGGGGCAGCCCTCGAACGGCGAGCCGCAGAGCAGTGGGACTCTCCTCCATCTTGGCTCGTCTCCGCTGCAGTTGGTGTTTTCACAAGAAACCTGGTGGTATGGTGCTCCCCCAAACCTGGCATCGCATCGTATCTTTGTATCTGCCATCCCCCCGCTCCGGCGAGCTGTCAGCCACTTGGCAGCGTGTTTGTTAACATATAGTATTTTGAAGGCGTGGGAGCCGCATTGCAGCCCGGGTTCAGGCCAAGACCGAGACGCTTTGGGCGAAGAGGTGGAGGTGGGTGAGCGGCAGGGGAGCCCGAGGAGAAAAACGTTTTAAAGTTTCTGCCTTTGTCTGCGGCAAACGCCATTTTTCCCCTTGACTTCGTTTGGTCTTGGGCACCGAGAACATCCGACTCCGACTCCGACTCCGACTTCGACTTTGACTGCGACTGCGACTCTAGTTTTCTAAGCCCGGCTGGCTGGCCATGTTATTTGTCAATGCATGACAATTTTATTGGCTTATTTCTGCGGCCCTGTTGCCGCTCTTCTGGCTCTTTCGGCTCTTGCCGCCCTTCCAGCGGCTTTGATGGACGTTTTGCGGTCTGCAGACACTTTAATTTGGGCATGGCACGGCCAATCCGCCATCCTGCGTGCGCAGTCCTAGGAGGCCGCCCCGCCCCTCCGGGGTCTTGCTTTTGGATTTGGGCTCGGGCACGAAGTAAATCACATCACGACACAACTCCGCCGATCCAATCCGATCCAGTGCGATGCGATCTGCGGCAGTTCCATTTCCATTCCCATTTCCATTCGAGGCAATCGAAGTGGCTTTGCATGGGTCGGCTAATTACGGGGATCGATTTGTGTTGCTGATATTTTCGGCGACTTGGCGTTAAGCGGCGAATCATGATCCACGGGGTGTTGGAAAATTCAGCGAAAATCGCCGTGGGGAAACGTTAACCCACTGAGTTCATAGTTCTGGGACTTCTCTACTAAAATGTGAGAATTTAGTATGCGATTGTTGCATATTTGCCTAAGCCCGCAAATTCTTCTGCGTTTTTCAAGATAGAGTTCTCGCAACATTAGTAAAGGAATACCTAGGCCATCCTGGATGACTTACTCGTCTTATGGCGCTTGCCTTCAGAGGGTTAAGAGCTGCTGAGATGACGTTGCCATTCGATGGCCGCAATCGCTCAAGGAAAGAAATCACACGGAATCGTGCCGCATTTTCCGCTCTACCCCAGCCAAGTCAGTCCACCCGCTTTTCCGAGGAACTCCCCCTACTTTATTTTTCACTTTCGGTTAGCTTTGCCAGCTAAGGCCAGAGAATTCTTTGGCTCGTTCGGTGGCTTGGCGGTCTCGTTTCCTCCCATCGACCGTACAGCCACGTCCACAGCCGCATGCACAACCACATCCACATCCACATCCATAGCCACATCTACAGCCGCTGCCCTGGGGTTGCGATTCAATTTGGCTTTGTGGAAGTTGCCGTCGCCATTCGCCGTTGATTCTCGTGGCATGTATTTTGCATATTGACGCGCGGCATTTTGTAAGGCAACATTTCACATTGCAATTGGCATTCGACAGCCCAGAGTCGCAGAGTTGGGTTTCGGTTTCAGTTCGCAGTTCTCAGTTTCAGTTTCGATTCCAGACTTAATTCCTAGAGCCCCGTAGAGTAAAGTTGCCGTAATCATAGGCCAGTGCCGCTTCCACTCATGAAATGACAGAACCCGGGGCGTCTTTGGTTCATTACACATGTCATAATCAGGGATACTCACTTACTATTCAATTATTTTATTCTGCAGCATGAGCAATTACTTGGCACCCTTATGACTTCAATGTGTTGACTTTCCCAAGTGGCCAAAAGAAATTTCAATTCGTTTTCCAAGGATTTTACAACTTTGCAAGCACCTGAGTTGTAATTGGCATGCCAAGAAACTGAAAATGTAATGTTTGGGCTGCACGTAGTTATATATTAAAAGCTGCAGAATGCTGGACATCTGTGGATTGGCCCACCTACAATCGCCGATATTCCTACAATCCGTCGAACTACTTACGAGGATGGGACAGTGAGGAACCGAAAGGGGGCGGTCGCGATTCCTTCGAATCAATAACCATTCATCATCCGGGCCTAACCGGGATGAGGAGCCACATGGCCGGCCAAAATTTCTTCATTGGTCCGGGGCAAACCTCCTCCGCAGCCCAGCCCTTTGGGTGCCCCGATCGCCTCGTGATATTCCGCGGATACGCTTTTGATAGGACTTTTGATTTATTACAAATTGAAGTTGATTTTAATCGAGTGTTTGCCAAAGTCCGCACGCTCCACGTGCTCCGGCTGCGATCGGATCGAATCTGGAGTGGACCTGGACCTGGACCTTCTCAGCTTGGACTGGGGCTGATTGATGAGTCGAGCAGCTGTCGAGCGCGTTTGAAATTTATGACAAAATATATGAGCCGCACTTTATCAGCTCGCGGTGATCGCGGCACGCCGCGAATATTAATTGGAGCGACGTGGTCCGTAGGAAAGTGTTTTCCATTTAAATTGAATCTGGAATCTGGGATATATCTGGGCGTAGGGAGCTGGGGCTGGAGCTGGAGCTGGAGCGGTCCTCTCTTCGAGGGCATTGCATTATTTTATTATAATGTGATTATTTATGCTCCGGCCGAGACGAGACTGTTGTTTGACACCCGACGAGGCGATCGACGGTCGCCGTGGTCGCATGCATCGAATTGATTTCAAAATTACAGTAATTTTCACAATTTTCTAATTATTTAATCGATTATTGATTTTTGATGTGTGCTAAGTGGCTCACTTAGTGCGTGAGAAATTGATGTGCAGAATCATTTGGCTGCGCCTGCCTGATCTCCGCGAGGTGTTGACTTGCGAAGCTGCAGGTGGCGACGGGATAAATGGATGTGGAGCCGCACACCCGGCTGGTGTGGGCGTAGCAAATGGAGTGCGCGTAGGTCACCCCAAGCTAATGACTCAATTAGGTCCGCTCGCTCGGAAAGTAAGAGTATCCCAGCCCACGCAGACTCCGGATTGCTCTCGGCCAGCTCTGCAGGCGCCCCTGACTCACCCATCGGGCGATCCCCTTCGAAATGAGCCTACGAAATTGACGGCAATTGGGAGGAAAGTGAAATCCGAATCAAATTTGGCGCCGAGTGCCAATTGAGGTGGTCCGCCGACCGGGCCAAGAGCAATTTAGGTGTCTCTCCCTTTCCCCTTTCACCGCCACGCTCTATTGGTGCTACAAATTTCGGCTGAGGCCGAAATTGAGGACTCGTTCCTGTCGTGTGTCCAGTTGGAACTCCCTCCCTCCAACTCCTGTTGCAAACCGCTTAAGATCGAATAAGATATAATGATAATGCTCTGAGGACGATGACGATCGTAATGAGCTGCAATTGTTGCGCTTGGAGTGTGCCACACTCCTCCTCCTCGGGACTCCGACTCCGGCTCCGACTTCCACTTCCATTTCCACTCGAGTTCGACTTCGGCATCGACCTGCGACTCTGATTACACTTAAGTGGAGTGGCCAATGTGATTTGGATTCTGGCCGGGTTTTTGCCTTGCCCGCAAAGTGGGCTGTGGGCTGTGGTCGTGGTTGTGATCTGGAAGATCGCTTTACGCTCTTCGGGTTTCTGGTTTGCGTCGATTTGGCGCAATCATTTCATGGTTAGCCCTAGCATACGCATCCCGGAGCCACGGTCCAAAGTCGGGCCACGAAATTGCTGAAATTATTGCGGTACAAACTGTCACAGCGAAGCCATCAGCGAATCGAATCCAATCGGTTCTTTGGCTCATTAGAATGTCAACAAAATTTCGCTGACAACGATTTAGTAAATTGCCTTGACTTGGTTCGGATTGCCGACTATATGCATATGCATATGGATATGCATATGGATACGGATTCGGGCAGTCGTGGCTATAATTACTCTGGCCATACTTGGACGAACGCAGGACAGGTGTCCCCGCTCTGCGGGATTCTGAATAATTCAGGTGACTTGACATAACGACGGCAGGGATCTGCGACCTGCTGCTGCATTTCCCGTGACGCGACAGTGCGTAGTCCATTCGGATTCGAATTCAATTTGCTTGAATTATTAACGCAATTGTGTGTGCCTGCCATCTCCCACCATGCCCGTTTCTCTTCCAGCCCCTTGAAGGATTTCATAATGCGGGGAAGTCATAAACTTGTTCAAATATTGACGCCCAATTATGGCAATTTGCATTGTCCAGTCCGCATTGCTTATGGATAATTTTCATAATAAAAGTCATGTGCAGCGTGCTGCGATTCCCCCACCATTTCTGGGAAATACCCGGTACTGTCTTTAGTTTTTATTCTAGGAAGCGCCGTCGTTTGATATTCAATTCCGCTTCGATGCATCGCCGATATTATTAGCTTGAAAGGTTTTGGCCCTTAAATTTAATGGCCGAAATCGGTGAAAAAATAATGAAGCCATAAGTTGATGGCGAATGTCATGGCGTGATACCAAAGTATGAATTCTCTAGTAAAATTTAGGTTACAAAAGAGAATATTTGTATTGAGAAATAGGGAAACGTGTACATTAACTGTGACACCACGGATATAAACGCGTTTATCGGGATGGCCTTAAATTTGAAGTTGGCGCCCATGTAGTGCACAAGCAGTGTGCAAGCAGTGCCAAAGCAGGCGAAGCAGTGAACCGGTTGGAAACGGGTAACACGCACTCAAGCAGGACTTTAATTTGTAAAGTCCCCCTTTTTATTGGTCACAAACTATAAAAAAAAACACTGAAGCTTAAGTCATCCACATCGCATACGACACCATGTGACTCCACTGCCAACTACCTTAATATGCCCTCGAGCACCTCAATAGCCTGTCAATTGGTCAACTAGCGACACTTTCAGTGCCTAATAAATTAATTACGCGCTTTAATTGATGCCTGCAGTCGCTGCTTTTGGCGTGCGAACAAGTTAGCCGGCCAGTCAGTCAGGAGGATAAGTCACCTGGGCTTGGTCAGGTGTTGGTGCAACAACAGAGTCATTAGCAGCCGCTGGGCGGAATGGGCCTCCTTCTCCTCCAGCTCCTGCTCCGCTGGCATCCACCTCTTTCAGTCGCCGAACTATGTGACATTTTTCAAATGTTCCCGCCGGCGGAACAAAGGAAGAGTACGGTTACAACTGGCCTTGTGCGTTCCCTGGCCTAGACTCCCCGTTTCCTCCTCCTCAAGGAACGTGCTGCAATGCCGACGCGTCAGCGTTGGAGTCAATTGCAACGCCAATCGAAGTTGCAACAACACACGTAACCAATTAATCCGGAAATTTGGTAAGTGTTCATGGGAATTCCCCCGAAACTTCTTTTAAACCTAATTACCTCGGCAACTTTAATATACATCTTGGAGTTAAGGTCAGAGCTATGGTGATCATATCCAAAACCATTTAAATATTAAAAAAAAACATGAATTGAGCACTTGTGACATTATTAGTATTATATTAAATATTCATTCACTGCAAGTTTCGCCGTGTAATTGTTTCATTTTTATGAGTGCCGGCAAGTAGGAGCGGCAGTTCGGCACTGGGCCGTCAATGGTGTCACAATGCCGGCTGAAAGCCAATCCGCGTCGCAGCAATGGGATGAGATGGGATGTGATGATCGGTCGTGTTCTGGCGGCTCCACCGCATGTACTCACGCCTGTCGAAAGCTATTTAGCCAGCATTCATTCAGAGCTCTTCCTCCGGGCTGATCCTCCAGCCATTCACGGGAGTGGACTGCCTGGGCAGTGGCAACCAGTTCTCGGCTTCTTCTCCAGCTGCCGCTCAACTTCAACTGCAACATCAAATCCCAATCAAACGTCGCTGCCGAGGGGAATGGTGAGAATTTCCTTTGTGGCCGCGGACGGCGTTTTGTTAACAACAAACAAGTGGAATGCAAACTTTCAGTTGCAGCGAGGGAAAACAGAGAACAGAAAGCAGCGGGGCGAGCTGCAGGGGAAAATAAAATAATTTCGGGCCACTCGGCTGGCCACTGACCACGTTGACATCTCATCTCTGGACCGGCGGCAGCACATCAAAGCCGCGAATGCGAACGCGGAGGATTCCCGCTGGCGTTTCTCAGTGCCGCGGCACGAAAAGAATTTCTCGTGCCTCCGCGGTTTGTTAGCGGTTCCTCGGTTCCTCGGTTCCTTGGCTAAGTTCCCAGTTCCTGGCCAGTTATTTGGCCTGACGAACTGCTGACCAAGCGGCCGAGAGGTTTTCCTCGTGGTTTATTAACCTTTTTGGCGACAGCCACTGTATCGATAGGGCCTTCGGATTCAGGTCTCCAGGGTCCACTGCCTATCGGCCAACTGCATCTGGGTTCTGACCGAGTTCCTCTCGCCCGATCCGTTTTATCTTTTTCGGCCTCCGCAATTAGACACAATGGCTGCGCTTAGCCAGTAAGCCCGCTCGCTATCGCAGCGGATATGTTTAGGAGCTATTTGAATATTATTAGCGGCGGATAATTATAGACACGCACTCCCACACACACACACACACACGAAGGCCTGCCCAAGTGCCAAGTGCACGCAGGCAGCCGACAATAGGAGGATGATTAGAGGGAGCGGGAGGGAGGAGAGGAAGGGAGGAGAAGGACGAGCAGGACCCGAGACAATGACACAGAAACGGGTCCTTGGTACTGGACCTTTGTTAGTTGCCGCCAGGCACAGTGGTCAGAAGCTAGATAAAATCTGCTCGGATCGGGAGGAGATTCAGTCGGGCAAAGATGCCTACTTAAGATTGCATTGACTTGCATTTGGCAAGTTATTTGAGTGAATAATCGCTTGATTGAACAACAGGGGAGGATTCCTGAACGCCAAAGAAGAATTTCAATCATTGAGATAATAAAATAATTACGAAGTAAAGTGCGTAATATGAGGCTGGTGTTATTATTCTTAATCATATTCATAATATATTTGGTTGTATCAAGTGATATCTAAATACAGACTGTTAGGTTATTGCTTTATCTATAAGATATACTTAAAAGACGTACTTTAATATGTGAATATCACTATATTATTTTATATCACTAAATTTGTTATAAATTCCTTCGATTTCCACGATCGAGTGCCACTGTGGCCTGCTGCTGCGGGATTTTCAGTTTTAAAATATTGTGTTTTTGCCTTTTTGGTCTATGGAAACCTACACTCACGCAGGTAATTATAATAATTATCTGACGGATGCATGAATGAGCAGGGACGGGAAAGGAAGTGGCGGGGGCAGGTCCTGCGGCACATCGTCCATCTTGGGCAGGAGCGTCCAGTCGGCCTTCGGGGGCGTGGCCGAGTGCAGCACCGCCAGTGGTCTACAACTACAACTACAAAGGGCAGCCAAATGTGACTTCGCGACTGACACTAATTACACGGAGGCGGCGGCCACGTCGGTGGCAGCCGAATTCCTGCTCATCCGCTCGTCCTGGCGCGCATCCTCGTCCTTGTCCGCTCATCCGGTAGGAGGCAACCTGTGCCGCCAACTAATTGCACCTCCGCCCCCGCAGGATGCCGTGAGTTATTCGGGCATCCTTTAAAGTCGCACCGTCGGACTAACTTGAAAATGCCAGGACTCATCCCGCCGCGGTGCGCACGTGCTGCAGATTACACGTTTCAATGACTTTTGGCGGCAGCGGAATAAAAGGAATTACAAATGTCTTGCCGGGGCAGCAACCCCTCCCAACCCCTCAGCCCCGCAGCCCAACATCCTTTGGGCAGACGAGGAACTGAACTTCAAATGCCCGACTGCTGTTTCAATTTGCTGGCCATTGTTGGTAGTTGGTCGCTTAATTAAGTTGACGCCGCAATCAAATCAAATAAAAATCAAAATCGCACGCATATGCCATTCGCCGCGGGAGCGAGCAGCGCGGCGATAGGCGGGCCACCCCAGGAGCAGGGCCGCGGCCCCGGGAGCGAGCGGGATGGCAGGAACTCCGCCCAAGGACCTTCGGCATATGCTCCTGCTGATTCCGCTCTTTGCCCGATGACGCTGCTCCTGTGACCCTGCAATCAACAATTGCTCGTCAGTGGATTCGACTTGGGTGGGTGTTGGGTGGCTGGGTGTTAGTGTGGATGCGGTGGGTGGGCGGACGCGTGCGGTCTGCTAATTCGCTTTAAAGCTTTTCAGCTTTTCAGGGTCGCTGGCTGGATGTCGCCGCGATAACGCGTCTTCTTGACACACACAGCTTCGTCAATGGGATCGTTAAGCAATCCATTCAATTGATTCGCTCACTCGCTTCGTTTGCACGACGATGATTACATTGTTCAGGGCAGATGGATTTCAGATGTACATACCATGAGTTTCATTACAGAATGAATATTGTTATTATTAGAGAGATAATCTCAAAATCATATGTTACTGAATACGCTTACCTAGGCCGTTTTCCTCGAATTCCGATTGTATCTCATTTAATGTTTTGATTTTAATGTTTGATGTGAGCGAATCGAATGCGAATTTTATTGAGTACTTAGTACTTAAGATTTATATTAAATTCCTTTTATTAATAAATATGGGTTTTGGTAGTTTTTCCATTCCATCAGAAATGTTGATTCATTGATTCCCTTGACCCAGATGTACATTTGGAATAATATTGGGAACTTTATTTTCAGCGTAACATAAACTTATATGAGCAGTGGGAAAATACATTGAAATTCATACACTGCAGCTGATAAACCCATTACCTGAGCAGATGATCTGCCCCATGCTTATCTAACCAACTGCGAACACCTCTCGAAACTCGATAGCTAATCATCGCATTTGGCCCGGCACAATAACCAAATTTACAAATTAGAGAGTCCAGTGGACAGCCCACTACAAATCATGCATGGAAATGGTAAAAATATTGGGCACATGGGCCGAGTGTCCGCACACATATGTGTACAAGATACGGGCTCCACCTCCAAGCCAAATGCTAATTTGAGTGCTCCACATTTTCCGAGGGGGCGGCGGGGTCGAAATTTGGATTTGTAATTGGAATCAACGGACGGGTGATTGGATGATTGACTCCACAGGAGCGGCTGGCAAAGGGTTCGTCCGGCGTCGGGTGGCTGTGAGCCGGGCCTATAAGTAGGCTAGCATTGCCATTGATTTTAAAGGATCTCGCTTCACCCGAGAATCCATGCAAATTGGAGGGATGCCCGGTGGATGAGGGATGATGACGGGTCGAGGGAGGAGCAAATGTCCATGGAATCGGACAAACGGATGCGTAATGTCGCCTCGACAAATGAATGAGTCGAACTTCGAACTCTACTCCGTGTGTGTGTGGTGTGCGTGCATTGAATGTGGCTTGTTTTACACTCGAACGCATTTGAATACGTTGCTAATGGGATTTTGATGATGACAATGTTGCCGTCTGTCCCACTCCCATTCCCGTTCCCCCTCCCACTCCCACTTCGACCCCAAGTGGGTCTGCGTCCTGCCATCTGTGGAAACGCCGCTTCAAAAAAGCAGAGTTTCCATCCTTCGGGAGCCTGGAAGAAACTTTAACCGCAATGGAGCTGAGGCTGGAGCGCCTCGACTTGGTCTTACACAGTTTGGATGGCCGGCCGGAGGAGGGCAGCATTATGTCGCTCTAATGCGTACAAGTACATAATGGCAAGCATACACACAGTCGGAGAACGTCCTCCCGGGTCTGCCCATCCAATTACCACCCCGCAATAGGGCTTTCGACCCCGGCCGGATGACGACAGCAGTCCAACAACACGACCACGTCAAGCAGCGCCAACATAATGTGCCATTCACTTCCGTTCCGGCGGAGGTCCCCGAAGAACGGCAAAAGATTCAGCAGCCCCTCCCCTGCGAAGGTCCCCTTTGTCAGGACACCTACACACACACACACACACACACACACACACACAGGCGCAGAGACAGCCGGACTACATGAACAAACGCCTGTTCCTGTCACCGCTCCTGTTCCCGCTCCCGGAAAACCGCTCCTGCTTCCACCGCCGCCACATTTGCGGTTACGTTTTCAAGCCATTGCGCGCCATTGCCGCAGCGACACTCACACGCACACCGGCGCAGGAATAACAACAGCCACCCCTTACCTTTGTGACCCCTGACCCCCACCCCCGATCCCACTCCCACTCCCCTTCCACCCCCTCCATCCTTCTCGCGCTGTTTACTTTTTACAGGTTGCGGCTGCGGTCGCTCGCTGCGCGGTGGTTGGTTTTCCCTCCGAGGGTTAGCCCGTACAGCAAGCCCCCTCCCGCGGCGCCCCTTGGGTTGTCCATGTCCATGTTTTAGTTGGCCCTTTGCCAATGCAGGTTGGACAACTTGGGCGTGTCGTTCAAATACCGCAGGCCGTGGGTGGCCCACCTCCAAAGCCACTTCCATTTCGAATCCCGACTACTTCCACACCGACTACTCACGCAAGCCCAAAAGAGGCCAAAACTCAGGAGCTACGACGGCAGTGCTGGCTGAACTAAGGGTCGATACTTGGGCAGACCAAATTTTATTGGATCTGTAACTATTAGGAATCACAAACTGTGGTAGAATTTCTAGGACTTAACAAGAATATGAGCATTTCGGGTACTAAGCTGTGCAATTAAAGTCAAGGGAAATAGACGAATCTTACTTATATTTGCACATTTTCATATATAGTGCGATATATTTTGACCATTTATTGTCTGGTTAAAGCCAAGTTGTCACCACCGATCAAACTCCAGGCGCTTGCATGGTCCTTTGTTGAGTTGCCGGAGTGTCCTTTGGCCGGGACAACTTTATTGGGCGGCCGAATCCGCCCCTACGACCATAAGCAACCGCCGGCGACAACCACCCCATGGGCAACTTGGCCATATCGAAACACTCGGATCGGGGACCTACCCCTGGGCATACAGTTTGGCTTGTTATTGGCTTTCAGTGTTGGCACGTTCGATTATTTGTGTCTTAATTAGCGTTTGTTGAGATTTGCTGTTGATGTAATAAACTAATAAGCAACCGCAGCGCGGCGACTGCCCCACCTGCCCCACATGCCCCACCTGGCTGCAGCTAATTGCACTTCAATTGTCGATGTGCCACGGCAAAAGTTTTGTTCAATCTTTTATTGGTTCTGGCTGTGGCAGTGGCTGTGGCTTTGGCCAGCAGTCGAACAGTAGAAGCCGTCAGAATGCTAATTGGCCGGCATGAGCGAACGAGTTTAATAATAATAATTTGGCCAGCTGATTAGCCGTGGAACTTGGCTCGTTTCCACCTATTCTGGCCCATTCACAGCCATTCAGGCCTTGGCTAATTCGTGTATTTGTGGCTGTCAATCTGTCGATAGATTCGAATGTTGATGTGGGCCTGGATGAGAAAGCTTTTCGCCGCAATTACAATTTTATTTTCGGAACCACTTAGCACAAATTGAATCGAATCACACTCGGCTCTTGACCGGGCCTTACGGCCTCCTGCGAAAGGTGACCCGCTTGCAGGTGGTGTCTTCCATGGGGCAGCATTAATTCCGATCCCATTAAGTGCTCAATCAAACGGGAGCTCATTAAACGCAAGAAATGCACTTTGAATGGCGGCAATCACCCATTGATTAGCCCGCTTGCGGTGCACCACCGTTATGGAAATCGCAGTTGCCGGCCACATTAGAGCGATTAATTATGGTTTTATCTAAACGCACTCATTGCGGCGAGCGGGTCACCGTCACCTCGCAATTACACAAATGAGCTCGATCCGCTCGATCTGCCGCTTGTCACCAGATCGCTGGCAGGCGTCCCAGCTCCACAGCACGTGTTAAGTGGCGCTTTAACTGCACTTAATTTAGATGAAATTGGACGCAATCAGCGGCGGACGGGATATGAAAGCTAGCTGGCTGGCACTGACCCGTGCTCCGATGGTGGTCAGCACTTGCCCACTCAGCGCTTCCTTCCGCTGCAGTGCAGGAACCTTCCATCCTCCTGGCCAGGGCCCAATCAATGCAAATCAAGGTAGCAATCGATGGAAATTAGCGCACGACAACAAAGTCAACACTCGGAAGTGGCCACTCATCGATCGGGATGAGGCCCTTGGCCCTCTTCCAGGGCATCTTGCCACCTTGGATAGAGGTTCCATTTTTCACATTCTTGCTGCTATACTTTGAATTCCTAAAAGGCTCATTCTACCACCTATTTATATTTCAGCTTGTTGTTTGTATATTATTACTTTGAGTTTTTTAATGTTTGAATTTTCCTCGAATATTCAATATTGAAAACATAAGTATCTAAGCATACGTATCAACATTTTCGCATGGTCTTCAATCACTGTGCATTGCCTACTAATTTACATGCGGCAAGGCCACAAAGCAGATGGATGATATCTTCATTGGCCCATCGCCAATCTTCAGTTGCCCATCCGGTCCGAGGACTTCCTGACGACAGGCGAGGCAGCACTTGCACTAACGATTTTTAATTAATATTTTAACTAACTATTAATATCAGTGGCATCCGGCGCTCCCCCAACTGCCCACTCCTCACTTCTTGATGGAGCGGAGGATGAAGCCGCGGACCCGATGGACGCTGGTGTAGACGCCGGGATACTGGGCGTTGGCGCAGCCCAGTCCCCAGGAGACGATGCCGCAGAGCTGGTTCTTGAAGATCACCCCGCCGCCCGAGTCGCCGGAGCAGCTGTCTTTGCCGCCAGTGCGGGCGCAGAAGGTGGAGGCGGTGAGCGTGTCCCTTCCCTGGTAGGCCCTCTGGCACACCTTCTTGCGGATCAGCTGGATGCGCACCGTGCGCAGCTGGTTGGAGGGGCTGGAGTTGCCGGAGCGAGTGGTACCCCAGCCGGAGACGCGCATGTAGTCGCCGGGGTTCCACTGCACCTGGCAGAGCGGAATGGTGGTGATGCCACTGCCAGTCAATGCACTCTGTAGCCGGATGACGCCCACGTCCCAGTTGAGACTGGTGCTGCTGAAGCCGTTTGGAATGAAGTACCTGGCCACGCGTCTCACGACACCCGACTGGCTGAGCTGGCTCACTCCGCCCTGGACGGTTATGCGGCCCGCCTGGTAGCCTTTGAGGCAGTGGGCCGCCGTGACCACGTGCTTGCTGGTCACGAGGGAGCCGCCGCAGTAAAAGGTTCCGTCGTAGCGCAGGTTCACCACGAAGCCACCCACGGCGGAGAGCGTGGTGGTGGTGCCGCCCACGATTCTGGGCTGGATCTGGCCGCTGGCCAGGCCAAGGAGGAGCTGGGTTAGCTGGAGAAGAAACAGAGGGCGCCACATGATGGTGGCAACTGAGTGGGCCAGTGATTGAGATATGTGCTTTTATCAGCGAAGGAACTACTATCAGCTGGCTAGGAGTTTCAGCTGTGCAAACAAGGTGTGCGGATTGACTTTCACGGTCACTTCACATGACGCAGAATAACTAGACTGGGACTGGGTCAACATCGCAGAGATCTTCAGGGTAGACCTTGTGGAGATCAAAAAAACACATATTGAGAGTTGAGTTCGTGTAGTTTAGTTTTGAGTAGGCAATAAATAGGTATAAATATGGGGAACATTTACTTTATTTTATAGATTTGAGGGGTTTGAGAAAGTATCTTACGAAGGCAGTAAGATATGATGAAGATGATGCTGAAGATATTACGGAACAGGAACCACTAATATCAACAATTTTTTAATAAAAAGTGCGATTCAACATGGCCTGCCAGAGCTTTCCAGCCTCCATCAGCAGGTAAATAGCCAAAGTTCAGCCTTGTTGTGAGTCATAATTCGGGGCGGGATTGGCTGGAGATCTCTGACGGCGGATAAGAACTTCGTGCCCAGAGTCAAAGTCAATGGGAAAACAAGAAGAGAAGAAATTGGCAGGGCGGAATGGCAGTGCCTTTGGGTTCGTTTTGGCTAAAGCAGCTCATTCCGAGGCGCGGAAGGGAAACCCAACTTGGCATGCGGGATCGATGTGCGCTGGCTACCATATTGGGTTGGAGGAAGGTTGGATCCGAAGCCTCCTGGCTATGGGTATGGCTATGGGTTTGGGTCTCGGACCTTAGCCTGGCCTGGGCTACACCTACTGGCGGACGCCGACCTTATCGCACCCATTAATCTGGAGGCCGGGGAAGAAATGAGCAATAACGAACCAAATGAGCCAAGGCAAGATGGTGGATGTCCCCGCTCCAGCTCCCTGCTCCCTGCGCCCTGCTCCCTGCTCCTTGCTCCTGCCACTGGAAACTGGCAACATGGCGGAGGACGAAGCAAGACCTAATGAAAAGCAAAAGCAACCCTCGGGAGGGAGCGGTGAGTTAAATATTATGACCGGCTCTGAAAACGCCCGCTAAAGCTGGGTTCCTGCAGCACGGCTTGCCCCATACGCAGCCGACGAAACAGAAAAAAAACACGAAAGTAAAATAAAACGAGAGAAAAAATATGAATTTTTTACGATCTCAAGTCATGCAAAAAGCGAAGCGAATCAGAACGCGGTGCGCATTGGACGTGAGTGGCGAATGCTTCGTGCGGGGCTATGATGGCGGCCATGGTGGGTTAACGTCATCCGGAGTGCGGTCCCCCTGGCCCGCATCCCTTGGCCAGCCCACGATTTGGACTTTGCACTCCTTTTTCTTGTGCGCACACACCGCCCGAGATAAGAATGTTTTTCACTTTTTGTACTTCTGCGCTTTGTAATGTGTATTTGGCTCGTATTCCGTGATGGCGAACATCATGGAGCAGGGAACCTCTGGCGGAAATGTTTGACAGACACGTAATGCCCTCGCCACAGTCATAAATTTTCTATTCTTTGCATACGTTCTGTGTTCGCCCCGCGCAGCCATCTCCATCTCCATCTCCGGTATCGAACGAACAGCTGGGGAAACTGTTTTCGGATTCGGAAAACCGAAGCTGAAGGAACTGCCGATGGAATTTTATAATGAACATTCAGTGGGCCTGACATTTGCGCTGCCAAAGTGCAGTTAGGGAATAATTGTTACTCTAAAAAACAGCAGCGAAACCCGTAACTAAGCTCCGAGAGGGGCAGTAGTAGAAATGTGGAACCCCACCTCACAATGGAGGAGGATCCCACTGTTCGCAAGGGGAGCACTTTGCAACAAAGTGACGAGAAAGGTCGTAACATCAAAAAGGAGCAATCATGGCACATTGCTGTAGTGAGTGGGAAAGGGCATTCAGGTGATCAACGCACTCTACGCGAAATATACAATTTTGAATATATGCAATTCAAAAAAATGAACTTAAAATATTAGCAAAGCTCAATGTCGATGACAATACCTGAACTTCATTCCTACGTCTCATAGCAAAATGTTGGAGTGGAAGTAGTCTGGTACAGCGGAACAATTGAATTTGTAAATGAAACTCCAAGAGGCTTCCTCGATGCACTAATCAAAACCTCAGCCCACATTAATTGCTTCCATGCGGAGTGCTAATGCATATCTTATCACCAGAAGCCCTCACAACTTGTGCCCCAACTACAGCAAACCAAGCCCAAAAAACTTTAGGGACCCCAGCGGCTTTTTTTGCGAGAGAGCTGTGGCGGGTAAGATGGCTGACGACACTCATACGCCCCGTTTTCGCTGCAGCAACCACAATGGCAGCCAAACGAGCGCGGCAGCCTCGAAAACCGCTTCAGTTGCGTCGGGCCAAAAAAGAGGCACAACAAGCAGCTCAACAGTGCAAACGCGGGCACCGACCAACAACCATGACACCGAGTCAGGAGTTGGGGGAGTTGGAGCTGCAGTTGGAGCTGGAGTTGGCCGAAAGAGGGAAAAGGGGCGGAGGGTCTGGCATATTCGTGCGCAATTTCGCGTTTGACGAAACATATAATCTTCGCACATTTCTATGGAAATGAATGGATTGGTGAATGCCTTGCTGGATGCATTGATAGATGCAGGCTCGGGATTGATGGATATATGGCTGGTTGGATAAATTGGGCTGGTATTGGTTTTCCAGCTGCGCCCCAACAAGACGACCATCAAAGAGATGGGTAGAACTGCAAAAATGGGAAAAAAGTGCAGAAATAGGTGGCACATTTCTTTGCCAGCTGCAGCAACGTTGCAGTTTCTCCCGCTGTCGCTGCATGCAAATGGGTATCCCCTGCTCCACCTCCGTGGGGGCCACACCCTCCTTGAAATCTCATTCTCCCATTCTGCAAGAGGCAGGCGCCCCAACGTCGCTGTTTTTGATTTTTCCAGTCGTGTTCTACTTACGGAGTGTGTGCACTGGTGTGTGTGTGTGCATTTCGTGTGTTTTTCTGCTCTGCGCCTATGCAAATATGCAATTAAGTCGGCCTGGCCCGACTCTTGCCATCGAACGGCATGTTTGCTGCCATCTAACATGGCATTCCGTCAGCAAACAGACGAGCCATCGACATTGGCATCGGAATCGAAATCAGCAACAGAATCTGAGTCTGAACCACAGCCTGAATCCGAATCCGAATCCGAATCCCTGGCTCCATCCGTACGCTCATCGTCGCCAACTTGCCAAAGTTGGCACTGTGAGTCGGACTGGAGACGGATGTGGAAGTGGGAGGGACAAGTGGACGAGTAGATGGCCATCATGCGATTGGGCTAATAGTTGGGTCATGTATGAGTCAAGTGCGGACTGTGGCGTCGAAAATGGCTGGGGCGGATAGATAAGAGCACGTCTGGATTATAGGGCCATATCAATAGATAAAAATCCCTATAATCAGAAAAGCTAGCTATAGGCCCCATTGGGTAATAAAAAGTTTTTTTTTGAAAAGTAACGCATTTTCCTCCAGAATAAACCTCATTGTTGGGATGTGCATTTCAAAGACATAGTAGGAAATAAACAAAAACTTATCTTTAGTAACTTTAGTTAGTTTACTTTTTTTTTATTATATTACCAGCCTCGAATTTGCATTTTATATTGAAATGGGCGTATACTTGATGCACTTTGGCGGGCTTTGCGTATACTTAATATTCTGGGACCCTCTAACGATTTCTGGCTAATACGAAATTTGCATCAGGTATGCAGGCAGCAAAATGCCGCAAGGCAAAGAAATCGCAAAAAGAAAACAATGCTGAGTGCTTACAAAACGCTAAGCCGCAGAGGAGAAAGAGGAGGAGGAGGAGGAGGAGGAGGAAGGCAGCGAGATGCCGCAACGAAAACAGAAACAAAAAACAAAAATGCAGCAGCGAAATTCCGATGAAAGCGCTGCTGCATCTTCCGTCCCTGTTCCGCGCACGCCCTCTCTCGCTCACTCCCTTCGGGCTGCGCCTGTGTGTGTGTGTGTGTGCAGTGGCGACGCCATGTTGCGTGTAGTACGCGTGCAGAGGAACATATGTGTGAGTTCGCATGCACATGGCTCGGAGTTACCTGTACGTGTGTGGCACGTAACGCATTCGGATTTCGCATTATGGCCGACCCGAATGCTTGTGGCCACATGGCCATATACACGCGCACCATGTGGCCATGGCTCTCGGCTCTTAACTTGGCTTAACTTCCACTTCCAGCCACCCAAACCCAGAAACTCGCAGAAAAAAGGGTTAGACACTGCGATTGAGAAAGATGACATGTCTCTTTGATTTCAGACAAAAGCTTGGGACTGAATTTAAGTCAACTTATCACTCGAAACATTTTATTGCTGGTTTTATTGTAGATACATTGAAATGGAGCATTCCATGTCAGAAGAGTGAGCGGTAAGAACGAACCCGAACAACTCACTTGGCTGGCTTGGCGGTGAAAATGCATCCGGATCGAAAGGCGGCGGTGTCTTCAGCTGGAAGAGAAACCCCTCAGGGGGCGGAGAGCTGGGTGCAACATAGTCCCACAAATTGGATTAGCTGCAGCGAGGTGCTGAGTTTATGGGTTCCTGAGCCTACGCAAAAGCCCCACAAAGATTGTGATTAATAAAGCTAATTTCGAGGCTCTCAGGCTTTTGAACTATTCCAAATTAGCTGGCATGAAATTTTCAATTAATTTTTAAATTTCAATTTATAAATTGGACCAGCAGCTGTCGACTGAAGCCGCGAGTAACGGCCGCCACTGAAAGTGTGATGAGAAATTTCGTAATGACTTCTTAGCCCCCGTGAGTCCATAATAAGTGCAATTAGGCCATTGATGGTCGCGCCAGCTCCACAGCCACTCCGGAGCAGTCCGCTCCGCAGACGGATGTGGAGGTGCGTCCGAGGTGGGAATGGGTGCACTGGAGTGGAGTGCCTGGACCCCAGCGAGTGGTCGTGTCGGATCCCAACGCTCCTGCAACTGTCGCCTCGCCTCGTTAGCCGGCCAGCAAATTTGCAGCGTCTAACATGGCCGGTCGCCATGTTTAATCAAATACGTGACTTGATTTCAACTCGGGCGCCAGTCCGCCACAGATGCAAACCGCTTTTCCACGTTTAAGTCCTAAAGAGTTTCCGCCAGATGGCACGTTGGTGCGTAGCAAATGGGTTAGGCGACAGGAGTCCTGGGGAACACATATGTATCTCCAAAGTTGCAATGGCAGTGAAAATACATATATCAGCTAAAATCCAATTGGTCATCAATCCAGAACTAAAATGGTAGTGATAGCCACTGGCAGGAGTGACATTTATTAATTATTATTAATTTTAGCAAATATTGTTCTAAATATTATATTATTAGAAATTGGCCGACAAGTGTTGTGCTAATTACGGGGTTAAGGTCTTCAGATTTCGGTTCTCGACAAGTGCGTGGATGTTTTGGCGGATCCCATGGACAAATGGCTCGGGTTAACCTGTTCCGCATTTCAACAAGTCAATCACTTGGTCGACTCTTCGGTGATCCCAGTCTGAGGTTCGATCTCTGCGTATTCGACACGATAATATGCCTGGTTCCGACAACAAGCCAGTCTCCACTCTCCGCTGAAAGTAATAATAATAATATGTGCTGTTCAACAACAACATAATTGCAAATTGGCCCGAAAATAAAAACAACAAAGCAGCAAAATAAAAAATCAAAACCGAGCCACAGAAACACGATAATTTAATGTTTGCCAAATGGGTGAACGGGACACACACACACACAAACACACAGATACGAGACACACACACACTCGCAGCGGCGAGCCGAAAAAGTAAATTATAGACTGTCTGGTGACCTTGAAAGTGAAATGCTCCAATCGCTCTGGCGGGGGTAGATCGCTGAATGGCAGTCGGGGACTCACTGTATCGGAAAGGTGCCAGGAGTTGGTGCCCAGAAATTAGTTACTCTGCGACCGGAGTGCCCGCTCTAATTGCGTAATTGACTGATCCGACACAACGGCGAACAAAATGCAAACAATTGACAGACACTCAGCTACACATTGGGAGCAAAAACACAGGGAGCAGCAGCGGTCCACTGAGAGAAGAGACGATGTGATTGATTATTTTGCAGTGATTTCACATATGTCTGTTGACTGAAAGTAGTAACTGCTCTATTCTACTTTCTAGATACTTTTGGCACGTTCACTTTTCTGAACTAAAAAACAAAATACACGACAATTTTCAATCTTTTTTCCTGTGTACTAGTCCAGCTTAGGGCTGCGACAATCGGATCCAGAAGATTGAATCCCAGCAGGGAGGCGGGGGATCGGGGAGGGAAGGGGACAGGACAAAAGGTCCTTCTAGGGTTACGCAGTTGCTGCGCATGTATCTTGCAGATACGCGGATACACATTCTGCTCTCATGAGCCGCTGCACCTTCGCCACTCACTGTTTTTTACTTTTATGCAATTGTTCGGCTCCTCTCTCGCTTTTTCCCGCCCGGCTTTTTGTTTAAAACATTCGAATGGGCGTGAACCGAAAATACTGCCGCTGCTTTCTTCTCGAGTTTTATATTTTTTGTGTTGCTGCCGAGCTGATTTCCGGCGCGTTTTGGATTACACAATGCAAGCAGCAGCGGCAACGAGCGAAAGGTGAGCGGAATTTACTTGTTTTTGTGCCCGGCCTGCAGAGGAGTACCCTGGACTGGCCTGGAGATGGAGTAGATGCCAGGCAAGGAGGCAGGCAGGCGGGCGAGTGGCGAGTTCCGCCCAGCGCCGTGGTGCGCGATTCCTGTGCCGCCGTCTTGAGAATCCAATTTGAATTGTCAATGCCCGGACTGCGACTCCCGGAAGCCGCTGGAAACAAAGCCTTGAACTTGTGGCACTGCCACATTTGTTGCGCCCTTTCGAGAGCTGCCTTCAAGGGTGCTTGCCACTGGTTACCCCTTGCCGGCCCACAGCTCTCCTCCTCCTCCTCGTCGTGCTCAGGCCGATTCCTCCCCCGGTTCCTGCCCGCCCCAACTCGATCGACTGCTCGGATTGTCAACTCACTCCCTGGGTGCTCCTTGCCATTACAATTGGTTTACAGTTGGAACTCGCATCTGGCGGAGGACCTAACGGAGCTGAGCAGCTGCAGGATACAAGCAGTTAGATCTCGAGAGCACTTCTCGAAATGGTTACATAAAACTGGTGACCTTCGGGCGATTAGTATCGAGCGTTTAGTACATTTAACTTTCCAATCATAGCCACATCTGATCTTGCCAATCACAATCGCAGTATCTTCAGTCACTCAAAATCGCTGCTTGGTAGAATCACGTCTTCTTTCTGGCCACACAAAAGCTCAAGTGAAATCGAAAAACCTATTAATGTTTCCAGGAAACCGGGAGGGCGTGGAGAATTCGATTAGAGCGTCTGTCACAGAAACGATCAGCTCAGAACCCAGAAGGCACAGTCCATGTCCACGAAAGGTGAGAGATGAGCATAGCACAGCGGGGCCAGTTCAGGTGAAATTAATCAAATCTAAGCCGGGCCAAAGCTCAAACCCATTCACACATCGGCTGTGGGCACTAGCGGGTTAATCTGCGCCGAATCAATGAAATGCCGGCTGTGTGTGGCGCGGCTCCAGCGTCCGCCAAACAATGAAAGTGGCAATTAACCAGAAGCCGAGCATTAAATTACAAAATGCGATCGCAGCAACAGGTTGCCGATCACCCGATCGCCATCAATAGATAGTTGTAATAATAATAAAACAACGGCAGCAACACAACAACCGCTCAATGGGCTTGACCACGGGGACCTGGATGTCGAGTGGATGGGAATGTGGAGCTGCCACTGCCACTGCCACCGGCACTGGACTGGTTCTGGCCTGCTCCAGCAGGCACTCTCTCTTCGGTCTTTAATCGATTTCTGAGCCCCCGGCCGCAGCCTCTTCCACTCTTCCATTCCTCCAACTGCAATTAGATGGGCTTGCTGCACTCTCCGTGGGAGATTGCAGCTTGCGGTTCGGGACCTTCCCTTTAACCCTCGAGTGCCCGAGATCCGCATCTCGGCAGATCCCCGGATTCCAACTCGGCTGCCCGCTGCGCCAATGCATATTGATCGAAAATTGAAAATTGATCTATTACGAGTTACGAGTCTCAAAGTGCGACATCGATAATCCGCTGCAAAAGTGCACATGGTCGTGGAACAAAGGACGCAAGTAAGCCCGATCCGCTCGTGGGCGTGGTCGGTGCACCCTAGCCCAGATGCATTCGCATTATCCGATCTGTGTGTTTAGAGTGCGCCCGGCAGGGGGCGCCTCACACCTCTGTAATCCCTCGCTCCGTTTGATTGACAGTCGGCGACACCTCTTATTTACGACCGTCGCTGTTGTTTGTTACTGCATTTTTAATGATATCACGTAGTTTAATTTACTCGCGCTGCTCAGTTTTTCTTCTGGCTGCGAAATGCGAAAAGTTTTCATTTCAAACACATCACATGGCAAACGCTACTTCCTTCCTGTCCGTTAAAGAGAGGAGTGTCGGCGAGGGGGGTCGGATGATGAGCCAGCATTCAATGGATTTGCTCATTATTGTTTGCACAAACTTTTGCGGTCAACCCATTGGCCAGGGGTCGGAGGTCATTGCGGGCGACATGGATACGAACGAAGTGTCATTGATAGCGAGTGCGGTTGGGCAATGCCATTTAATGGGGATATCAAATCGGATGGCCAACCAGTTTCAACTTTAATGCGGATTAGTATTTTAATGGGCCAACAGCATTTGATGCTTGTAGCTCTATTAGCCTCTCAAACCTACATGATTCTCAACTAGCTAATGATTATCCACAGCTTAATCATAGCCCAATGAAATATTTAAATGGGCACCATATTTTCCAAGCCAACCCCTTGACTTTCGTTGTGAATCAAGGGTTTAGTTTATATGTCAACCCCTAACGTGCTAAGATATCCAAGCATTTCGATTTCATTTGTCAACTGCTCTGGGGCTCTGGGGCTCTGAGCTCCGAGCGGCTGAGTGACCTGAGGTTCAAGTTGTTTGCATGAGCCACATCTTGATTAGCCCAAACACTCTCGGAACAAGTGAATTCACATACGACTACACACTGTACCGCTCCAGTTGTTGCCCACCGCTTGTGGTAATCGAATTGTTTCAGCGCCGCTCGGCAGTTGTCCACAAATCGAGTCAATTTAATTGACCTCCAGAGGTCAAGCTGTTCCCTTTTGTTGCTGCTGAGGGTGGGGAGGGCACCCCCATGGGACGCTTACGCTTTCTTTCTTCCGTCGGATTCCCAGTCTTTGTGGGGAGTGTGGGATCCGCAGCAGCACCAAGCTGTAGTGTGCAAAGCGAGCGAGCTCCTTCCCTGTTAATGGATTTAATTGAATTTGGCTTGTTGCTGCGTTTTATTTGTCTTAATTGTCTGCGAAATAATCATAAATCAGTTTTGTGAGCCTCGCGGAGACGGGACAGGCCCAGTCGCAGCTCCCCACCCACCCAAAGGCGAGCCAGCACTTGGGTCAATCAATTTATGACATATCCCCAGCTCAGCTCGTTCCAGACCATAACTCGACCGATCTCAAGCCGGGCGGATGATGCGGCACTTTCGAGCTGGGAACCTGGGAACTGCTGCTTCATCCGCCTCCTCCGCCCAGTACCTCCACCGAGTGGCATTGTTTCGCGGGCAGCTCCTTTGTCTCCAGCTTGGGCCTCCGCGGGCAGGGGTCACCCACAATTGGAGAGCATTTCAAACATTTCCATGCGGGCTGGCCCGAGATTTAGTTAATTTAGCATAGCAGATCTGCAGATCCCCGGATACCCGGATCCCCTGATCTGGCTTGGCGGCTGCTCTCCTCCGTTGGCCAGCGCGTTGCTGCGGTTCGAATCAAAGCCAGCCGAGGCCAGCTTCCTGACCATGTTGACAACTAAATAACACGTTAATGTGTTTATTGCGTATGCTACAATGTCCCCAGAGTCTGGCTGAAGCCTCAGCTGGGACTCAGATGGAGATGGAGCTGCACTGGGGATGGAGCTGGAGCTGGACTCGGAGCTGTCGACTTGGACTTGGACTGTGTTAGGTGTCGCGGCCAACACATTCGATCTGGCCTGCTCTTGATCCGCACAGCTCATGGCTTTCGCATTAAACATGAGGCTGGGCTGGCCAAGTGGATCGCAGCCGGGGACACAAAACGCGTTTCACGCCTGGCCAGAAGCTTGGGAAAGCTGGTTGCACTTGGGCTGCTCCTTAACATTTATTTATGTATTTATGAAAACGTCATGCGATCACTCGGATCAGCGGTAATCGTATGCTGCGCTGCTGAATGCCCACTGCCCCAATACCCCTGTCTCGCCCCCGAATGTCAAACCATAAATAAAAGATTAGCCTTTCCGGAATTAACATTTTGCCAGTTGTCCGCATTTAAAATGTGTCGCAATAAAATTCTGAATTATTGCACCAGATATTGGGGGAATCGGCGGATGCAAGGAGCTGAGATCAGGGCGGTCAGAAAGGGGAAACTATTCTTAAGGATTATATATCCAAAACTGGATTATCCCTCTAAAACACTTCCCAGAACTTACAGAGCCAGATCCAGAGTGCACTTAAGTCCACTGCAACATCCGTATGATGATATCATACGGTCTAAGTGTCCTTCTGTTTAAAATACACAAAACAGTTATGTATCTTACCCCAAGAACATGGGCATTTTTAGCAATTAGATCTGCATTAGGAGGTGTTTCCTCCCGCCGCCGCCCTCGTAGTTCCGACGGGCAGCTGCTGCTGAGTTTCCCTTCCGCCAAGTGGGCCAGATCAAACGACGCTTGTCACGTGCCTCACGTGCCACGCCCACCGGCTGATTAAATTAGCGGATTTATGCGCCTCGGCGGCAATCGACAGCGGTACGTATCTAGGCACGGAGGAGGTAAAAAGCGAGCTGCCCGTAATTGCCAGTTTCGGATTTCGGTGTTCAGTGTTCAGTTTTCAGTTGTTATTTTCCGTTTCGGAGCTGAGCGCAGGCGCAGCTGAAACGCTCGCCGCCCTGATCCCCCATCCACCCTCTCCCGCGAGGACCGTGATGTGACCGGGTCTCGTTACACAAGCCAAGTCTGTTACAAATGTCAGGCGACCTTACGCATGGCGGGTCTGATGTTCGCCGCCAAATGTCGGCAAGTCGGAGTGCGAGAGAGCAAATTAATTCATTTTCAACACCTATTTTGACAGTTCATAAAATACATTTGTCATAAAATCGGCCAGAGACAGCGACTTCTGCTTGGCCGGTCGTTACCGACCTGGCCAAGATTTATGTGGCTCATTGGAAATGCGATTCAAGAAGGGCAGCCTGCCTGCCACGTCAAATTTGTCCCTTTTTCGCCGGACCTTCGCCTCTCTTTTTTCGGTCCAGTTGCTTGGAGCAGTGAGACGGATCCGAAAGCCCGGCCCAAAGCGAGTTGCAAAAATCTTAACAAAGTTATTTTAGCAAACGGTACGACAAAAAATGTCATGTCCCTAAACATTGCAACAGACCAGCGGGCATCCTGCGATCCCATCCCCGGTGACCATCCCCGATGAACTGGCCCAACTGACTACTGACCACTGCTCTGCAATCGATATGCGTGCAGATGCTCCACTTTGATCAGGTCATCAGCGACACATCGTTCATCATTCCAAGCGGACGGTGCGCAGGAATGCAGCAGCTCTGGAGGCTGGGGAAGGGAAAGGGCCTGAGGAGCAGAAAGGGTGGAGGGTGAGGAGCAGGAGCTGAGGAAGCTATGCATGACCAGTAGCCGAGTTCAAGACAATGGGCCACAGCCATGAAAGGAACGCTTTTCAAGTTTTACGCCAAAGACCCAATGTCTGGGGTTTGGGCTTCGGCTCGGCTTGGCTTGGACTTGGTCCTGGACTTGAGCTACAGCTGAAACCGAAGCCGGGAGCTGGGAGCTGGGAGCTGGGAGCGGAGCTGGATGAGGATGAGGATCCCAGGGCCAGGGCCGCGACTTTGACGGATGAATTTCACAAATAACTTCAACTGCTTCTGCAGTGCAGCTCTGCCGTTTTTTATTTCGCTGCTGCTGCCTGCGTTATTTATTGTACGAGTATTTGGACGCAAAGCTACACTGTGCAAAAGTCGTACTCCAAATTTTGAAAGAAGGAATTTTCAGTAAAAGTATTTATTGTAGCAAAACAAGAGTAAAAATATTGATTTCATTTGAAATAAAATCACCTAAATGCCTGCTTTTCTGTGCAGTTCAAAGTCGTTTCCCAAAAATGCTGGCCATCCTGCTTAGTCCCATGACAATTTTTCGCACAGTGTTCCTATTTTTGAGCTGAGCCAGGAGCTGCAGTCCGCAGCGTTGACACAAAACCTTGTTGAGTTTCGGAACGCAGGCCAGCGAATGACAGCAACAACGTTGGATGTCCCCGATGTGTCTAAGTTTGGTATGCGTCATTTTTACAAGGAAATTCCTCTGACTCTGCGGCTCTGAGTCCGAGTCCGACTCTGAGTGGGACTCCCTGGACGGGAGCAGTCCGGTCCTGCTGCTAATTTATGTAAACACGCTAAGTACAGTCCTAGCTGCACTTTGCTCCCGTCCACTGCCCCTCAATTAGAACCCACCGAGCACGCGGACCCGCGAATTCCGGCTGCAGTTTTAAATTGAAATCGCAAAAAGCGCTCACAAATGCAAAATTCTCCGCGAGCTGGCATTCCTTTGGCCGGCCATTGTCTTTTGTTGGCCGGGTCGAAAAGGTGTTGATTTAATGAGGCCCAGGCAGGCCAGGCAAGCGTGGAGCCCAGTTCCTGGGCCCATCGTTCCCTGCGAGGTCTGAGTGAATCCTCAGTTTTGAATCCGAAATCCAGCGGTGATTGACAAGGCCTGGGATATGCTGGAACTCAGGAACTCTGGAACCCGCGCTGACAGTTCTTATGCTCGGCAGGAGTCTCGTTTCGTCGGCTAATTAATTGGCAGCAAATGAAACACTTGGACAGTTGAAAAGGAGGCGTGTAAATCCGTGTTTTCCTCACTTCGGAGGCATATAGCGAACGGATCTGCATCCCTCGAAACGATGTCGCTTCGAGGACATAATGGAACCATTCATCCAGCCCGTAAAAGCCCGCCCGTTTCAAGCATATCCTGTTGCGCTCTTTCATGATTAATGGAACAGATTTTCCAGCTTCCTTCCGCCCTCCACGCAGACACACAGATACACTCACCGGCGCACACAGAGACACAGTTGCCACTTAACTTTTTCAAGTGTAATGCATTAATGTGCTGCCGTCGTCCCGCATCCTGCAGCCGCACCCCCCCGCCCCTCCCCCTTCATTCCAATCCTGAAAGGACAGCCAATGTCCCTGGAAGTGGCCCTCAACTCGAACAAAGTGCGGTTGTTTTATATTTAAATTTTCTTTATTTTTATTGGGGCTTTGCGCTTTTTTCTGCTGTTTGATTTGATTTAAAAATTACATTAGTTGCTAAAATTTAAATGGGGAGGGGAGTCGCTAGGCTCTTCTGTGATTTGTGTTGCCATTTTCTAGATTACAACTAATTAATTAAATGCTAGCACATAAGGTTTGTTTATGCATTTCTCATTAATTTGATTTCGTTCGAATTTGCCATGTGTTTTATTTATTGTTTTGTTTACATTGCAATCGCGCACTCAGACAGACACTCACTCATCCACTCGAATATATTCGTCGATTCATAAATTCAACCAAGCACTCACTCGCACTTTAGTCGGTAAACTATCAATTATTTCCTTTAGCTCTTGCTGTGGTTAAATTAAACTAGGGTGAAACACACGCACTAATTACCACTTAAACTAGATTATGTTAATCCATAATTACAGCTACAGCAAGCTCAGCAGCGAGTCGAATTTCGAGTCTGAATCTGAATCTGAATCTGAATTCGCCTTGATTCGATTGTTTAAATGGGATCCCTTGACATTTGAGGCACACATTTGATTCTGCATGCGGTCTATACAAAATGTACACTTGAAGCAATTAGTTAACGCCCAACAGGTTGGTAAATAAGATTATATTGCACAATAAAGAACGAAACCGGGCTCCTCTTCTGGGTGCAGGTAAATTAAAATACAAAAAAATTAAGGGGCATTTATGGATTAGGAGGACTTTTCCTTTTGCATTTGAGATCTGATTTTACTGATTTCTGTTGCTCGTTCTTTTGCCTTTTTTCGACTCTTCTACTCAAGAACAAATCACTCGAAAGAAACTCTAAGATCAACAGCTGATTTCCATTTGTTTGATTTCATTTATTTACGATGTACTCTTTACGATTTATACTTTGTTGCTCACTACATATAGTTACGTTCATATAGATAGGTTTATACATAGTTAATTTGCTAAATTAAACAAAATTAAAGGACACGTTTCATACTCTCTCCTTGCTTCTGTGATTGAGGAATGTTCTCTGCTTTAAGTATTTTTTCTTTTCTTTTTGTGTTGCTTGTGTGTGTGTGTGTTTTTGTTTTCTTCTTAGCTAGACTACATTTTAGAACGACTTTATTCACGTTGGTAAACATATTTATATTACGTTTCAAATGTACAAAACTTGACGCTTAACTTGCCAGTGCGCTCGCTCGCTTCTTTCTCGACATTTCATAGATATTTTACAGGTTGCTATCATGGTTGTTTATTGTTTATTGGCTAAGATATCGTGTGCTGCACTGCCCCGCCCCCGAAGGCCCTGCCAGCGAGGTCCTGCCGCTGGAGGAGGTGCTGGGCCTCCGCCTGGGCCTGGTGCTGCTGCTCGAGCTGCTCCAGCTGCTCCAGCTGCAGTTGGTGCCCCAGCTCCTGGCAGGAGTGCTGGTGCAGGGACTGGTGCTGCTGCTCCAGGCTCAGCTGGTGCTGCGTCCAGGCAGCCGAGGGCAGCTGGTTCGGATGCTGTTAGACCGCCGGCCAAACACTGTGTGTGAAACGGATCAAGGGAAATGGGGTTAGCGGGGTTAGGAGACTTCGAAAGGGGGAAGAGGGCTGGAGCTGGCGGTAAACGGTCTGGTCTGATTCGTCGTTTACAGCCAACTGGGTATATCGGGCTGGAAACTCACGTCACTAGTGATGGATTCGTCTCGGGCTGGTACCAGTACTGGGGCACATAGCCACCCATCTGGGGCGGCGGGTTGTGGTGGTGCGTCTGCGGATGTAGCGTTGCCGCTGGATGAGGTGGTTGTGGCGTCATTTGGGGCGGCGGCTTGTGGTCGATCCAGTGCGGTTTCTGGTCCCACGGCGCTTGCGTCGGCGGACTGAGGCCCGTTGGTGGGAATTCTGTGGGCACAAAGGCAGCTGATGAAGTGGTTTCTTGACGCTGGGCCTCCGCGCAGGCAAACTCACCAGGTGAAAGCTCGGACACGGGTGTACTCGATGGCGTTGGACTGTGTCCGGGAGGTAGATAATGTGAGGGTGAGCCGCTGTTCGAGCCACCGCCGTTATTACCGCCTGTGGAATGGACAAGAGCAAGAGTTGCATTAGTTCCTAATGCCGCCCAGAGGAATCTCCCGCTTGCTAACTCACCACTGTGCATTTGATTGGGGCTGTGCTGGCCGGGATTGGGTCCTCCCCCGCCCAGAGGCATGCCGCTGTTGGTGCCCGGGCCCTGGGCCGCCTTCATCATCTTTTTGTACTTGGAGCGTCTGTTCTGGAACCAGATTTTCACCTGCAAGCAAACGTTGAACTCGATTAGCGTGGGAATCGGCCATAAAGCAATTGATTATCGACTAATGCGACCCGACGGCATCCTTAATCGGGGCAGAACCCCGCTAACAGATTCATTTACAGCTAGAGATACATATACTGTGGAGCGTTGGCAGCTTTTCAAACAGCTTTTCAGTTGAAATTAAGAGTGAACGCTTGTGAAAAGCGGCTGGCAGCAAAATGGCTCTATAAACTATGGATTTTGGCAGCGTGCGACACATATTCGCGTCTTAATCGCGCTGCAGCTCGAGATGTGTTTCATCAGTTGCGAAACCCGTATCTTTGAAGCACTTGAGGCGACGGCAGCCGAAAAGTATCTCGCGGGTACTTTCAGTTTTCATTTGGAGCTTGAGCTCCAGCTGATGGTAGAACTAATTGTGCGCTGAGCTGTGAGTTGTGAGCAGAGAGTTGTGAGTTGTGAGCTGGCGGAGCACTTCACTTTTGAAAGCCCCGCAGCTGAAGCTTCGCTGAATCCCCGGCCGAGTCCGAGTACGAATCTGAGTCTGACTCAGGCCCCTTTTAAATATAGATACAAGCAGTAACAGCGCGTATCTAATGCTGCTTATGAGTGCGAGTATCTGCGAGTACGAGTATCTGCGCCTGCAATCTTGTACATTGATTCTGCCATGGCGTCCACGTTGAGCTAACATTATGCACACGTACATGTACTCGGCATTATAGATACTGTACCAGCACTAGCTATATAAACTTGCCCGGCCAGACTTGCTCAAGGTCGTTCTTCGCGGTTGGCTGAATTTTTGTAGCGCCGCTGGAGCTCGCTTTTTGTGTTTGGCGAATTTCACCGACTTTGGGCTTTCGGTTATTCGTTTTTGCTCATAAAACAGTCGGAGGAGACTCGGCTTTTATGTGCATTCCACCCATCGATTTCAATTAGCCGATAGCTACCAGAATTGACCGTCCGTTCGGCCTGGGCTATTCGCTCCATTGTCGGATCATTGACATTGGCAGCCCCGAACTGCGGTAGCCGAAATCCACGATTGGATTTCCATTTCATTTAAGTGTTCAATCAAGCGCGAATCGTTATGTCAGGC
This sequence comes from Drosophila mauritiana, assembly GCF_004382145.1. NCBI lineage: Eukaryota > Metazoa > Arthropoda > Insecta > Diptera > Drosophilidae > Drosophila > Drosophila mauritiana. Next base: position 23,086,700 of record NC_046668.1, on the reverse strand, counting down.
CGCACAGATCACCTCAGTTGGAGATACTTTCGGCTACTGGAAATTCATCTTTGCACATCTGGGTTGTACCAAGCAGAGGAAGGAACTGCCCTAGGAAACAACATTATTTTTCGAGCATACACATTTGTTTAGATGTTACGCAAGGCAGGCCAAGCGAAAAATCTGCGGCAATAGTAAAAAACTGTCGAGGTCTCTAAAAAGTAGACACTTTTTGAAACATTTAATCAAACACTTTTCTATGTCACTTGGCATTCACAGAGCTGAGCAGGTGTCAAAACTAATGGTCAGCAGCCTCTCAATTGTCAGCTTTAGAGCCACGATCCAGCGAGTGTGTGTATTTACATAAAAAACGAAATAAATGCTCAAACAAGATAAGCGAAATATCAACTCAACAAGTTCCCCTTTGCGAAGACGAGGGCAAAAAGTTTGCATGAGAGTAAAAGTGTCTTTCGAATCCATCGGACGGACAGACTGTCAAATGTCAATCAGCCTTATGCCGTTCGCGTTCTCTCTTGCCCCCTCCCCGAATTTGTACCACTTTCGCATGGACAAATATGGCAAAAACGGCAAGAAATTAGCATGTCACTGTGTCAACTCCACAGCAACCACAACGGATCGAAGCTGCCTGCTCGGCATTATCCTTTTAACCCACTTCGATTCAGATAGTCAGATAGTCAGATGGCCAGCATGCGGCAGCAACACTTGCTTGATCACTTCCGCAATATGTCACTTGGCATATAATTCATGCAGTCAAACGCAGAATTGATGGCTAGCCAAGAGTCTGAGTCTGCGCCTTGGTCTGGGATGGCATGGGATCTGGGGCCTGGGGTTCCAAGGCGGAGGCAGGGGCAGATTACAGATGGGTTTTATGACGACGGCAACGCGCTTCTCCTGCAGCCGCTGCTAGATCTTCACAGCCAAGTGGCTGGCGATGACGGGCTCCAGATGGAGATGGAGCTCTAAAGGGGATCTGTGGCCACCAGGGAGGAGCGCGGAGTAAACGCCACTTGGAGCGGGCTTTCTAATTGCGAGCACTTGCCGTTCGAGCGACAAAAGCCAGTCACAAAGACAGAGACGGAGGCGCGGACACCTGTGTGCCCGGCAAGTGGTAACTGGTTCCGTGGGGCATTGCCAAATGTGTCCCAGGCCCCGGCCAGGCTCTAATTCATTTGACAGTTGAGCATTTAAAACGTGGGAAAAGATAAGCCAATCCGTGGTAACGCCAACCGATCCGTCTATTGATTTGTGTGGGATCCCTGGCTGTACGGTTTTCCGCTTTCCGCGGAAACACTTCACGTCATCGCCGTTTTTCGTACGTATTTTCCCTGATAAATCACGCCGCAACGAGCCGACCGCCCCTTGCCAAGTCATAAACCGGAGGAGCCGCCCTTCCCTCGAGCCCACACCCAAAAACTTACGGCTTTATTAGCAAAGCTGGCTGGGAGATGTGCTAAGTAAATAGGGAGACGGCTCGGACACAGAGGCCTTGGCTTAATGACACCGACACCGCCCCAAAAACGTTCCATTGAATAGAGTCCGATGCTCTCCAGTGGCAGGTGGGCACTGCGAGGTGGTTATGGAGCTTAGCACCCTGGGACCTGTGTCCTCTAACCCCAACCGTTTTTAAATTTTCAGTTAGAGGAGATGTCTTTCAAATCCTATTGTGTAATCTTGACAGATTGTGAGATAATATAAATTAATTACATTATTCGATCCATAGTATTTAGTTAGCACAAGTCTAATTATATCCACCTCCGATCTGATAGGGTATCTCAGCTTCTTCCTTTGGCAGCTGGCTGTTGCAAATACATTTCCTCCTCGACCCGCCAACGATGTCTGTCTAAAAAGCAACTAAAATGTTTATGGCTTTCCCCGCCACCAGGGGCAACTGCTGCAACAACAACGATCTGCAGCAACAGCGGCAGCAACAACAAATGGCGAGGCATGAAATGGTCTCAGTTTTGTTGCCACAAATTTATGGCTACCAAACCGAGTTTTCCCCTCATTGTTCTCAGCTTGTTGCTTGTTATGTTCGCTGATGTTGCTGCCGCTTTGGTTTTCATTCATAAATTCCGTGCAACAAGATTTTAGCATTTTTGCAGCACATTTTTGGTGCGAGAAATTTCAATTTGCTGGCCAAAGCGGTTAACATGAAAAACACTTTTTGGCGGCTTCTTTCAGCGGTGGCTTTGAGTTACGGCCAGGACCGGAGGCATTGTCTTAGCCGTTGATTAATAGCCGCATACGATTACCCGCTTACTTGGGATTATCGATTTCCGATCGGTATTCGCAGGCGCCAAATCCAAAGGTGGCTAAACTTGCGATTTGCTCGCAAATTGATAACCAAATGGCCCAAACGGGCCATTGCGCATACGCCCTGTGGGTAGCAGTCGCAGTTCAAGATCATCCGGATCACTTTCGTTTTATTTTCGGCTACAACCTGCCTGGCTGTCCACTTTTATGAGCAACAACTTTCCTTTGAGTCGCGCAGCACGCGCCAGCTGACCAAACGGTTTTAATCGCGCTGCAATCGCCAGCAAAACGCGTGCAACCCGCTTGCGCGGCAATTTTTAATTTATGCACAAGGGGAAAATCGTAAAAAAAGCACAGAAACCATAAAAATTTAAATAGGCGATAGAGTAGGAGAGAGAGAGGATGAGGGAGAGGGAGAGGGAGCGGGACAGGGACAGGTAAAAATCTGAGCTGCGCGAAATAAAATTTTGATTTATGATCTTGTCGCTGAAGTTGTTCGTCAACAGCCGGCGACGGCAAGTAGCGTGTTTGCTGTGGTTGTTGTTGTTGGCCGAAGCTGCTGTACAAGTTTGTTGGCGCAACAAGTGCTTTCGGCCAGTATAACTCACTCGCCGACGGTCGGTCAGTCAGTCATTCATAAAAGCAGTGGCCGCGTGGCACTTTTGATTTTGTTGCCGTTGCTGTGTCTTTATTTTGGTAAGCGCATGTTCAGGCCTGATTTTTATCTCGGGACAGTTAAAAACAAAAAGTAAAAGCCAACAAAACGCATTTAATATATTTCTCACTGGCCGAAGCGATTGCAAATGCGCGATTGAAGCGATTGCAGCGATTGTTGCTGCCGCAGCGACAACAGCAACTGTTGCGTGTGCTGAACGCAGCCAGTTGGAGCTGGGCCCACCCTCGCGAGCAGCAGAAGATACTGCCCCATCCCTCTGGCTGCCACAGAAACATCAGCATATTTCTTCCTCAACTTCTGCCGCCAAGAAGGCCCAAGCCCCGCGTCCCCCGCCCCGAGACATGCTCTTTTGACTGCCATGGTTGACGGATTACGCAACTTGCCGGCCGTAGCATTTTCATTTTATTATTGTTATTATAAACTCTCCGCATTGTCGGTGGCGTTTTTCATTGTGCTTGGAAAATTTGAACATTGCATGCGATTGTTTGTTGTTATACGCTCCGCGGCAGCAACAGCAACAGCAGAAACAACAGCACCAACAGCTCAACAAAAAATTTGTTTATAATTTTGAATGCAGCGAGCGGCAGCGGCAGCAACAGCAACAACAGCAATCGCCGCTAGGCAGGCAATGACTTCGAAACATATACAACAATGCCATGTCGTGGCAAAATATGGGGAAAAAAACGCTACAAAAAGTTTTCTTTTGAAAAGGTTTTTGTGTTTCCCGTGTGGCGGGCCTGCCCTAGAGTCAAGTGTCACGCACACTCCGTGCTCTGTGCTCAATGCTCCATGCTCCATCCCCAGTCGCAGCCTCAACTTTCAGCTCATTAAAGCCAACACCGCATGCTAAGTCAGTTCAAGTTCGCTGCCTAAGTCTTTCGTTCTTGTTAGCAAGGAGAGCGAGCCGCGGAAAGGGACGGCTATAGCGCTTGCAATGGATGGATGGGGCAGAGCAAACAGAAATCTTCGCCGTTGCGAAGACGTGCAACCAAAGTGATTTCCAAATAAAACCGTTGCGGGCTGTTTTGGGCAACGCCTTCCCGAAAAAACGAAATCCGAAAACAGTAGAAAGGAAAGCGGCAGCAACAGAGTTTCAACAAAAAGCGCTCCCAGGCTTCAAGGCCAACAACGCAACAACGCCTTGAATCCGCTCCCCTGCTCCAGCTCTGGACGCAGTTCGGACCCGGCTCCATGGAGCAAGATCGCTGCCAGCAAATGAACGCAAGTTAACACCGGCCGATCCGGTCCAGTCCAGGCCCAGACAAATTGAAAGCAAATCGATGCCCGTTCAAAGTTGAAACACGTGGCCGCAGTGCAGCGGGGCAGCAACGCAACTCTGACCCCGTGGCAACTTGTGAACTTGTGGCAGCTTGTTGGTGGCACGCACGTGGGGCGGCTACCGCAGCCCACTGCATTGCAGACAAATTAATTTGCTATTAATTCCACGCTCATCGGAGCTACTGCTGCTGCTCGAGCCGCATTTCAAAGTTCACTGAGCCCCAGTGGAGCCCAGTGGACATTGGGATGCAAAGTATGCGGTCGACTGACCATTTTTGGGTCACCGCCAGTGCCGGTGCCAGTGCGCTTTTCCCTCGGGGGCCGCGCACGTTGTCCCAGCTATGCCATTGATCTTTATCAATGGAGCCGGAGAAGGAGTTGCACGCCGATAGAGTCGCCAGTGCCATGAATGAAGCTCTCGGCGATCCCGGCTAGATTCATTAATTTATGCATATATAGGCAGTGCGGTGCGTAAAAAGTGAATGAGATGAGCGAAACCAGAAGGCACAAGACGCAGACCGGGCACCGAGCTCCTGGCCCGTTATGAGCTGCGCCAGCGGTGGCAAGCCCCTGCTTAATAAACAATAAATATGCAATTAAGCAAGGCCAGACGAGAGAGCTGTTTATATAAGATGCTCCCTCCGTTCTATAGCCTCTCTAATAGCAATTAACTCCGACTTGGCCACTCGGATACTTGGATACTTGGACGCTTGGACGCTTGGATACTCGGATACTTGGCGACTTGGGGACTTAGATACTTGGCGTGGACTGAAAGCCATCGGCGATGCGATCGTGGCGGCTGCTGCTAATGAGAAACGCGGCAGCGACGAGAGGAACAATTTTTATAGACGGCTGTGTATAAATGAAGATATTGATCTAATTTCTATATAGCCATGATTGCTCAATCGCCGGTCGCAGCATTTCACCAGCTTTCGACCCGAACTCGCTCAAAGTCATATTAATTATGTTGTTAGGCCGGCCGAGTCTGGAGCAGAGCCTCTTTGGTAACGGAGCTGGGATTCTGGCTAAGTCGAGCGACAAGTGCAGCCGCATGCCAACCGCCAAATTAGCCGCGGCCAAGGACAAATCGAGCATTTTACTAACTCAATTAGTGCTTAGCTGGGCGCAGAGAAATGCCTGGGTTGCCATTTCGAGACCACTCCAGTTCGGAGAATCGATTAACGATCAGGGACCGATCAGGGAATCAGCCGAACGAACGGATTGTACTATGCACTCTGATGGCTGATGACGCTCATCCGGCCCAAAGCGATTGTCAATCGGTCGTGGATTCAGACTTCTTGACGCGATCGCCTCGCATTGTGCAACAAAGTGCTGTTGTCAAATCCGGAAACTGTTCCCATGTTCGCTGCGAGTGCGAGCCATTGAAAGCAAAAAACAGCGACTGCTGATCGCTAAAAAACTGAAAACTGAATACTGAGCACTGAGCACTGAACACTGAACACTGAACACTGAGCACTGAAAAACGCCCCAAAGCAACGTTCAAAGCTGTTCTGACTGACTGGCATGCAATGCGACTGAGAACTTTGCTTTTTGATTCACCTGCAAAGCCTTGAAATTTTGTAATTCTAATTCGCCGCTGAAACACTGACTCAGTTCAGCTTTTGTAATCCATCAGCGCGGCAGCAGCGCGAAATTATGATGAAAAAATCAGCAGTAGCAGCAGCAGCAGCAGCAGCAGCAGCAGCGGCAGCGGCAGCGGCAGCTGACGTACACAAATTGTTCAACAATAAATCGGCGGCAGCATTTGATCAGCAATTGTCAAGGTGAGATTTTAAGCAGATACAAAAACAATAACTGCGATCATGACGACGGCGACGGATGGAGCAACAACAACAAGTGCAGTTTCCAGTAGAAGTGGTTGCTCAAGGGGCGGAAAGAGGGCGTGTTCACATAGTTTGTATTCAGTATAGATTTGTTTCGAGCGGACTCGCTTAGTCAGTCGACTTTCTGCAAGTCGCAGTCACTTCTACAGTCACTCAAAAAAAATGTTAGTCATGTCTAAATTAGTTTTCGGCTTTTTACTTGTAGCAAGTGTCAGTGCAGATAATTTGGCACTATGTGTGGTCATTAATTCTTGGAGATGGCATGGAGTACTGGGGGCTGACTAACTTGTTGGCCAGGTCTGGTAGATTTCCGTACAGCTGCAGGTGGGGGAAACCCCGAAACTTGTTTAATATTAATGCGATTCTTCTGAAAGTCCAATCAAAAAACACTCTCAATCAAGCTGCACTTCGAACTGGGCCCTAACAATAGACCCAACTGTGGAACACTGAAAGTGGGGGAGTCCCATTCGATCTTGGGAAAGGAAACTCCTCGGTGGGTGGGGTGCACTTCATCTGCCCGGCCATCAAGCTCAATTAGATGGCCCAATTATAAGCAGTGTCCAAGCAGCCATGGCCGCCCCATCAAATGCACTCGAAGGAAGGCATTTTCCGCACGGCTAACCAGATTCCGGAGCGAAATTAAATGGGGAGACGGGATGGCGGGTGACCCCTCGGCGGGCAGAAATCATTTTGTGGTCAGATCCATCGGCCAGATAATGACAAACAAAACTGGGGGAAAAACGCTAACAAAAAAGTGTGGCGGCTAATTGTGCAATTTATATAAGCGCATTCTTTCACTGGGCTGGTTTTTGTTCGCTCGGGACTGGTAATTTAAATATTGCTCTTCGGTGTGGTGTGGTGTGTCCCTCTGTTTTTTGAGTTCGGAGTTGGAAAATGAAATCATGGTCAACTGACTATTATTTGTCGCTTACACACAGTTTCCCTATGCATTTTCACAGCCCGATCATGATAGTGCTGCCAGCAACAAAAGAGTCGAAAAAAGACCCGCGAGTTAACCAAGCGTTAAAAGTTTGTTGTCTCGCCATTGTTGTCGTTGGGGAAAAACCTCCAAGGAAAATTTAAGCCAGTTGATTTCCGATCTCCCGCCATCCACCCCCTGGAGTCCGCCTCCATCAGTGCATGCCGGAAAGTCCCGCTTTAATTGGTGTCAGAGTACAAGGCTGCTGGGGATGCGATAGCCAGGACATTCGAGTGCGGCTAATTGGCATCGCGTTTACAAGGCCAAACAAGTGCAGAAGGGTTGCGGGTTCGCCGGTTCGATATCTGCAAATTTGAGAACCAATTAAAATATGAAACCAGCCTGTGTCTGCCGAAGAGCCACCCACTGGAGCGGGCTATCTCGGCGTGCCGGGCCCATCACTTCCTTCCAAACCAGTTGGGCCGCAGCCTCCGAGTCTCGGCAATAAAATAATAATTATTATTATTATCGCATCGGAGAAATCTGCCAACCAGGGGCATCCTTGGCTCCGCATCTGGCCAGGCTTGTTTACCTTTCCGCCGTGTGTCAGCAAATGAAGCCGTAATTAACCCTGCCTGCCTCGCTCGTTTTGTTGGCCAATAGACCGATGGCCAAGATACCCACGGCATGGGTATCTATGCCAGGCACTCCAGCTATGCGCGATAGTCGTAAAACTTTATTTATTTGAATACTCTCACTTGAGCAGGCCCATAACTGCCTGCCCCCCTGCCCCCTCCATCGGACGCTCGTTGGGGCATTTTGTAATTTCCTGAGCGTTGCGTACGATTTTGATCGAAACGCTGACGGATGGGGCTGAAAATGGAGCCGGAGCTAGAGCCAGTTTGAGCATTTTGAAAGCTGCCAATATTGTGAATGAAACGCGAAACTTGCTTTCAGCACAGGGACCTCAAGCTGGGTGGAAAGGCGAGTGTAGTTGTTGTTGATGAACCCATTCTGAAGGCGAGAGGAAGCTGTAAATGTTGGCTGGGGAACCATTAGAGGTTACCCTATCCCCCAGGCTTCTGGCTTTCATTTCTCCATCTGCGGCACGAGGATGCAATATATGTTAGCTAGGGATTGGGACGATCAGATACTTGTATAAAACTGTGTTACATGCAGAAAGTTGTCTCTTTGGAAACTGGTCCACTTTGGGTTCTCATCCATAGATCACTCATGCCAACCCAAGCCAAGGTATTTTGAAAGCTTTCAGCTCTTTAGTACTTGTATCTTTGACACTGGACTTTCAGCTGGAGCATCTTTTTGGCACGCTTTGTGGGTTAATTTGTGTTTCGGATCGCTACCTGCCAACGCGAATTATGTCAGCTGCAATCGAGATTGCACAAGCAGCACGTAGCCACTCATCGGAGCCATCTGCGATACATCCACGAGTCCGGGTATCCACATGTGTCCGCTTGGCTCTTGACTGGCGTTAGATTGAGCTCTCTTCAAAATGCAAATGCGGTCGCCGGAGGAAGATGAAGAAAGGGGCTTCGAGGAGGGGGAGATCTGCTGGAGAACCGCTGGGGAGAAATTGAGAAACGCTCGCTCGGCCGAGCTATGCATCATTGTTAATGGCAACTTGTTTGTTGTCGAATGTCGCTGCTGCTGCGGCTGCTGCTGCTGCTGCTGATGTTGCTGCTGCCACTAGTGTTGTTGTGCCGTAGTAGCACCAGCACCAGCATCAGCATTGATCAAACTTAATTCAAAGTTCCTGTTGCGCGAGCAGCGGTGCAAATTACGACACAGGGAGGCAGGCGGGCGGGGAGTCGCTGGTGTTGCTGCTGGGTTCGTCGCCGATGTTGCAGCAATATGCGTGCGATTAAGACGCAAGTGCGGCTGCTTAGTTACAGCGTATTATGTGCCATAATTTAATTGACATTGCCCGCGTAAATCAGGCAATCACTGATCTGATATACGATGTGTTGCTGCTGCTGTTGTTGCTGTTGCTGCTGCTGCTGCTGCTGCGGCTCTGTCCGCAGCATAAACGAACGTGAGCTGAGCATTTAAATGCGGTCAGCCAGTTTTTCATTTTTTCTCGCTTAGCCGTTGATACTAACTAGACACTTGTATTATTTAAATCAAGTTGTGCTAGTTTTTTTCCTAATACAATAAAAACGCGCGCATTTTTTGCCGCTGCCGTCTGCTGTGTGTATTATTTGATGTGGAAATTAATTTAATTTCGTTACAAGTATTTTGTTTGGCCTGGAATTCCAGCGAAGTATCATTTTGGGTTTCTCCGCGGAGTCCATGACCTTTGCGCCATACCAGAGCGTTGGCCACGTCTCACATTAGGGGTGGAGCAGCAGACTTATCGCGGCTTGGAGACCCCAGCCCCCAGCTCGCCGAGAAGCCCCAGCCGGCGAAGGTGTGCACCGTGGGCGATGCGTCTGCGTCTGCGTCGTCATCAGACCAAGTCTGATCTGCGTGCAGCGGAGATGCGCGGAGCTACAACACACACCACACACACACATCGACGCGGGCGGACTCATAAGCGGGCGTTGTTGATTTTTGAAGACAGGCCCGGGCAGAACCATAGACCCACAGCGAAATGTTAGTGCAAACAAGTAAGAAGCTAAAACATGCGGCATACAACTTTTCTTATTTCATTTCCATATGTCGTTCTCTTAATGGTAGTTTATAATGTATGTTTATAATTGCTATTACTTTAGAAGAAAATTCCCTTAGCTCGCACAGTCCAAGATGCATATATCTGTAGTTTAGTTATGCAACTTTCAGCACTACCAATATTTTTTCCTCGACTTTTGCCCCTTTTTCCTGGGTCTCCTGCTCCCACAAGCGCCGTTTTGGCAGTTCGTCTGCCAAATCCTTTGTTTTCAGCCAGCGTGGCCTCCTACAAAATTTCGTGGCTTTTGTGGCCGTCTCGTTGAGGTTGAAGTTGTTGTGGCTGCTTCAGCTGTTGTTGTTGCGCCTAAGAGCCTCGGCGGAGGAACCAGATCAAAATGTGCCGATATGAGCTCATAAACACGCAGTTTAAAAGTATTTTTTATTATTTTATTTCATTTTGCTTGGCGGGGCTTTTGTTTCTGCTCGTCTCCGTTTTTCGGGAACGAAGATCGGAGCCGCGAAGCCTGTTGAAAGGGTCTCACACGGACTGTACATACACTTTTGTCTGGCGCTGTCAGCCGGTCTCTGCTTTTCGGGCAGCGAGAACATTTGGCAGTCCACTTGACCGTTCTATGTAATTATTCAATTAGTCGGGGTGCAAAAACGAGCCAGATAGGGGGAAACAGTAGCCGGGATTTTGCTCTAATTGAAACTTAATTATTCTCCGAATGTTTGTACACACTCCGTCCAAGTGTTTCTGTGCTCTGAGCTCATTAACAGTCACCGGATGCACTTTCAAATCAAGCGAACAGCAAGTGGCCAAGTGAAAGATGCAACTGGCAAACGAGTTTTTGCTGCCGAAGCAGCAGCAGCTAAAAAATCATAATAAAATTACCATAATTAAAAAAAGGCCATAAAACAGCAAGTAGTATGCCACATTTTTTTTTTTTTTTGCGGTAATGTTCTCGACTTTTTGCACAGGGAGAGTGGCTGCTGCTGGCCGGCAGGTGTTAGAACGGACAAGTTGCTGTCAGCTGAGAGCTCGGACTGTAAGGCAGAACAACCGAATTGTATAACACGCCCCAAAAACAAAAACTCAATAGTAGAAAGCCACCCCACCGCCCTGAAGGCTGAAGGCCATTAAGCTGGCCTGGTGTTTGTGCAACGCATAAATCTTAGGGCCAACACAACGGTTTGTTTGCACGGCCCAAACATTGGCGTGTACTGGCGACTAGCCTCTGACCATCCCAGACCATCATGACCAGGAGGAGCAGCTCCTGAACCTGGCCAAATCAATAAAAAACTTCCGTTGCTCAAACGACGAGGGCGGTTTTAATTAACACACGGCCCGAGTTTCGCCGTCCGCGCGGAAAGCGAAAGCGGCCAAGACTTGCACCCCAAAATGCAGTCATAAATTCAGGCTTTTGGCCAACTGTTAAGCGTTTAACCCCTTCAAGGCCCGCGGCCACGGAGCACTGAGATAGATCGAGTTGATTGTGTCGCTGGGGGCGCAGGGGCGTGGCTATTTGCTTAGCTGCCTCGATTGACAGCTGCCACAGTCGCGACTTTGGGAAATCAGGGTCTCTCCCGATTCTGCGGGGTGACTAACAATGGGTCTGGCTTTTGTTGGGCTCCATACCCAAGCCCAAACTCAGGCCCAGGAGAATTTATTACACAGCCGCCGTGTGGCACGCCCGTTCTAGACCCGATCCCCGGCACCCGCTCTCCGAGCAACGGTGTGCAGTACATATTCAAATATGTATCTTGATAAACAACTTGCGGCGGAGCAACACCCACGCCACCAATACAATGCCAGCCACACAAATACAGAGGGTCTTCAACTTGTTTTACAAGTTTTTCCTTACAACATTATTGCGGCTCTCGCCCCGCAGTTTCGGCTTCTGCCCCTCCGTCGTGGGCACATGAACTTTCGTGGCACACTAATTCAATTAGGAAGCCCACGCCCACTATCAATAAATTTCTCAAAACACGAGACTCATTCACGGCACCGTTTTGCAAACGCTGCTGGTTGCGGCTCATCTGGAAAGCCATTAAATGGAGCAGTGGCAACTAGACGAACTGGGCATCGAGTCTGAGTACTGCAAATACGAGTACGACTATGAGTACTTGACTTGGGTGGGTGTTGCCTGTGACAATGCCGGCCCCCGCCCCCGGAAAACCTCCCTGCCGTGGGCAGCAGCGCGTGCAAAAACAAAACCGAACGGCAACTGAAAAACTTTTCACAAAGTTGACATTGACACACGTGGAGGAGCAACAAAAAGAACATTACGATATTGCACATACGCCCGAGTGGCGTGTTGTCAAGGGAGAGGGTCACAGGCGTAGGAGGTTGCCATTGTTACTTGTTCGTTGTCTTGGCTCGTTTGTCAGTCAGCATTAGAGACATGTCAACAATTCAATTGGGAAAACGCCAACTAACCACGGGCACAGCCAATGAAATGGCCAAAGGATCCTTGCCAGGGCTTAGGAGCGTTGGTGGTTCGAAGGGTAAAACTTCCCCTGTTCAATGTGGAGTGGCCTTTGCCAAACTTGAAATTTTGAGTTATGGCACAGACGGTATTTATAATATCAGTATAATATTTATATTTACATATACACTCATTAGTAGGTAGACCAAAAAGAGATTTAATATCTTAGATAAGTAACCCCGTTCACTGACCGCCAGATTCCCAACCACAGAGATGGAACTCACCTGCGTTTGCGTGAGGCCCAGACTCGCCGCCAGCTCCGCCCGCTCCGGCAGGGCCAGGTATTGGGTGCGCTGGAAGCGGCGGTTGAGCTGCTGCAGTTGCAGCGAGCTGTAGATGGTGCGGGGCTTGCGCATCTTCTTGCCCTTGCCGTTGACGCGGAGGCCGGAGTCCTCGCACTTGTCGGAGATGGAGAAGTCTGCGGGGGAGAGGGGAGAGAGAAAACAATGCGATGAAAGGAGCAGTTGAGTAGAGTCTGTAAATGGCAGGCTGGAACTGGGCAATGATGAATTTATAATCAGGCTATGGAATTATGGCCAGAATGGCCCTTTTTGTGCCCGTGCACCAAATGCATATTTATGAGCGAATTCCCGCGGCAGCTGGAATGCATGAAACTGTTACATTTATGGACCTGCATTAATTGCAGCCGCATCGCTTAGAAATCGCCCGGCCCCGCCCGCTCCACTCGAATATCGATGCCGCGATTCGTTAAGTAACTTGTAAATGTCAACGAATTAGCGTTAATTGCTGAAGCGAAAGTTCAAAGCACTCCACACGGAGTTGTCCACACGGCTCATAAAACTATGATGGTGATGATCGGCCGACACTCAAGTTCAATGAGCGACGACTGCAACTGTTGACGTTGCTAATTGTTCGAAAACAACACACGGAGCCACCAAACGAACTATTATTAAGTGCCAAATATGGCCACAGGTGTGTATCTGTATCGGTATCGGTATCTATATCTCTTTCCGTATCTGTATCTGTGTCTGCCATCCGAGTGTTGGTGTCGGCCGTATATTTTTGGCGCCCGAGCAGGCGCACGTGCTGCACACTCTTAATGGCAAATGGCAAGACTCAGTGCGGCGGAGCAGCAGAGATGGCGGCACTCACTGTCACCTCGGCCCTCTCCGCCACCTCGGCCACCTCCGCCACCCAGCGCCCATTGCTCGTCGTGGTCTTCACAGAGCGTTAGTATGTGCGAGTGGACAGCCGCCATTGGGCCAACTCACTCGGCCACTGCCACACATTCGCCCATAACAGAATGGAGTAATTAATTGAGGCTAACGAAAGCCTAATTGCTGCAATTATGATTACAAACACCTGGGGATTCCTTCTAACGATCAGCTGCTTTGCAGATCTCTCGAGGCGGTTTCAAGAGCAAGTGCACCAAGGTTAATTGGCCCACGTTGCGTATGAGTGACGAAAGTCAAAGACAACAAATGGAGGCTGGCTGAAGCGTTGGCGTTGCCGTTGCCGTTGCGTTGTCGTTAGTAATGCTTCCACTGTTTTTACTGCTTCTGGCGGTGCTCACATCCCCGACAATGGATAAAAATGAATTGCTTTTCACTCACCGAAAAGCGAAACTGCTCAACCAAAACGCATCGAAATAGCAACAAATTGTTCAACAAATACGAGAGACAGCCGCATCAGCAGCAACAACGAGTTGTCACAGTCAAGCGCGCAATTATGCCAGAGACTGGGAAAAATGTTCCAAAAAACATAAAGAACACACAAAAAGCAGAGAGATGTAAAAATAAATAAAATGGGAAAATTGCACGTACGTGGATGAGCAACAAAGAGCTTCCAGAGGTCCCACAATTTCAATAGAATACGTTTCATGGGAAGGAAAAGTAACATAAATGTCAAATAAAAAAACTTGCGTGTATTATATTTTACCTAAAACTTAACCTGGCATTTTCGATTTTAGTACAGTCTTAAAAGGTTAAATGTCTTTATAGATTAAGCAAGTTAATCTGTACAGCTTTATAACTTATTAGTGTGAAATAAGAAGACCTTAAAAGAACAACTTAGTGGGAGATCTACGAGAAAGGAAGTGTAAGAATGAGACACAGTGAAGCCTGATATCTTTATCTTCGATCTGATGGTTAAGTACTTCTGTAGCCGATTGAAATTGAAATTTGATAAAAGTGAAAAGCACCGCAGTCGCAAGAGGACAGTGAAGGCAGCCTAATTGAGACGAGTCGAACTTGAAGTCAACGAGCAAACAAAGCCCGCAGAAGGCGACCACAATGGCTCTCGACGGCGTTGAGCTCTCGAGTTCAAGTGTCGCCAAAAAATAGACAAGGAAGCAGCGAGCGAGATCTTGAAAAGATCTCATTCCCAACAAAAGACCCGGATCTCTTTGGGAATAAGGTACTGTGACTGATCGGATAAGGAGGAGCAGTACTTACCATCCTTCGGTGGACTGGCGCAGGGCGGGGCGTAGCTGCCCAGATGGTAGCCGGAGTAGGAGTTCTGGTGCATTGGCGGGAACGGGTAGCCGAGGGCGCTGCGCGGACTGGGGAAGCCGGAGTCCTGGCCGCCCTGCGGTCCGAAATGCTGATAGGTGCTCCGGATGCCGCCGTACCTGGAATGCCGCAAATGCACGGAAAATAATCAATACGGGGCTGTAATGTAGCTGTGGCAGTTGTGGAAGAAGCAGTGGAAGTAATGGAAGTGGCGTACACCGGCTGTGAATGTGAATGAATCGTGCCGGGGACAAAACTTTTCCTCCTTGCGTGTTTTGTCTACACTTTTCACTATTCACTATTAAATTCAAACCTCGCCGAGCATAGGACAAGCGTTCGGCCGGGAAAATATCTAAAAGTGGGCCCAAAATGTTTCATGTTTAATGCAAGAAGCGTTGAAACGAAAACTTTTTCTCTCACAACAAAAAATTAGGCTGGCGGAGAGGAAGGACGTTTTTGCCATGACTTCATTTACACAAACCAGAAACGAAACCATTACCAAAACCAAACCAAAGCCCGAACTGGATGCGGCTTAATATATCAAAGAAAAATCAATACGAGTGTCAGAGTCGCTGTGTTTTAGTTTCGGTTTGGTCCGAAGTTCCGTTTGCAGTCCCGCCGCTCGCTTGCGGTAAATATTTTGTTAACACTTTGCGGGCGAAACAGTTGAGCAAGTTCCCATGCATTATGTTCCGAGCGAACTGCATGAAATATTCAATGCTCTCCTGGCCCCTCAAACACGGAAACGGAAGCGGGCCGAAAGCAGCAGAAACCGCAACGGACAGCGGCCAACGGACAGCGGACAGCGGACAGCGGACAGCGGACAGCGGACAACATGGCAGCCACTCCGGGGACGGAGAAAAGTCGTGGCCAGGAACAGCTCCCGAGGGCTGGTCGGCGCAGCCAAGCATTCCGAGTCCCGTCCCAGCCAAGAGCCCAACACGCACAAATGACAGAGCAGTGGAAACCGCAAGGCTCAAAACCAAGAATGCAATAAAATATGTATAATGAAAAATCGAATCGTGCGTTGGGAAAACAATTTGCGGCTGCAAACAGTTCGCCGAGTGAGCGGTAACAGTAAACAGACCACCGAGTCCGACTTATTGCTACCCCATGAGGAACGAGTAGTTGGATAGGAACAGAACCCTCCGGAGCAGACGCTTATTTAGCACACGGACCGGGAGTAAACTACACTTAATTGAATTTATTTTTGGCTTCCGCTGGAAGCCAGGCAGGCACCAGCATGAACTGTGAGCCGGAAAGTGAGCTGAAGTGATTTTCTTAATCAAAACTAATAGTATAGCGAGAGCCCAACGCGAAATCGATCCCGAAAATAGTATCATAAAAATGGAAAGAAAGCTGACGGGAACTTTCATCGATTTAGTCTAAATCGAATTGGCAAATTGAAATTTAAAATTGTGATTTCGAATGGATACTACACCTTTTTTACTTTAAAAGTAAAGTTTTAAGGAAGGCAAAATATGTTTTAACTTTGGCTTACATTGACGAATCCATAAATCTACAATTGGTAGCTTTAATTTTAACTATTATTATATTGTTGTTATTATTGGCTATTGTAATGTAATCTGTAATTAAGACCCTAAACAGTTATATGAACGACTTGGACAAGATCCTCTTGAGTTAACCTGACTTTATTTAACTGCTTGCTTTTACCAACTGTTAGTTGCTATTAAAAAAAAATTAATTTGTTTATGGTAATCCTATCCTATGCCAACTAACTTTTCCCCATGAGTTTAAAGACTGAATGGTTTTATGGTACTTATAGCGCTCTTTAGATTCATTATTAGACTCCATTTTTCTCGGGTGTGTCAACTACTCTGCACAGATTGAGTTCCGATGGGTTTGGCTTTGGAAGGGCTGAAGTCTGGAGGAGATCGAGTCTCCGCACCAAAACACTTTCTGCTATCTTTCCTGTAGCTCCACTCCACTGATCTTGGGGACACTCACCCGGCGGCGGCGTGCTGCTGCAGCTCCACGAAGGCGGACTTTCCGGGGATGTTGATGCCGGGCGTGACGCTGGCCGCCGTGTTCCCGCCGTCCATGTACTTGGGCGTGTGCGGCGCGTCGGGGGCGTCCATGCCCGACTGGGGGGTGCTGGGAGGCCCCTCGTAGGGGCTCCCTAGGTCCGTGAAATTGAGCGTGTTGGCGCCTATTGAGGCCACTTTATCAAGAATTTTGACGGCTGTTCAGGGGGATGCGCGCGGGAAGGAAGTTCTCAGCGATCCGATGGCAATGATCAGCTATACTTGGACAGTAGGAGTGTGTGGCCTTCGTATCTAAGGTTTTTGTAGGACACAATGTCTTGGCTTCAGTTCAGTTCGGCGACTGTGATTTGGCGGAACTGTCGAGCGCGTAAATCCTTTCAGCTGGCGAGGAGGCACTTTTCTCAGCACTGACACTCAACTTGTTAGCAACTCAACTCACTCGGAATTGCTTTCTTGTATCACTTCGATTTCTGGCTGTGCATATTCTTTGTCGATTTTCACGATTTTTAACTCCGTTTTGCGAATCAATCAAATCAATTCATATCAAATCAGATCAGATCACATCAGATCAGATCACAACGAATCACTTTCCAGTCCGCGACGGATCACTCAGCTCGACGCAAGAACGCAGAAACGCAAGGCGCAAAACGCTACGACGGATCGACGACGGCAATTCAGCGGCGAGAACAGCGGCGACGACTGCCCACGAACAAAGTGCGTATACGACTAGGTGAGGTTTTCGCGGCGCGGTTGCGCGAGACTTCGACTCGCTGCGCTGTCGCTTTGCGGCCGTGCCGCTTTGCCGCTCTGTAGCAGTGGTGTGCGAGCGGTGCTGCTGCCATCCATCACCGTGCGTCGGAGCGGGACGGCTGCTGAGGCCCGAGCCGCCGGCAGCGACTCTCGCCGAGCGTCGCCAATCGGGTGGTTTGCAACCGGTTTTCTCGGTGGTGTCTCTGTGTGGTGGTGCAGAAACCGCACCAATACTATAAATTTCCCCGTTGCGGGTGCACGGGGGTGGGGCTGGGCTCTGGGACCCCGTTTCTGTGCCGCTCAACTCGTCAACTTTGTCTAGGTCTAGGGCCCGCATCGAGATTGAGGCGTGGCCTGTCGCCCCGCGTCCCCACGGATTTGGGGAACTTGCGGCGTGTATATGCAAATTCCAGGGGGAACTGCCCGTGGAAAGTGCAAATATTTTGACGTTTTAAATAATGTTGATTAAATGCAAAGGTCTCAATTATTAAATTGATTGTTGAACCTGTAATTTGTCTTCTTATTTAGCCGCTGCTCCTTTCGGGTCATATTTTCGGATCAATCGAAACTGTGGCACACGCATTTCCATGGGTAATCAACAGTTGCGGACAACAGACGAATTAACTTAATGATTTGTTTACGTTTTACAATCGGTGGGCTTGCTTGTAAGGGAAATAACGCTACGCACACGAACAACATAGCGTGGTACATATGTAGATATGACAGGTCTACTACCATTTTCTAATGGAACCTTTAATTTGAAAATCCTTTTTGGGGAGTCTTAAAGCCTCCTTGGAGTTGGCACTTGTGGCGCCACCTAGTGGCCGCCTTTGGCAGCGACAAACCAGTCTATCGGGCCAACCTGCTCACCTGTCAAACACACACACACACCCTCGCAGTCGCAGTCGCACTCGTACACACACATACTACCTGCGCACCCAGCACGCCCCCTGCTGAGGGCAGAAACTCTCTCGCCACGCCCCCCTGAGCGTTTCGAGAGAGAGAGGAGAGCGCGCGCAGGTCCAATTCAAAATGGCGTCCTTTCGGCCACATAATGTCGCTTTGTGGCTAGGGCCAAGCGACACGGACCGTTTGCTCGAGCGGATTTTTCATTCACAAGACAAAGTCGCCGACCGAAGAGAACAGCGGAATTTCCACCTTTGTCCGCTCAGCCTAACTGGCAGTTGAAGCGGCGGTAAAGCGGTCTCCACTCCACCCCTTTCCCCTCTCCCAACAGCAGGCAGTTGTCACCTGAGAAGGATTTCCGCTGAAAGTGGAAAATATGCATATGCATGAGTCGGAGCGGCGCTATTAACCAGAACCAGAGTGCCACAAAAACCGAATTAAGTTTATTTATAAAAGTAAATACAAATCGAGCATCCAGCGGTAATTGAGCGCCTGATCCGACTGAAATGCTAATCCCCTCGTCCGGATTCGATCGGATCGGATCGGCAGTGGAGCCCGCCGTTCCGAGTTGTGACCTGGTCGGCTGCGCTGCACTAATTTAAGGTAGCACTGCAAATGCACGTAATTGTTGCAATTACTTAATGAAATATTTATTAAATGCAAATTATGATTAGCCCGGGCTAGCCACTGCACTGCACTGCAGCTACTGTTCCTTTTCCCAGTGAGGCGCCTGGGCTGCGCTGTTTGTGCTGGACTAGGCCAATGGTAATACGGGTGCCCCTCTTG
Source organism: Drosophila mauritiana (assembly GCF_004382145.1). Taxonomy (NCBI): domain Eukaryota; kingdom Metazoa; phylum Arthropoda; class Insecta; order Diptera; family Drosophilidae; genus Drosophila; species Drosophila mauritiana. Next base: position 23,067,697 of record NC_046668.1, on the reverse strand, counting down.
GCCGCGATTAATTGGCCATAAATCAAAATCAAATTACCGCCACACGAGACACGTGCAAATATGTCAAGCGAACACGTTTGCAAGTCAATCAGCCTGGCGAATTAATTTATCAACTGTCGCAGATGAGCTCGCGACATCGATAAATCAGCAGATATAGGACATCTGATCTATAAGATGACTTGACCCGTACACCATTAGTGCTGATAACATACAAATTATTATAACGACAGTTTTCAAATTTAACTGTCCAAACAAACAGAAGTTACAAGATGGTTATTGCTAGTGATTGTTGTATTAGTACGGATTGATTAGAATAACTTCCACAACCCCTCTTATCAGGAACATTCAAATAGATTAAGGTAATGAACAATTATCTCGCCAACGTTCCTATTGACCTAGTCCGCTTGCCTGTCGACCTTTCTTAGCCATTATGGCTGAGATTAACATAATGCCACTGTATTCCATGGAAGGTCATAAGTGAGCAGGAAGAGAGGAAAGCCCTTAAGCTTTTCCCATTCTGATATCTCACTTGGCCGAGAAATCACTTCCCGAAGCGGGCAAATACGGAAGCCAAATCGATTTTATTACCAAACAACATTAATTCCCAAATTAAAGCCAAGAGCGGGCATTTGGACAAATGAGACGATTAATTTTCGGCCAAGAAATCCCAAGAAGAGCCGCTCAAAGGAAATCAACGGAAAACTGGAAACGAACAGCCAGAACGCCCACTGCAGTACACTGGTACAGTGGTAAAGTAACTGGGAATCGGGGAAGGAATCCAAGGGGAAAGCGCACGGAAACACCCACGAAACTCCAGGCCGCGACCAAAGTTCCCGGCCGAATACAATTTATCATTTAAATAATAATGTGCCACAAATGACGGGACGAGTGAACGTGAACGTGAACGTGAACCCTTGTGCGAGCGAAAGGGCATAAATCAATCCGACTCGGGCCAGAAAGAGATGGCGACCTGGGCTAGCTTCTGGGGGTTGCTGCCGAGCAGTTGGCCAATTCAATGAAATGGAAACTGCCTCGGACTCCGACTCCGCTGCGACTCCAAGCCACATTTGATGGCCTGCTCACTTGACCGTCGCCACTGCAGCCAAACGGCCAAACGGCCAAATGAAATGCGAGGCGCAAGGCGCTCAAATTACATTTTAATGAGTCGAGTTGGGGTTGGGGTTGAGGATTGTGTTTGCGTTTGGGTTCCCGGCTAGCAAAAATCAAACTGCAGACTGACCTTACTTCGGAAACGGGGCAAAATAGAAGGAGCGCGGACCATTCGATGCGCCTTTCAACGCCGTAAACCGGGGAGCCCGCGAAGTGCAATGCGGTGGAGGGGGGCCAGTTTATGAATCTGTTTATGATGTACGAGGAGGCTAATGAAAGCGCCTCAGCAGGCGCCAAATTGGGTCAGGACCGCCTGCGGTTCGCCAGAGCCCAGAGTTGCGGACGCGGCCGTGGACGCACATGGAGCCAACTGGGCCTGTGTGTATTGACATTCAATTCGAAATAAATCAGAGTTTACGACTCCAGCCGAGCCAACGACTTCATCGCCCTCCTCGAGCCACTTCCACTTCCAGGCGGCGGCCTTCAAAGATCAACGCTGGTGGCTGCGGCTCCACGCTCTACGCTCGACGGTTGGCTCTCATCCTGGCGTTAATTGGCCGCGCCGACACTGGCCGTGCCAATAAATTTCCAGACCAACGGATGGCTCGGAACAGTGTTGATGTATTCATTGGATCCTAGGATTTGTGGCTCTGATCCCGGGCGTATCGCGCGTGACTCGTTGGGGCTTGCTTCCTCCTGGGACTGGGACTAGGTGATGCCAAGTGCGCCAATTAACCACCGAATCACAATGGCCGGGAAAGTGGCTGTTGTGGAAACGGGTTGGCTGCACTGGCGAAGATCTGCTATTGGGGTTTCACTCTTCGGAATGAATATGGCTTCACCGTTCTGGGGATAGTAAAATGTAGCTATTTATTAGAATAATTGCGAGTTTTAGAATTGGAAAATAACCAATTAGTTGAAATTGAAATGATAAACACATTTCTCTAGGTAGAACTCATGTAGCCCATTTCAAAACAAAAGACTTAAGCAAAAAACCCGATCGCAAGGACTAATTCGCGTAATTCGTTTTAATACACCAATTGAATATTTTCGTTCAGTATCTTTATATGAGTAAGTATACTAATTTAATTATTTGAACTTTAAAAGTTTGAAATTTTTTTAACTATATTACATGAGTGAGTGCATGGGTATTAGATAACTCTTCTAACTTGACTCGTTGAACCCATTACTGAATATTTCCACCCCTGAAATCCGCTCAACTACGAAGGGGATGCGGCAATCCCAATTTCACACTTTGGAAACCTTTTAAGCAGCGTCACTCGAAAGGAACAGCCACAAAGCACCAACCAAAACCCCAAAAAACATCAAATAGCTCAGCACCGAACCAAAATGAAATGAAATGTTTGGAAATTTGAAAATAATTGTTGACACTTTATTATTGTACTGGCGTCGGCAGTTGTTGTTGCCGTCGTTGTTATCCCAGCGACGTAACAAGTGTCTGGCCCCGCACCTTCAGCCCCCTCCTCCTGCCCTTTGACCTCTTGGCTGCACATGCGCAGGCCCGAAAAACTTCCGGCACAACAAGCAGTACAACAACAACAACTAGCAGTATGTAAATGGGAAAAATTTAGTTGTGTCACATTAAAAAGCAATTATCACCTTAAATTAACCGACGGAGTCGGAGTCGCATACATAGCCATCGAAATATTCAAATTGCGCGACTCGACATTTTTTCTAATGACTTACCAAAAGGAGCGAAGGTAGGCGGGGGAGGGGCTGTCCAAATTAACTTGTTGCTATTTTCAATTGGATGCCTTCGGTTCGGTTTGTTTGGGTTCGGGGGGTTTCAAACGGTTGCGCTTTTAATTCGTTTTAAATTGTCTCGTCGCCGTAGTTTTGTTTCCGTTTTACTCGAACGGAAAAGTTGGCTGCTCCAACTCAAAGTAAAGTTAATCATTGATACTGATTAAATCATATCTAAAATATCATTTGATCTACAACTGATTGACTCTTCAGGCACCTCTTGTAAAATATATATTATATATTTATAATTGCACCCAAAACATGTGATGCCATATTTTCACATGCTCCCATTTCCATAGACCGCAGCCCACTGTGCCCGTCCACCTCTGGGTGCTATGTGGCCTGGACATTGACAAAACAAAATGAAAACTTTTTCTGTGTTTTGATGGGAGCATTTGTCAGCGATTTTCCAGCGCCAGGCCCAAAAGCGCGCTGGAAAACATTTTGAACAATTTAATTAGAAGCACATAGGCCAGACCTCCAGCAAGCCACCCTGGCCAAATTATCATGTGCAGCAAGAGCAACGGGGAAAACCGTTTCCGATGTGATTTACGAGCAGCATGTGTGACATTTGTCGCCTCCACCTGTCCGCTTACATCAGCGGCAATTACGGAGAGAGAGGTGTTGGCTCATCTACAACTGGAGCAGCTTCACCAGCAGGAGCAGGAAGAGGCTTTCTAGGAGGGGGCACCACCAGGGAAGCTTGAGCCTCTTGGCTGTGACACTTTGCAAAGGGTGGTGGGCAAGGAAGATCTCCTCGTGGAGGTAGCACTGCTGGCGTCCGAGAGTTAGTCCTGCACTGCACTCCGCTCCTTCGTTTGTTTCCATCGGCAGACCAAGCAGGACGAAGAGAAACCACATGGATCTGCAGGGCCCTTGAAACCTATGAATCGTGGGGTCTCTGAAATCTATCAAATATGTTGTTGAATTTGGTTCCGCCTCCGAAAAATGCAAAGTTTGCTGTGACTTTCGGGGCTCAAAAGGAAAATTCGAAGCCTGAAAAGGTGTCTATTCTGGAGCTGGGCAATTAATTAACAAAGGCTACGGTCGCGGCACTGTATGCCAGCTTACCCCTTCCCCCGCTCTTTGTGTGTGAGTGATATGATTTATACTCCTGGCCGGCGCCACATCGAGAATCCTCGGCACCGGTCGGCATCTTTCATGTCTTGGAACTGGGAACTTAGAGCTCAGAACTGGGACCTCGGTGCCCAGAATACAGAATCCAGAAATCAACTTAATTCCCTGTGTGCGTGAGTGTTTTGCGGACGTTGCTAAGGATGATGCTGATGATGATGAGAGGCGGCTGCGCTTTTAATTCCCGGCCTCGTCTACCTCAACTTCAGCGTCCTGGGCTCAGTTTTCGGAAATTCTGCATCGACTTTTCACACTTCCTTCGGCTACGCTCCAATTTCAATCGGAACACCCCCGCTGACTGGCCGGCATTAAAAAGAGATTTGCTGGCTCGCTAATTATATTTTGGTACACGGCGAAAACACCTTCCGAGCCCTTAACCCGGAAACCCTTGACCTTACCCCTACCTGGGTGGGTGGTGGTGTGGCTAATGAGGTGCCCTGCAGGAAGGAAGGATTAGGCGGGTCGCAACGGAACGGATTTAGCTAATCCAAGGCCATTGCCTAGCGCCGGCTCAAAGTTCGTCTCAATTGGGTTCGCAATCGGATTCGCACTCGCAGTCGGATGCAGATTCGGATTCGGGTTCGCCCGTCGAGAACTGGGCCACCGAGTTTATGGCCCGATGCAAATGAGGCCCAAGCTCACAAGCCAAGTCAGCTAACGGTGCAGCTTCTGCTGCTATGCTACTCTGCTACTTCTACTGCGACTCTGTCCTCCAATGTTGCACTGCAGCACAGCAGCAACGCCCCCTGGTAGATCGCTCCGGGAGTCCGAGTCAGCCGCATCTATCAAGCTGCGAGGAGGGGCAGATACCCACTCCGCGCCAGAGATGAGAGCCATGTTCCCGGGTATTATAAAGTGCATTGTGGCTACCAGTTAAGTGCATGTTGCTGGCCAGAGGGTTCGGCAGACGGAGCCCAGCCCCCGACTTCTACTCCGACTTCACTTCGACTGCGGCCTCGGTAGGTGTGTAAACTATGTTGCTGCTGCCCCATGTTGCCGTTGCTGATGCTGTGCTGCATGCCGCATGTTGCTGTTGCCGCTGCCGAGCAGTCAGCAGAGCCAACCCATCAAAAGCCAAAACGCCACGGGGTAGGACCTTTTTCTTAGCTTTTTTAAGCCAGTTATTTTGATACCCTGAAACCGGGGTATATGCCTTTTTATGAGCAGCGTTTGCAATATAAGCGAAGTATACAAATATGGTTGCAATCTACATATATTTCCTTGATTGTTTAATCTTCTGATTTCACAATTTGCCAGATTATGGTTTTCGAACCATATCCATAGAGAGTAGTAAGAACTTCGGCACTCCATGGCTGGACTCCTACTTCTGTCTTAGCTGTTTGGAGCGCTTTTTGCAGCCGATCGGAGTAACCGAGTGGGCGCGTTCACGTACAACATCCACCACAAACAGCCACAGCCACATCCACGTCCGCGTTCACCTGACGCCGCCACTGCTGCTGCAGTAGAACAGCTTCTGTTTAGCATGGAAAACAGCAAACTGGGCTGGCTTTCTTCCATTCATGCAGTTGGGCCAGGCTGGCAACAAGTTGCCAAGCTATAATTACTGCATCCATGTCGCTGCAAGTTGCTACTTCATAAATTAGCATGCTGCTGCTGCTGCTGCTGTTGCTGCATGCCGCATGTGGCTCCTGCTGCTCCAGTCAGCGGTCACCTCTTTGTCATTGCCAGAACTTAGGCCAGAAATGGCGCGTTTTCCAGGGAAACAGATCGAGGGCCAAAAGCACAAATCGCAAATCACAAATCACATGGCCGGCATTAGGCTTCCGTGTGTAGTCTCCTGAAGAATAAGATGGAGCTGAAGTCCAGAGACAGCAAAGCAGCCCCAGACGAGGTCGTTCCACGCCTCCGGGCAGGCTCCTCATCCTCATCCTTTTTCTTTTTCTGTTTCCCTTGAATTCCTTGAAACAACGGAACGCCCCATGGCCCGCTCGTCCTCACCCTCATCACCACCCCAGCCCCATCACCATTCCCATCCTCCTGCTCTTGTTAGGCCCTGCCCCGCGCCACGCTGACCCACAAACAATTTGTTTTTGCATTTCGCTGAAGGGGACGCGGACCTCGGACCATGATATGGCTACAACCCCAATCCGAGTTCGTAAAAAGAGCGAGAAAAACTGGCTCTCGACATCATTATCACTGCGATCTGGGCCCCTTGCGTGTCTCTGGCTTTGCAGCTCGTCTCAAGGTTTCGATTTCAGGAAATCAATCTTGTTTTGGCCAAATACTCGTACCACCTCGGAACTTGGCCAGCTGAAATATACGAAAAGCTGGCTGCCCTGGCAATCATTAGCCCAGGTCGGTCTCCCTCGCTCTGTCTCTCTGCCTCTCTGATTCTCTCTGGAAGGGAGGACAGGAGCTGCCAGATGACCCCGGGCGCAGTCTGAGACTGGTCAACACCCAGGCCAAATGAATGGGGGGCAGGGACAGTTCCAGTCTCAGTCCCAGTCCCAGTACCCATCGGAATAGGATGCTGGTGATGAGGCTCTGACTTGGACCTGGGCTGAGACGGTGCCCCGAGCCCCGGGGCTGCAACTCGTAAGCGTTTTGAAGACCTCCAGTGCAGCACGCGATTTATATACGACACCCAGGAAACGGGCTCCGCCTGCCCCCCGAACCAGGGGCTCGTGCTCTTGCCCTGGGTCCTCTTGATCTTCTTAATTCCGGACGGGCTGGACTAAAACTTTATGCGCTCATTAACGATTTCACTTGAATCCCCATCGGATCGATGAAAAATGTGGTTTTAATTGGGATTAGGCTGGCCAAAACAACTCACTCAGGGCAGCGCAACACGTGCAACGCATCGGAGTGTTTGAAATGCTAATAAAAGATAGATTTATCATCCGATGCACAGGCGCTACCACAATGATTACAGCAAATACTCGTAGTCAACGGCAGCGCCTAACCAGGCACAACTTCACCGACTGCTGGCAACTTCATTCCCGAAAAGCGCTGCATCATGACGAGGGTTCCTTGGTTCCGCAGGCCTCTCCGGGGAGGATGATCGCGCTCCAGCGACAGGCCAAGCACTTGCGTGTGTCACTGCGGTGACGCTCAAGTGGTCGACTGGCTCCGGCTCCGGCTTCGGCTTCAGCTTCGGCTCCATCGCAGCCAACGGCAGAGGCACCTGATCCGGTTGGGTTAAAGGTGCTCGGGAGCACTGCGAGAAAATAGGGTCGCCACGCAGAGGATGCTAGTGCGGAGTTGAACTGCAAGTCATACGAAGTCATACTTCGTTTCTTCCAGTGGAGGTCGGGTCGTGAATTAAGTCATCACGCCAGGCAGAGCTAGGCTGAAGTAGGTGCTGTAAGTTCCCCAAAATCAAGAAAGACAGAGATATATGCTTGCGAACCGCCAGCCAGACACTTCTTGATGAGATTTGAGCTCATCAGCCAAGTGTCTGGCGACTGTTTGCTACCTCTGTCTGCGTACCCGGCTGGCAGATGATGATGAATGGGCCGAGTTGACATATGAGGGTTTTAATCGTCATAGAAAACCTACGCATGCGATTCGGGCATTAAAGTTGTAGAAGCAGCTTCGAAATAGAAATCACAGAACGAGAAACAGAACATCGCCGAAATAGAGACAAAACAGACTTCCTTACTCATCGCCAGAAATTGATGAGTGGACTGGACGGCTGGAGGGGGCAACTGTGTCCAGGCACTCCCACGCTCTGCTCCGCGGCCTTGTTATCCTGATCCTGGACAACCGGCGGCCCCTTTCAAGCGCCTGCACAAACACTTGACTTTTGGGCAAATCATCTGCGCCGGAGGATCAATGGGGCAGCGCCCCTTCTGGCCTCGTCAAAAGGATCAATCGGCTTTCAACAAGTTTGTGCGCCTTTTGTTGGTTCAGTTTGGAAGTGCCGAAAAGAAAGCAGAGCTGGGCGGGAAGCGGCAGCGAATGTCAGTCAAGGGGCATTGATTATGATCATCAAATTATTGAGCACCCATGAGCAGGCTGGCTGGCTGGCTGGCACAAAACGCCCCTTCCGCAGAGCAGTAAGATGAAGACGTGAACTGTGCGCGGTGCTACATGGATACATGTGTCCGTCCGCTCTTGGCCACAACCACCTAAAACTGCTGACACAATCGAAGCAATTAAATCGTATGACGCTGCCCAAACCCAAATGCAATCGAAGTCCGATGAGGAGATGCGATGGAGATGGAAATGGAGTTCCCCATGGGCCGAAGTCAATCGAAGAGGCTTCACCTCTCGAGGAGCGGCAGGCGACGATCTCAACAGCGATAAATTGTTGTTTTCGAGTCTTTACAACCTTAACAGGTGAGAAAATGGGTTCACTGGTTGCCCCGGCCGGGCTGGAACATGCTGATCTCATGCCCCCGCCTTGGACCGACTTCACTTCGAGGTCTGGGCAGGCCCATTCATGAGTCCTGCTCTTCTAATTCGTTTGTCCCAGCCGGGGCCCTGATGCCAACCAATGACGATCGCGGCCGGGTATCTCCAATCTCCATTTATTTCCACAGCTCAGCAAATCTTCACGAGCCGATGGGCGATGTCCGATGGCCGAATCTCCCGGCCGGTGGATAATTTCACCCATAAATTGAACGCAACTTCCGTTGCGATTGCGCGCCCGCGATAAAGGTTTTTGGCCCGGTTTGGGGTTTGATCTGATTTGGTCCGGTCGAGGTCACCCATCAATGGGTTGCACGGATGGTTGGGAGTGAGTGGTGGTGAAGTGGATGCGATTGGTCTTTAATCTGTTGCAGTCGAGTGGAAGCCAGAAAAGGGCCAGCAGGAAGTTCGTATCTACATTTTCGAGTTACAATTTTACAAAATACGAATGCAGCTCTCGATCGAATATGTATGTACTAACCTGAGCAGGTTATTATATATATAATATTATAATGCTATGTTCAATCTTCTAGAGCATGGAGCAAGAGATAGGCGGAAGTAAAATAACTGATCTAGGGAACCAACTAACAAATGACAGGTTTAAGGTCAGCTTAATATTTCCCATTACTCAACTGGGAGGCTGCCGTAGTTCGAGTTACTAGCGAAACGAGTTCGAATCCGCATCCATCGGATGGGGATTGGATTCAGATGAAAAGCAAAGATCAGAGCGAAATCAATCAGTTGGCATGGGGCTTATGCAATCGGCAGGTCTCAGTGCGAACCAAAGGCAATTAGGCTAATTGCTGGCAGCACAATCAAATGATAACATGGCTCAAACTCCGACTTCAGGGACGCCAGCTGGAAGAATATCAAGCAACGCAGTCGAATGTTTTTCAGATATTTTCCAGAATTTCGCTTTTCGATTTCCGTCGACTTTTCCACGCTGGCAAGGCTAGCGGCAAATTGGCGGCAATTTATTAATTCAAAATGGCCAGCAGAAAAAAAAAAAAAAACGGAGAGAAACGCAAATCCTATTTGTCAATTTATTTGCCCAAGTATGCGTGCAATCACAACAAACAACAGAGCAGCAACAAATGCCAATTGCTTAAGCAAAATTGCGCATAATTGACATTTTTCCAATTTTCCCACTCGTGGGTTCAGCGGGGGCTGAGGTCACTGTTTGATAGCCCATCCCCTTCCCCAGCACGAACCCTCCCTCCACCATCTACCATCCACCGTCCACCGTCCACCGTCCTCCCTCCTCCAATACCCGCCACGCCCGCACTATAAAACTGTCCGCGGGAATGATTTAATTTCCCAAATATTGTCGAACATAAATTCCATGTCTAGTGGTGTGGGTATCCTAGATCTTGGCCAAGTGTCAAGTGGTATTAAAAGAAGTTGCCGCCGAGGCTGGACCGCACGAAATCGGCATTTATGGTTTGTTTGCGACCACTCATTAGCCTGGTCAGCAGCCCTACTCTACCGAGTACCATGCCATGGCCCATAACGAAGGACCGGCAGTCCCTGGCCTCGTCCTCATCCCCGCTCTCGAATGTGTCGCATTGTGTGGCTTCCACAATTATGAGCCTTTTGTTGCTCAATCTGCCGCAACACTTGTTGCATTGTGCTGGCTTTGTGCCTGTGTGTGGGTTCCATAGTTTCCGCCTAAAAGGATTTCACAGCTCATAGATAATCCCATTGGCACAGGAATGGGATTGGGACTCCTTTGTCCGTTCTGGCCTGTTCTGCGGCAGACAGGCAGAAGGCGTTGGCTCCCAGCTCCTCTCTCCACATGTCCATTTGCGGGTATTTTGAGCACTTTCGACGACCTTAAGCCATAAGGCGATATTCGGTGTGGATGGTATAGATCTATGTACAAATTAGTAAGACTAGCCTTATTTATCCAACTCGCATTTTTTGTGCGGAAATGAAACACTGTACCGGCAGATACACCCTTTCACAGACGATCCGATAGCCCACTCCACCAGTTTGGGAATTCTAAGGCTGCGTGAGATGTCGTCTTGGTATTTTGCTGCCTCTGACAATGTCATGATGGCGTCTTGAAAACACTGAAACGGAAACGTAGATGGAACACAAACACAGTGTCTGACAAGTTGCCCCTTTCCGTTCCAACGGCCCTGCCCCCGCCCTGCCCCTACCATCCCCTCATCACTGCCATCCCCTCACCCCGCCGCCCATGGGATCTTGGCCATATAGCGTGCGTGGCGGCGGCGGCAAAAGTGGCCCCTATCATTATGGCTGTCGTCTTAGCCGAAATTGGTCGGAGTAGCAGCAAACAACAAGATTTCTCGCTGCGGATGCTCTTCCAGAATGGGCGCCTCCTTTCCCTGTCCCTTGCCGTCCCCGATTTCTGATTTCTAGGCCTAAACCTAATATTTCGGCTGAGAGACCACTCTTAGGCATTTTCCCCATTTTTCTGTCTTTGGCGGGGAAAAAATTGATTTACGACTTCCGCTGGCAATGAAAATTCACTTTGGGCTTTGAAAACACTTTGAGCCACTTCTGTCTTCAGTCTTGTGGGTTTTTGGCCACTGGGTCCGCGAGATCGCCGATTGAGCTCTAGTCGCCGCTCGGGGTGCTCATTTTTATAGACTCATTTAAGGCGATTATTTAGCAATTTTTTAAGACATTTCTGTCGACGTTTTTTCGCATACAGGCTGGCTCGGCTCCTCGCCAGTTAGTGGCGAAATTTATGGCTCAGAAAGTGAATCATTTAAGTTAATGACTTTCAGACGTGTTTCACACCGAAGTGCGAGCGGGATGTCCATACGGCACTCAGCGGAGTGCGACCGAGACGGAGCTAGGCGATGGCCGATTGACTTGACTCACTAGCCAAGACAAGTAGCCGCCGTGATTGATAATGCGCTGATTGAATTATGGCCATAAGTGTAATTTGGCCAGTGGCGTAGCCAACAAGAACGAATTCGGCTTGGAGAGGAGAATGGGGACTATAGACCGACCACAAGGATCTATGTGATAATTGGATGAAGTCATATGCTTGGAGATCTTTTGAAACTGGTCGGCATACGAATATTACAATGTATGAAATTAGACCCCCGTTGTCCATTTCCTTGGCTCGTAGTGGGCCCTTGATAGAGACGCTTCTATGGACACCATCGCAGGTCTAGGCCACCTTATCATTTGTTGCTGCTCTCCACCGATCCAAAGATCCCAAATGGAAGTCGGAATTTGTCTGCCCGGCCTGGGGGCGTTTTTGGGGTTTTATTTTTCAGAGTCGGACTGAAGCGAGCCGGGTTTTGTTTTGCGGTTCGTTTTGTCTTCTGTGTTTTGGCGGCAAATCAAACCGAGTTTATGAAATTGGCAAATTGGCTTATGGGCAGTCGCGGCGGCGAACCAAAGCGGCTTGATGGGCGACCCAGACCCAGGTCGGAATTGAAGTTGGAGTTGGCGCTGGAGAGTTCCAGTTCCAGTCACAGTCGCAGTCGCAGTTGAAACCCAAGTCCAGGTCCCAATCCTATCTATGCGTGCCAAAGCGCCAATGGCGTTTTAATTTGAAGTTGGGACCGGCGTCAGCTGCCGAGCGTTTATGAGCTGCCTGACTGACTGCCGACTGCCGTTGACTTTTATTTATTTAATGTTTCGGCCTTAGTTTGTGCTTCTTTATTATTTTATTTGGCTTTTCCTGTGTCTGTGCCAGTGCCAGTGCGAACCTGGTCACCGTCTACCTGCAATGACGAGCGAGATCGCTGCAAAACTGGATTAAGTCCCTTCTACGCCCTAATCCCGGCTGGACTTGCTGGTCCTTGCTGCGATGCTCTCCTACTAAAGGAGAAGTCCTGACCGAGACCTGAGACCGGAGACCTGAGACCTGAGACATGGCGCCAGTCAGTCAATCGAGGCCCCTGACGAGCACTAATAGGATCAGCAATGCTGTCTGAGCCCTGGCGTGAAATCCGCAAATGTTGTTTACCCTGCCCGAAAAGGGGTTGACCCCTGACCTCTCTGCACACCCACTCGCCCGAGTGCAAAGTATGGCAAGTAGGTGTCTCTGTGTTTATTTGTTTTGAGCCCTACAACGCAGCAACTCCGGTTCTGGCCTGCTTTTTCGACTGTCACCACTGCTCAGTCTCAGACTTGAGCACCGCCAAAAGCAGAGGCTGTCCGTCCGTTGGATTGGGATGAGTATGAGTCAACAGAAAAGAGGTGATGGTCTCGAAAAGTTCGCATCGATGCGATGCTGATGGGAAAATCGGGCGAACAATGAGAGCCGAGAAAGGCGCACAAAGCTCTCCTCTGGAGAGCCGCATCAAGATATGGAAGCATATACTGGAGTCGGGGTAAGTACTGATCCGGCCATCATTATGGCTTTCGATAGCAATTATCCGCTACCGTTTAATTGCGCGCTTGGCGATTTTGTGGGCCGCTGCTGGCTGATTTTTCACACGCACTTGCCGCTGCCCACCTGCCGCTCCACCGCTCCACCGCTCCACCTCCCCTCCCCCGCACATGGGCCGATTGAACCACCACCCACTCTGTGAATGCTGTCATGTGTCTAATGAGTCGCTGGCCCAGTTCGCAAGTTGGCCCAAAGTTAGCGTCCTTTGTGTAATTTGCACACTTGCATGGGCATTTGCATTTCCTATTTTCCCCATTTCACAGTTCACATTTCCACTTGCCACTTTCGCATTTCCATCTACCACGCACTCCGATGGACGGATGGGCTCGCCGGAAACTTTGAGGGTAATTTGCATATGGAACTTTTAAATCATACTGCTCGAAGTTGGCCCACGACACCTGGGCTTACGTCTGCAATCGCAGGAGGAGCAGCTGCGTCGATGGACACATTTATCAAGGAACTCGCAGTGCGGCGTGCCCCAAAATAACTATATACTCGCAAACAGTATCCCAGATTATATTTCACAATTGTAAATTTATCAATATAGTAGTAGAATTAGCCCAGGGGAAGGCGACTTTCCTGAGCAAAATCCTTAAGATTCGCATGGTTCTATAATTAATTCAGTGCGCGGAATATTTCCCAGTTTATGGGCGCCATAAAGCAGTTCCCGAGATCCCGAACAAACGAGGCGAGTCATCTCATCGAATGGACAGACGCGATCACTTAATTACCTGTGCGAACTTTTCAACCGCGCCCCAGTAGGAGAAGGTACAGTGAGCACTCGCTACGGCGGCGAGGCGGGCGGGGCAAGCAGTTGCAGGTGGGACTGACGTTTTCACCTTGTTAATTATGCGCATGGTCATGCTAAAATCGCGTAATGAGTGACGGCCATTGAGAGTTGCATTGTCAGCAGAGAATGATAGTTTAATCGTGAGGGGTTCTGGCGAGGATTGGGGAGCAGAGCGGGCCGGCCGGTCACAGGGTGTCCTAGCACATGTACAGCTTGGAGGGCTTCATTCGGCCGTACTCCCCGTTCTCGGTGACCGCAACTTTGAGGCCCGTAATGCCGTCTTGCTCCAGCATCTTCAGATCCTCCAAGCCTTCGGCTACCTCCTGGGCGGTCACCATGAACTTCTTGGCCAGGCGCCTCCTGTTGGCGTACTTGAGGAAGTGGCCGTCGCCGTACCGCTGGCGACTCGTCAGATAGATCTGGTCGATCCGCTGGTAGTGGCAGCACTGCATCTTAGGGTACCACGCGAAGGTCTCCTGCCAGTGCCTCGTCGTCCTTTCCATGGCATGGCTGAAGGCGAGCTGGTAGCGCAGCTGCTCCGTGGTCACTATGTCCGCCGGCATCTTGTCAGGGGTGTGGGGTTGTGTTTACTTTACTTCGTGTCCTTCTGGTTGTGGAGTGGATGGATATATGTGTCCGAAATGTGTGAAGTTTGTGGCTGGCCCACCTGATTGGCAGCTGAGTTGCCAGTCCCGAGTGCCAATCCCGTTTTCTGTGTGCTCCCTAATCGCATTAGCAGCCACTTGACAGGCGACAGGTGCAGTGCATCCAGGTCACTGCCAGCCGCCACCTGTGCAGAAACTCTGCACATAATTCTTAACGCTTATGAACTGGGCTGGTCTGAAAGGTATGTACATGTTTAAGTTAACTTCCGTCACTACACTATATTTATTTTCGTAAATCTCAGTAATGTGACAAATACATCACATCAGACCCACTTAGACTTACTATGTTGATATTGGTCCTGCTGACCGCCATCCAATACTAAAACGGACCTTACCAATATTTCAGCTTATGGGTTGAAGAGCTTGTATATCATTGGATATGACTGTTTAGCTCTTGGTGAAGTATAGGATGACATCGGTGAGCGGAATGCCCGCGACCATCCATGTGCTGTTCATCATGCATCTGCCATCGGGGATGATCGACTGGACCAGCTTGTTCAGGTGCTGCACGGGAAGCTTGTCGAGCACGACATCGTGCTGTGGGTGGGGGACGAAGGCGGAGATTAGACGGCAGGACATGGCAACGGTCACTCACGTCGTAGGGGCAGGTGTGATTCAGGTTCGAGTAGGGGGCGAAGGTCTGGTAGACCCAGTTGGCGACCACGTGCTTGCGGTCCCGCAGGAACTTGCAGGAGTCCACCTTGAAATCAAAGTTGTACAGGAGTCGCCTGTTCTCGCGCATCCTCATCCTGGTTTTTAGCGAAAGGTACTTGTAGGTGCGATTCACAGACTTCAAGTAGCAGTACTCAAAGTCCATGAACATCCTGTCGCGCACGAGGCAGACTACATTATTGAATTCGAAGTGTCCTCGGATCTTTGGATATCAATTTTTCTATATAACTAGAACATCGAGTACCAAAACCTGAAATACTCCAAAAGTTATTAATTGTGATTGCTCGGTCCATTGCTGTTTTGAAATTGGCAGCCGATATTAAATAATCGCTGAGAATCCATTGAGTGTTTAATAACTTATTTTAATGGGCATTTAAAACACACAGCATTCGAATAAACCTATTCCAGCAAATTGACCCTCAAAATGCCAGCGATTATGCGATTAATTAAGAAATTTGTTGATATTTGATTATTATTTATAGAGTATATTCCACCATTGTGGTCCATTTTGTATGATCTAAAAAGTTGATATTTCAAAATGTGCTAAACCCACGGAAATTAGATTGTGTTGGTTTGTGGCACGGATAAATTCTCGGCAATGTTTTCGGGCGGCTTAAGTCCACACTGAGTAGTATCAGTGTTCCAAACCACCGTACTTTAAATGAACCGATATCGGTTTTGTTCCATCCCTAATGCATTGTTTACGTTTTTTGGCGCGATTTATTTACTAGCGGAAATCCAAACTGTCTGTGCGTCCTTATTAGTTGAATAAACCAAGGAACGAAAATGCCAGAGGCGGATAGGGAGCTGGTCAACATCAGGCGCTTCCTGAAGGAGCGCCTCCAGCGAGACTACACCACCCTTAGGGGCTACGCAGAGGAGCGGTCCAATGTGCGCCTATTGCTGCAACGCACGGCTGAAATGGGGGAATCCAACTCCTTGCTGCTCATTGGGCCGCGGGGATCCGGAAAAACAACGGTATGAGTCCAGGACCTACCGGAAAACCAATACAGTAATCTATACTCTCAACTTCCTTAGCTCATCAACTCCGTGCTGGCGGACTTGCTGCCCAATAAATCGTTCGGGGAAAACACTTTGATCGTCCACCTGGACGGTAATCTGCACACGGACGACCGAGTGGCCCTGAAGTCCATCACTGTGCAGATGCAGCTGGAGAACGCTGCGGACGGCAAAGTGTTCGGCTCGTTCGCCGAGAACCTCGCCTTCCTGCTCCAGTGTCTTAAGTCGGGCGGTAAGAATTCCAAGAGCGTGGTCTTTATCCTCGAGGAGTTCGACCTCTTCTGTGCCCACCACAACCAGACTCTGCTCTACAACCTCTTCGACGTCTCCCAGTCAGCCCAGGCGCCCATCTGCGTGCTTGGCGTTACCTGTCGGCTCGACGTGATCGAGCTGCTGGAGAAGCGGGTCAAGTCGCGCTTCTCGCACCGACAGGTCTTTCTCTTTCCCAGCTCGCAGCGCTTTGAGGAGTATGTTGACCTTTGCAAGGATCTACTGTCCCTTCCCACCGGCAATTCACTGTTGCTGGCGGCGGAGAGAATCTATAACCTACAAAACATCCAGTCGGGGGCACTTTACTTCTCCCGAAACCATTTTGACCCCGGGGAGTACGGCTTCTCGCCCAGACTACGCGATGCCTGGAACAAGCAGATATGCAAAGTCCTGGCCACTCAGCAGGCAAGAAGCACCCTCCAATCGCTCCATGACTTCGACATCAGCGAGGCCTATCTCAAGAACTTCCTATTCCGCCTGGTGGCACATCTCCGACCGCAATCTCCCCACATTACAGCCGAAAAAATGGCTGCGGTGGGATCACAGTTTGAGGGCGACGACAAGATAGAGCTGCTTTGCGGGCTCTCAGTCCTGGAACTGTGCCTTATCATCGCCATCAAGCACCATTCGGAGATTTACGATCGCGACCCCTTTAACTTCGAGATCATCTACGCGCGCTTTTCGAAGTTTGCCAAAGTGTCCACCACAATGCAGGCAGTGGAGCGGTCCATTGTCCTGAAGGCCTTCGAGCATTTACGCATCGCAGAGCTGATCATGCCGCTCTCCGGTGGAGCTGGCGGGGGCGTAGGCAAGGTGCAGAAAGAGTTTGAGATGCATAAGCTGGCGCTGACATACGGCCAGATTCAGCACTGTGTGCAGCGATACCAGGCCCTTCCCACAGAGGTTGCCCAGTGGGCGCAAAGCTCTCTGATCTAGCAGTAGATCAAAAATCCTTGTTATATTTATTAAGTATTTCGAAAAAAATCGTACAGAATCATTTAGTTGGTAATGCCCTGTTTAGGAAATTAAATAAACTACTTTTAATCTTCAAAACGTATAAACGTAAAAATGTACGCACTTAATTGTGGCCAGGCATTTAGGTCAGGTTAGTTCAGTTTTATCTGCTTTGCACTTTCCGATCGATAATGCTAATTCCTGGAGTCGCCCCCATTTCTGTTCCACGCAAGATGCGGGTGGATCTCGATATATAAAGGCCACCAATTGTGGAGCAGGAGTCAGGTGAAGTTTCAGTCGCATCAGCATGAGAATCATAACAGTCCTGTCCGTTTCGCTCTTGGTGGCTCTTGTGGCCATCAGCCAGGCAGACGACAGTAGTCCAGGATTCTTCCTAAAGATCACCAAGAACGTACCGCGGCTGGGCAAGCGAGGCGAGAACTTTGCCATAAAGAACCTAAAGACCATTCCTCGCATAGGACGAAGTGAGCACGTGAGTCATACCCAAGGGCTTTCCTTAAAGATATTTATAAACCATGAACGATTTCCAGAGCTCTGTGACTCCTCTGCTGGCCTGGCTATGGGATCTGGACACGAGTCCAAGCAAGCGGCGCTTGCCCGCAGGGGAATCAGCAGCAAAGGAGCAGGAACTTAACGTGGTACAGCCCGTCAACTCGAATACGCTCCTTGAGCTGCTCGACAACAATGCTATACCCAGCGAGCAGGTGAAGTTCGTCCACTGGAAGGACTTCGATCGTGCCCTCCAGGCAGATGCAGATCTGTACAGCAAGGTTATCCAGCTGGGACGCCGTCCGGACCAGCACCTCAAGCAGACCCTCAGCTTCGGCAGCTTCGTTCCCATCTTCGGCGACGACCAGAATCCGGACTTCATGATGTACAAAAACAACGAGGATCAGGAACTTTACGGCGGGGGAAATCGCTACGATCGCCAATTCCTCAAGTACAACATCCTGTGAGAGGTGAAGTATTCGATTTGAATACGGACAAAGGAATATGACATTATATATAACTTACCATCACTGCTAGCTAGTGTGTTCCAATATATCCGGAGCCTTGAAAATGGTCCAAGCAAGAATTTGAATATCTTCTCATTTGGATAATCCCAGAAATCAAATGCCTCTTTTGTAATTACAAAAAACCCCTCTAAACGATAGCAAACATAATAAATTTCGGCCATATGGGAATGACTCATCCTCTATAAGGTAAGTCTTCTCCAAGTCTTCGTTAGAATGCTTTCCCATTAGTACGTAAGTACGAAAGTGTCAACATAATGTGCGTTCTGGAACTGTCAAGAGAAAGTCGAGATCCGGATTGCGGTTGCCTGTAGCAGAGCCTTTCTTTATCGCATTCCCGGAAGGAATCGAATGGGATCAGCGCAGTAACGGTGCTTCTTTGACCAGGTCCACTCCACTGCAATCCGCATCTCAATCTGGCGAGTCAACAACCCAGCGGTCTTCTTTTGGCGGCGATGTGCGAATGTGGGGAGGCTGACTCAACGGAGCGAGCTCGGGCTTATCAAATTTATGTGGCCCGTGATGTTAGGAAATTCCAGCGATCGCATTCTTCTGCTCCCTTTTGCCGACTTTTACCTTTTAATTGAATTAAGCGATCTGCCCGCGAATTGAATTCCCAAACAGGATGATGGCGCCGTCGCATTCTGGAATTTGATGTGTTTATTTTGTTTAATTAGCGTGCTGCTGTTAAGTATGCTGACCAGAATTCGCCACAATCCAGTAATCCCGCGGCTCATCAACAACTTCAATTACAAGCCCGGCTTGATCGGACTCAGACGCGATGACGACGCAAACTTGACTTTGAAATTTTTGCAATGCCTCACTGATGTTCGGCTCGGTGCTGGTTGTTATTGTTTTTGGTCTTTTTGATTGTTTACTTTGGTTTTTAATTTCTATTTTCAGTGCAAGCGTAGAACAAGTTTGCTAGTGGCTCCAGGGGCTTAGGCAGCCAAATGTAAGGGGGGACTGCGAGTCGTCCTTAAGTCTTTGGCTCCAGAGCGACTGAAACATTTTGCTGCATGAGAGAATCCATAGTCTATGAAACTGGACTACCTAACACAGAATATTTAAACATTCCCACCCATTGAGGTTCCAAATCCTCGATGGCATCGACGTGCGCCTCTGTTTTTTTCGGGGGGCTCCCGATCTCCCACCCGCTGCCGCACTCCCTCTCGCTTTCGCTCCCCGCCACTTTCGCTCTGCCGTGCGATTGCGCTCTCTGCGCTCTCCCGCCGCCAAAGCCGATCTCAGAGCTTAAATACGTGTGGAGCGCCAGCGCCGTCCGAAGACGACTCACAGACATCGCCGCGATCGGTTGTTCGACATAGTACTGCAAGACTATAGTGCTCGCCCCGTTTCCGTTTCGCTTGGAATTCGCCGTTTTCGTGATCGACTGGTGGGCGCCCCTCTCCCTAGACCGACTGACTCCCCCATCTTGCCGAGAAACCGATGTGTGAAACAAGCTTTTGCGTTTCAAGCTGAGACACACGTACACCCGAAAACAGCGATAATACGAATTGGCCACGCTCGTTGTTTGGTTAATTCAATTAAGTGCGTCGGACAGAAGAAAGCCACTTGGCTAGCCCCCGAAACCAAGTGATAATCCATCAAGCCGCCACAAAAGCGCTTTTATTGGGCCCTAAAAAAAAGAAAGTCGCCGCACAAAGGTTACACAACCGAAGCGTGCAATTGACCCACGGAACACGGATCACGGATCACGGAGCACGAATCCCCTGAACTCTCCGTGTAGTGCGGAGTACGCAAGATAAAAGCAGCAACGCCACCATGACGACTGCGGCGAAAGTAATCTTGGCCTGCTGCCTGCTGGGCGCCTTCCACATGCAGATCAGCTCGTCGTCGGCCATTCCCATCTGGGAGTTCCTGACCCGCAACGAGAAGGTAAGCGAAATGCACATTGCGCATACGCCGCGTGCGCCAGGTGCAGGTTGCGCATACGCCTCGTTTACTCCACTTACACACGGCAATTGTCCTTGGCATTGCGCATCTGTCGAGTGGAGTCTGTTGAGTCTATTGAGTTCGATTCAATCTGTCGAATCTAGCGCAGCGCTGAATACTTGATCAGCAGAGCATGATCGTTAATAATAGCGATATTGATATTGATATGGATATGGGTATGGGTATGAGTATGGGTATGGGTATGGGTATGGATATGGATATAGACATGGTGTTGTGATAACTTCAATGAGTTCGCATATTAACGGCGCTTTGCGCGCTTCTGTTTTTGGGTTTCTCTCCGCACTTTTCAGTCCGTCGAAGACAAAAAGCCAAAGGAATGAATATGAATGTCAGCATGAATATGAATGGTTGACAAGACGCCGTTCATTGTCAGTGAGCGGTATTCGCTGCTCATTTGCATAACTGTACCGCGATTGGCATCGTAACCAACATGGCACAACAAACACTCGAGCCGAAAGCTGAAGAAGAACGGTCCTTGGCATAAATAGACGCCTGCGGAGTGCGGTCTTGACATTGGGCCTTATCAGCGCCGAGTCTGGCGAGGATTATGCGGTGTGGTACAGTGGGGCCTGGCCTGTTGGGAATACCGGTCCAGCGGGCGAGCAGTCCAGCGGGCCGGCTGGAAAGCCACTTGACTTCGAGAGCGTTCGAGGGAAGTCCACTGGCTGGCGTTGCCAAAACATCAGCCATCTGGTTTCACAACTGATGAAGCGAAAAGGTTATGCCGCCTGGGATCTAGCCGCGATTAGCCAGCAGCCAATCCCCCAAACAAGCGAGTGCGGTGGAGCGTAGAGCAAACATTAATTTTCATTTATGAGGAACAACAGTTTCAATTTACATTCGCAAGTGCTGCAAATTGCCAGCGAGCTGAGGAAAAACTTAATAACGGCTAAAAGCTTTTCACTTTTCTGCACAAATGTTTGTGCAACAAAGCGTGACAACGCTGTGGCAATTTTCTCCGCCGTTTTTGTTTATTTGCTGTTTTTTGGTTAATGAACTCCGCCAAAGTGGCTTCAGTCCGCTCATTAATTAGCCGCCGGACTTTAATTCATGTGTAGCGATTTGCCAGTCATTAGATCTTTGTGCCCTGCTGCCAGCGCATCAATCCCCAGCCGAATCTCTGCCTTTCTGACCGCTAAGCACGCGAACTGCGCCTTAAATCCGCGGATCGAGACAATAGAGCCCGCAGACAATGTGACCCAATCCGATCCCGGGCCAGAAGTGATTGAAAGCCGCATCCGGCATCCCACACGAGTCTCTCGAAATGGGAAAATAATTTCTAAAAGGCAATTAGCTGCCGAAACGCAGTTTGTGGGGCTGTGGCTATACGGGCTATATATATTTTTGCACTTCATGTAAATTTCTAACCAGACTCGCCTCGGAACGATCGCTTTGGGTGTATTTATAGAAGATGCTTCAGCTTCCTGTTTCGAGGCGACTCTACCCTGCTCCCGGGTGATCGCAGCTATTTGAGCGCTTTCGATTTTCGATTGCAAAAATAAACAACAGCTTAACAATTTGTTGTTGCCCTTATGTTTTTATGGGTGCAAACGCGTTTGGCCGGTTTGCGGTCTGGGCCCCAATAAATAAGTTATGTTCGCATTACCGTTTTGTTTTTACGTAAAATATGCTGGGATACACAAACGTGTGTAGTAATGGAACCCTTTTCCCATCCGATACCCGATCGAACCGGAGTCATTACCGCGTCTTTTAGCTTTTTATTTTGTCTGTTATGAAATGCTTCATTTTCGTGGCTGTCTTTGCGTTGGTCTCTTTGGTTGGCCATTTCGATGTTTCATAATGTAACCTGCGCATATCAACAGGTTATTGACCGCCAATCCGCTGGGGATGGCATGTGGTATAGGCCAGGGGTCCGGGAAGCGTCTGCAGACCCACGAGACCGCTTTTGGCCATCTCTGGGTCTCGCTTCTCGGGGTTGTGCGTCGACTGAGTATCCGAATAGGCACAAGGAAGTTTGAGATACAGATACAGATGGCTCGGGCCAAGATCAGTGTGTCTATAGGCTAGACTTGCGCACAAAGCAGGCGATGTCAGCTCAGCTCACTTCGCTGGAAGGCTAATGAGTTACAACCTGTCCGCGACGATCTCGAATCAACATATTTTTATAAAAACGAGCGTATATTATATAAGCGAATTAAGTACGTGACTTTGACAACTCCCGCAAAGGCTTTTTGGAATATTTGCGCGCTAAGCCATAAATAAGTTTCTGTTTTGCTGAATTTGCAATTTTGACCGGCTTAATTATTTAATTGTGCCAGGGCCTGGACTATAAAATCCCGACCGAGTTATTCGAATCAGATAACGCGCTCCTGACGCAGAGTGGCTTCCACTGGCGGAGGGGTGGGCACAAAGGAATTAATCGCAGCCCCACTCAAGTACACATCTGAGCAAATGCACACCCAGGGGGGTGCTGAGGTGGTGCGATGGTATCCACTGCATTTCGCAGTTTGCACACGTTTGTGTGGCTCCACTGAGTGGGTAACGGTAATTGGTAATGTGAGCCAACCCGCCAACTCCCCAACTTTGGCCCCTCCGGGTCCGCCGATCCGATATATCCAATGCATTATGCAAACGGCGTAAAATTGTAAAACCCAAAGCAGAGCCAATGCAAATGAAGCTCTTGCTGGATTTTGAAGCAGATCAAGGGTATATACATGTATATATATATCTAGAAGGAGGCTACAGACCCGATACTGGATCCCCTAGAGAAGTAACCCAGTTCCCCACATATTTATTTGTTCTGCTGTTTGCTCGTCGACTCTTCGATTGTTTGGCTGTCTGCCGGGAGAGGTGCTAAATCGTGACCGATGCCGGATTCGGAACTCTTGGGGAGCTTCTGCTCTGTATTACCACTAAATTAGCATCGGAGCTGAAGCGATCCACTTGACGTCACCGGCGACCAGAGAAATCCCACAAATCGCAGATGCAGATGTGTCACCGCAGTAGAACATTCGGCGCTAATTAAAAGTCCATTCGACGCTTCGCTGGCCACGGAGAATAGACAATGAGCTGCTGCTTTGGCCGCTGAACCGTAAACCCATACCCATACCCAGCCCATCCGAACTGGGGCACATGAACCAGATGGCAGCCATCCAATCGCGCCCTGGGAGGCAGTTGCTCAACTCGCGAGCCGCGCTGTCGAAATGCATTTCGTTTGTGCAACGAAAGTGCAATCATCTCCCGGCTGACACACACGCACCTTGCGAAATCCCCCATTGAGAGCTACGGCAGGCAGCTCCACCTCTGCCCTGCGTTACCCACGAGACCTGGTCGAAGTATGATTGCCTCGAACTTTCTTTTCTGCTAAAATGAAATCTAAGAAACTAAGAACTTAAGTCTGCAAGTTTTTTAGGAAACTAATATCACCTACATACTTATGTTCTCCGATTCCCGTTCGTGCCAAATCAATACCGTATTCGTCTGCTGAACAGAGAAGCGATGATTTGCTTTCTAATTTCTATAACTTGATTCTGAAACGCAAATTGCCCTTAAAGTAATCCCCGATTTTGTCACTCTGCAGATGTCCCACCTCTACTCAACATTCGCCCAATTGGTTAGCGTGCACTGCAAGTCAACAGCCGCCGTCGGAGGCCTGCCAGTGAACCAGTGCAAGCACAACCTGCTCGGTTACGGGTCCGCCAAGCTGCAGACGCTCTCCGACGCCCAGCTGGAAGCACTAGATCCGTATCAGCGCGATGCCAACGAGCTGAGTAAGTGCCTCTATCTGCGTGGGAGACTGATCGATTTCCGCGTCAGAACTTCCGCAGTGCGCAGTCGCGACGTGCTCGACGTGAGCTCTCAATCTCGATGTCGATCTGACCGCTCTTTTCTTCCGCAGTCTGGTCATCGATTATGCGGGACCATCCGAGCGGAGCCAGTCTAGTGACCACGAGGCAGCCGCTCCAACAGCCCCTGCCCACTCCGCCCGCGTCCTCTCTGATCATCCTAACGCGCCAGCAACTTCCGCACGGAGCATCCCATGCCCATGCCATCCAGAGCTCCGGCTCCGCCACCAATCCAATCTTCGAGAGCGGCGAGCAGAAGCACAAGTACGCCATGGACATGGACATGGCCTACGGCTACGGGCCCCAGTCCAGCAGTGAGCTCCCAGTGGCCGCCGCCCTGACATCAGAACCGCCCAAGAGATTCCTCACCGGACCTCTGGTGATCCGCGTGCGACCGGATGGCTCCCCGGTAGAGGAGGACAAGAGGATGCCACTGCCGCGGGACGAAGACCTGCCCTACTTCCGCCTTGGTTTGGCCGCCGCTCAGCCCAACAGGCATCGCAAGATCGCCACAATCAGCGCCTTGAAGCAGCAGCATTTCGCCTCCATCCTGCAGAGCGACCTCCAGCCACCCCACCAGACGCAGAGGCGCCTGTTCCGCCAGCAGCAGGCGTAAGATCGCGTCCAGAGGATCCGCAGACCTAGACCTAAGTCCTTGTGTGAATGTGATAGAGCAGATCAGGAGGTCATCCTGCATCGTAGAGTGCGAGAGTGAACTAGTGAGCCTTCTAGTTGTAGCCGTTTGAGGAGTTTTCTTGAATGCACTTGAGCTTTAATGGAATTTCGTATCGTATTCGTTTAAGTTTTTTTAATTTTATTTATTCGCGTGCATTAGCCGTAAGATCACATAGAGATTCTTGAGTAATAAACCGCATGATGATTATCATTGTTACGAACGTATTAATTCTAAAATGTGTGGATTGGGATGGAAATGAGGATGGGCATGCGGTCTCTGCACATAGCCAGGAACCGGTTGGTTATGGTAATACGAAAGTCGCATCTCGGCCAGCCACCAGTTCCTTGTCGCGAGCTCCACTCACACCTATATTTATCACGCGAAAGGCTTATTAACCCACATCTACAGAGTTGGGCCGAACAATGGAGGTACTGAATCCGGTTTGGCGGGTTCAGAACGCACTGCCAGGCCACCAAATGCGCCGGCCATTAGAATTTGCGAGTTTTGGCAATTACATTTCGGTGTAATTTCGCTGGCAACTGGTTTGTCAGGCTCAGGCCTTTAGGACGTGCCCATTAATCTCGGCTGAGCAACAAAGGAAGGTAAATTGGGATGCACGTCACTGGGCTTGAATAAATGATGCCGGGACTTTCCACCGTCCTTTCAGTGCAAGCGCCTTCATATGCACGAGTTTTGGGCGTGTAATCTGATTTATTGATATTAGCTGCTTTTAAATTAAGATAGACGAGTGCGCCGATTGTCGATAACAGTTCCGATTATGACACAGTGACAATCAATGAAACAAAAAAAGGTACATCTGAAACGGCTGCGGTCACACTGGTCAAATCTGTTTGGCAAAATAGTAAAAAGTAAATATTATTCCGAAAAAAAATTGTGTTTCCTAACAGCTTGTCAGCAAAGTAAAACGAGATAAGGAAGGAACGCAGTAGTCTATAAGGTATATATAGAATAAACATGACAATTGTTGATTCCATTGTGACGCGGCGATGTAATTCCCACGCGAAATGAATCATTGCCCTAAAACTCATTTATTATACATTTATCCTTAGTGTTGCCGATATCAAACTAATCGATTTGGCTAATCTTTGCCGTCTAGTTTTTGAAAGAGGGGATTTCCCTTATCTGTGAACGCAACCGTGAAATCTCTGATGATTAAAACCAACCATTGCTACCGCGACAACGGGGATATGTCGGAGGAAGAGTCATTCGTCATCTTGGGTAGCTCGCCGTGCTCTTCGCTCATGCCGGACAGTTCCTTGGGGTCCAACGCATGTGGTGACACGCAGGAGGCGAAGGAAACCGATGCCTCTACAAGCACTCAGCCACCAACAGTGAACTGTACTCCAGTCAGCATGACTGCATCGCAGCAGCAGCACAAATCGCTGGACTCCGGATCTTCCCAGCACCAGTCCCTGGCGACCAGCTTCATTATGGGAGAAGTTCAATCCGATGTCCTGAAGGTGAGCGTCTGGTAACCTCTTGCTGGCTTCTAACAGTCTCTTAATCCATCCACAGAACAGTGTTTATTCGCAGTTTCCCAGCCTCTGCTCGTTACAGGGCTCCGCTGAGGAAGTAGTTAAGCTGCAGAACCTGATGACCGAGTACCTTGCGCTAAAGAGTGAGTATTTTTTGCCACTAAAGTAATATACAGCAATAATACGGCATTATTCGGCTAGGCACACTTGACAAGGTCAACCAAACCATGCTGAACTACCACAAGCTGACTCAGAAATGGCGCCAGGAAGCCGCCGACCGAGAACACCAGTACAAGGAGCAGGTTAAAGAGTGTCAAGCT
This sequence comes from Drosophila mauritiana, assembly GCF_004382145.1. Lineage (NCBI taxonomy): Eukaryota > Metazoa > Arthropoda > Insecta > Diptera > Drosophilidae > Drosophila > Drosophila mauritiana. The sequence continues at coordinate 23,041,254 of NC_046668.1, read as the reverse complement.
CAAATCGCGACCCTTCGCGAGGAAAACCAAAAGCTGAAGAATGACCTAGAGACGAAAATCGAGCAGATTGAGGTGGTTCAGACTATCAGGCTAAAGGAGCAGGATGACCTTCGTCAGAGCGTATCTGGAAAGCAGGCCCTGATCGACAACATGCGCGTGGAGATTGACAAACTGCAACAACTAAATGTATGTCTACCAGTTGCACTTTGCTCCAAGCGAAAGGGCAAATACTTGCGTACAGACTCGCACTAAACTGTGCAGTATCTCTCTAAAATAATCTCTCCGGGGCTCACCGCTCTTTGTCTTCTGTTATTTCAGCATTCGTTTGAGTTCGTACCAGAGGATGCAACCAAATCGAAACCTGACCCGAACATGGCTTTGGACTACGTGCAAAGGGACGAGCACGATCGACAGGTGCAGTACCTAAAGGGCCAGCTCTCTAAACTCGTGGCTGAAAGCCTGAAAATGGTTTGTGATTTTATTCTGCTATGCGATGCTGAAACTAAGCTTTAACTTCTATAATTATGACTTGCAGAAAGGAACATATATTGAGGAGATCGATTGCTTAAAGGTTAACTTGGTGAGCGCTCAGGAGCTGATGAACAAAATGCAGCTGGATATTAGCGAGCTGCAGGCAAGGGACATCCAGAAGCAGGAGGTGATCGAACATCTACAGACCCAAAACGATATCTACCGCAAGGACTTCGAAATGGAGCGGGCAGATCGTGAGAAGAATGCCGGCGAGAAAGATCAGTATCTTATGGATTTGCGATCATTGCAGAGGAGGAACCAGGAGCTTATCGAAGCTCTGTCTGAGTCGCACAAGGCAAGCAAGGCGTCCTCGACCGCTTCTTCGCTGAGTTCAAGCAGAAGCAATTTGCGAGAGGAGCAGAGACCAGTAAGAGTACGCTGATTCCAAAGTCCATAAATGTCAATACTAATTTTTCTATTGACAGATTCTCGACCCAACAGGCGCCTCATCCCGGACTTCGGACACCACTTTGCGATGTCCGATCTGTTCAAAGTCCTTTAACGCCTTAAGCGTGCTCCAGAGTCACGTTAACGATTGTTTGGATAAAAACTAAGCACAATTTCTTACCATATTAACATATATAAGCCATATTATATAAAAACACTACAGTTTCGTTAACAATGAAAAATGCGCGGGTCTCCTCAGAGTTTGCTGCGAATGGGGGGCATTTCCAGAGACCAGACGCGGTGTACATCTGGACTGGCTACCAGGTTGCTAAGCACATTTAAGTCTGCAAAGAATTAAGATTAGCTAGAACTCATCGATTCGACTTTCTGCTCACCGTTGGTGCGTGCAAACTGCTGCAACGTGTTGCGGATATCACAAATAGGAATGGCTGTATTTATGTTTGGGTAGACGACGTCGTCTAATTTAATGTTGGATACACAAACGCCTAGGATGCATCCATTCTGGTCGAACATCGGTCCTCCACTTTGGCCCGCCTGCACGCTGCCATCGGACATAATGGCCCCGGTGTCGCACTTGATGATCCTCCCTTGAAAAATCGAAGGGTTGAAGTCGTGCCTGAAGCTGAAGTTAACGTAGTAGGGAAACCCGGCATTGTACACCATTTGCCCGAGGGTGGCCGGACTCCTGGCCAGCCGCACGCAGCATCGCTCCGGCACATCCTGCGGAGCTGTAAGTAGAGCCAAGTCGAAGGGCTTATCGCTGTCCGGGTTGCACCAAATCACCTCAGACTGGAACTCGCGATCGGCAGCACGGCAATTAACAGTCTCAATGTTCTACGTGAAAGACATTAATTTAGTGCGCCAAGGTTAAGGACATCCCATGCTTGCATACCTGTCCCACCACATGTGCACAAGTGAGGATAAAGCGCTTGTTGTGGACTCGTATGAAGGTCCCGGTACCTTGCTGACCCGCCGACTCGATGACCACAATGGTGCGCTCCCCTAGAACGGTGTGTAATTACTATAACAACAACGTAGAATTAGTCTTAATTTACAGGCAAAGCTCGACGGCTCTCGACTTAGCTGGAATTCTGTAGTAGACATGCCCAGTTGTTCCATAAAGTTGCGCAAAAGGTAGCCAAAGTTCGCGGCCAGTGTGAGGTTGACGTTTTCTTGATGGCGTTGGAATGAGGTGCATATCACAATACCAACGAGCCGCCTGATAAACGGAATATTATATTTTGGTATATTACGGTTCGGTTTCGTATTTATCACCTACAGCTTGTTGTTGAACACTGCAGAGCCTTCACAGCCCAGGGGCAAAGCGTTTGAAATGGCAAACAAGCAGCCACTGCGTCCCATAACATTAGACACTTTTCCAATGCTGATGGTCTTATAAAAGTTCTCCAGGCCAAAGGGCGAGCACATGACCAGCACGTCGTCCAAAGTGTGCATGGGCTGCAGATGTCGCAAGTAGTTAGCGATGTGCGCGAGGAAGCGCTTGAAGGACTCATCCTTTTCGGGCTTTCGCAGGCCCAGCACCACGAAACTGGAGCGCAGCACCTCACCCGCATCGCCGGAGTCAGCTGTGAGTAATATGTGGTGCAGGTTGCGGCATACTTCGTCCGCACAGAACACGTACAGCGGATAGGCAGTGAAGCGGGAGAGGATGTGTGGTTTCCGAGACCCAGGTGCAGCGTTTGGCCTCGGCCGTCGTTGCTGCGGATCGAAGGTGGCCACAAAATGTAGTGAGCGGATCTGCGCATCCTCTTTCTGCTCCTCATTTTGAACATCTAGCAGTTGACCCCGCTGCAGTCTGGCAACAATTGCCTTGTTCTGCGCTCCTTTGTCCCCATCTACGACCAAATGTGGTTGCAGAATGCTTCCCGAACTGATGATGACTTCGTTGTTAATAATGATCGCGGACTGCTTCGCGGCCGGTGGACTGGTGACCTCCAGCAGGGCGTGGCGTATCTTCAGCAGCATTATCTCTAGATTTGATTATGAAAAGGCCCTGTCATGGAAAACTGCGTTGGCTCCAAATGGAACCATTGTGTTTGGATTCCGATGTTGCCATTCGCAGCGACAACCAGCTGTTTGCAAACAAAAACAAGTCAGATTTTGTCATTCACCGCGCGCCGATCAGCTGATGGCTCCAACCTCAAAAACATTCCCTTAAGGAATTTTAGAAATTTCCAAGGAGCTTTGCATAATGTTGCCTCTGCGCCGGAGTTTGCTGAAACCACTCCAGGATGTACTCCGACATAGCCATCGCCAGCTGGCGCAGAAGAACCTTCTGGAGCTCACAGATCGAGGCTTTTTTCAGGGCATATTTCCTGATACAGCGGCGTAAGTACTGGACCATCTGCAAAGAGAGAAGATTGCGATCTTATCTATGAAAACTGCTGCTCCACAGTCCCAGGATGAAACAGCTTTTCACCAGCGGCCGACAGAGCATCTACGCAGGATTCGATCCCACCGCTGATAGCCTACACGTGGGAAACCTGCTGGTAATAATGGGCCTGATCCATTGCCAAAGAGCCGGCCACAGACCTATTGCCCTCGTAGGAGGAGCAACTGGACTCATCGGGGATCCCAGTGGACGCAAGACAGAGCGCAACCAACTGGGCGAGACGGTGATCGAGACCAATTTAAAGGCTATCGAGCAACAGCTTCGCCAGGTGTTCGAAAATCACGAGAACTGCCTTTGGGACTCTAAGAAACAGAAATTCCCACTGGCTCCCCTAATGTGAGTGTGTAGCCTACATTAGGCCCTGTTAATCTCTTTCTAATCTCCTGCAGAATCGTCAACAATGCCGACTGGTACGCGGACCTGCAGCTCATCGACTTTGTGGCCAACATGGGACGACACTTTCGCATGGGGTCAATGCTCTCCAGATCCTCGGTGCAGTCCCGCATGGAGTCTGAGGATGGAATGAGCTTCACCGAGTTCACCTACCAGATTTTCCAAGCCTACGACTGGCTGCACCTACTGCGCCGCCACAACTGCTGCTTTCAAATGGGAGGCTCTGATCAGACGGGCAATTTAATGACTGGCCACGAGCTCATTAGCCGCGTAGAGCGAAAGCGAGAGGTCTTCGGGCTCACCCTGCCACTGGTCACGACGGAGGAGGGCGATAAGTTCGGCAAGTCGGCAGGCAATGCAGTGTGGCTAGACTGTAACAAGACCTCGCCTTTCGCCCTCTACCAGTTTTTCCTGCGCATGCCAGACTCCGAGGTCGAAAAGCTCCTGAAGCTGTTCACCTTCATCCCGCTGCCCCAGGTGGAGCAGTTGATGCGGGAGCACACGAGGGAGCCCGAGAAGCGGAAGGCGCAGACTCTGCTAGCTGAGGACGTCACTCTGCTAGTTCATGGAGGTTGTACTCTATATCATTGTTCCCTTGTATCAGGATTTTAGAAGTTTTCAATTCACAGAAAGTGGGCTGAAGCAGGCGGAACGGGTGACCAATGCCTTGTACAAAGGCAACGTAGAGGGTTTAGCGCAACTCAACCTTCCCGAGATCCAGCAGACCTTTCAGGGAGCGACTATGGTGAACCTGCTGACCGAGCCCGGAATGTCCATCCTGGAGCTGGCCATGAAGGCGAAGTGCTTTCCCACGGAGAGTAAGTTATCTTCGACTTTGGAAATATGGGGTATAACCGATTTGTGATCACTCTTTAGCGGATGCTGTACGCATTATAAACGCAGGCGGATTTTACGTTAACCAAAAGCGGGTGCAGAATATCGCCGAAGTGCTAACTACGGGCGTGCACATCCTGCGCAATGGAATTTCTCTGCTGCGCGTGGGCAAACGCAACTTCTATATTGTGCGCTGGCAATAGTGAACAGTAACCCTCTTATCCGGTAATATTAACTTTTAATTGTTGTTAAATAATCATAGATTGGCTTACATTGTAAGAACTTATGCTATTTATGTGGGTCTGGGGGCGGGCTTTTTGCGCCACCGCTTTCGCGCCAGCATTTCCTTGGCCTTCTCCTTTTTCAGGTCCTTGTCGTAGAACTTGCCGCTCTTCGTGAAGGTCTTCTGCTCGTTGCGCATCTCGGCCAGCTTTCGGTTCTTCTGCTTGATGATGTTCTTCTTGTTGGCCGACTTCTTCTTGCCCGCCTCGGAGATCTGCACCTTGATGTTGCGTCCCTGCAGCTCTGTGTTGTGCAGCTGGAAGGCATTTTGGAAACTGCTCAAGTCGGCCATTTCCACAAAGGCGAATCCCCCTCGCCGCTTCTTGGGAATGCGGATGGACTTGACCGCGCCTGCCGCAGAGAAGTGCAGCTCCAGGTCGTCCTTTGTAGTTTCGAAGTTCAGGTTCGTCACGTACAGGACGTGTCTGTTGGTTTTGGAGGCTCCTCGAAGCAGTGAACTCAGCTGGTCACTGGTTATCTGCCCGTTTTCCGCAGATTCGTCTTCCTCAGCTGCGGAAGCAGCACTGCCCTCAGCGGCTGCCTCGTCGTCGGACCTGGCCTCATCCTCGCTGTTACTATCCTCTGGGTCACTGGGATTCCGTCCGTCCTCCTTGTCCACATACGTGCCCTCGAAGATCTCCCTCCGCTTCTGGTCATCGAAGTTTCCCAACAGATCCGCACTGTCGTCGTTGACCGTGCGCCGCACCCGCTTGGGATTGATGAAAGCCTCCACCTCATAATCGCTGCCAGAATCACTGGCCATCGTTATATTTCTGGTGGGGATTGCAGTGTACACCGATACGCAGACACTACCACGTGGGATTCCCTCTGAATGGCAATACTCTGTGAGGTCCCAGACATTTTCCAGCACTGGCTATTTGCGCGCCAAGAAATTCAAATCAGAGGCCATATTGCATTCGCAGCTTGTTAGAAACCGGTTGGAACTGCGGGAGCAAAATCCGACAGCTAATGGAGTTATGCGAAAATAATGCTGATCGGCGATAGCATCGAAGGAATAGACCGGTCAGCTCTTATCAGCTAAAAATTGATCGTGCGGTGCCGACAATTGATGAACGCGGTTGTTTTGGGAATCTTCCGCACAGATCTTCATAGATAACCCCGCGAATATGATATGCCGAGTGGGGTGATAATTAATGCCTGAAGAATGACTGCATCAATGTCTTTTGTTTAATTAAGACAAACGACCGCTGGGAGCCAGTTATGAAGAAAATTTATGCAGTTGGTAATTCCGGCCGGTAAAATGTCAGGGGAGAGCCACATATAAAAGCGCAATTTTCGGCAACCAGCAGTCAATATTGTTTCGTTATCTATTAGCACACACATCCCCTTTCCAACAATGAAGTTCGTGGTAAGTAGCATCGAAATTTAATTTTGGGGACCTCTGAACATCGATTTGTCCTTAAAGATCGTTCTTGCCTGCCTTTTGGCCGTGGCCTTCGCCAACGAGGAGGCTGATGTTCTGAAGAGCGACTCCGAGGTAAACGTGCTGGACTTTAACTACGCCTATGAACTGTCCAACCATATTCGCGCCGTGCAAGCTGGAGCCCTGAAGGAGCACGACAACTGGGTGGTTTCCGGGGAGTACGAGTACGTGGCCCCCAACGGCAAGACCGTCAAGGTGGTCTACACCGCCGATGAGACCGGCTACCACCCAAAGGTCGTCGAGGCCTAATAAATAGGACCCACTCCCGAAGACCGAAATAAAAAATTAAATCCATTGCAGCAGCGTACATTTTGAATTTTCGTTCTTTTGGTCTTGTGTGAATAGACACTCTTCTTCTTTTTGCCGCTAAAATCTAGGGCTGGCAAATTTCGGCCGAAATTGTATACAATGTTATCGCTTGGCTCGCAATTTATTTGCATTATTGTGTAAAGTTAGGCAAACTTATTTAAAACTATGTCTGAGGAGCCAACAGCCATAGACTGCTTAGATAGCAGTGGAAGCACAGTGGAGGATGTCCAGGAAACACCAGCGTCGAGCGAAAAAAGTTACGGGTTGCCGGTGCGCAAAAAAGAATATAGTTTGGAGTCTCTTAGAGTCTCTCTAGAAAAGGGAGAAAAAGCCGCAAAAGGTGTGGAGATGGAGGACCTGACACAAAGTGAAGCAATCGCCGGCAACGGTTCAACAATGAAGCAGCGCCCATATGGAGGTAAGGCTTCTGATGAACCTGGAAAGTTGGCCGACGAATCGGAGGACTGCAAGGGAGAGAACACGAAAGCTAGCAGTATCGCCATTGAAGGCAGCCCGGTTCTGGTAGCTGTGGATTCGGACAGCAGCGTTGAGCTAATAGAGAGTCCTGTCAAATCCTCCTCCGCCAACGAAAGTGAGGAAGATCCGCCAAAGCCAGATGCTGCCAATGAAGCTGCGGCTGTTGAGGCTAAAGAGGCCAAGGAAATGACTGATAGCAGTATCAGCAGTCCCACATCCGAAAGTTCTCCCGAAAAAGATGACTGGACAAATAAAAAGGGGCAACAGAGAAATGAGCAAGAAGCTCCTGGCATGGAAGTAGATCAGGACGTTGAGGAGTCAATAAATCGCCCAGCAGAAAAGGACAAGATTGAGAAGACATTAAAAGATCACAAGCGTATTAGCTCAACTGAAATCGAAGAACACAAAAATGATGATAAAAAAGACGATGTCCTAGAGGTGGAGCTTGAAAAGGGCACTGCTCCGAATGCTGCAGAGGACGAGAAGCTGAACGCTTTGTCATCAGATGGAGATGTGTTCTACGACAAGGAATGTGTCAACTGCAATTGCACAAAGCTTTATAAACAGTACGTGTTGGCTAACATGGCCACTTTAAACTTTTACCAGGTGCTCCGAAAGTCTTCCAAGCAGCAGTTCCTCTGCATGGGATGTCATGACACAGCAATGGACTTGTATGAGGTCAAGTAGCACATTTATATTTAATTAACTTAGAAGGTAAACTAGAACGAATTTCTTTTTTTAGGAGTATGCAGGTCAACTGATGGCCAAGCAGCCGCTGCTGCTGAAGGATTTCCACCAGGATCACGCTGACTTTGTGGCTCTGGACAGCAGCGATGAGGAAGAAGAGGAGAAGCAGCCAGGTGAGACTGCTATCATGGGCAATGAACAATAGCAAAAAAAAATTCACTAAATATATTTTATCCGCACAGAAAAAACGGACTTTTCGAAAGAAAAGCTGCAGCTCATTGAAGATGAACTCGATGATGCCATCAAGAATGTGCTCAACAAGGTGGATTTTACGGCTCAGATGGCCTGGTCAAAAACCATTCTCCAGGCGAAAGCAGACCACTTGGAGCGACAATTCGCACTGGCAGATGTGGAACTCGAAAAAGTTCAGACCACCGCTGACAAAATGCACTGCGCTCTGTATAATTCGTGTCCGGTGGCACACAAACATCTACCCATCCTGGACATCGAACCCAGTGACTATGTGGTAAGTCAGATGAGATGCCGTTTGGACCCGTTTTAATACCACCATTTACTCAGCATGAAGTTCCACCTGCCGGCGAAATCGTGCGTCCTCCAATCCAGTTGGGAGAAACCTACTACGCTGTTAAGAACAAGGCTATTGCCAGCTGGGTGTCCATAAAGGTAATCGAGTTTACGGAGAGCACCGCCATCAACGGAAACACGATGAAGAGCTACAAGATTAGGTACCTCAACACTCCGTACCAGATGATCAAGACAGTGACGGCCAAGCACATTGCCTACTTCGAACCACCGCCAGTGCGACTGACCATTGGTTAGTTACCAATAGAATGGTTATTGTCAATCTATAAACTAATCCACTTATTGTGTACTAGGTACCCGCGTGATTGCGTACTTCGATGGCACTACTTTGTCGCGGGGCAAGGATAAGGGCGTGGTGCAGAGCGCCTTTTATCCAGGCATTATCGCTGAGCCGTTGAAGCAGGCCAATCGCTACCGCTACCTTATATTCTACGACGATGGGTACACTCAGTACGTTCCGCACCGCGATGTCCGTCTAGTTTGCCAGGCTTCCGAGAAAGTGTGGGAGGACGTACACGCCGCGTCGCGCGATTTCATACAGAAGTACGTGGAGAAGTACTCTGTGGATCGTCCCATGGTGCAATGCACCCGGGGCCAAAGCATGAACACTGAATCGAACGGCACCTGGCTGTACGCGCGCGTCATGGACATCGACTGCAGTTTGGTGTTGATGCAGTTTGAGGGAGACAAAAACCATACGGAGTGGATATACAGGGGTTCATTGCGATTGGGTCCTGTCTTCAGGGAAACCCAGAACAATATGAACAGTTCAAGCGCCCAGCAGCTGCGTGTCCCAAGAGTAAGCATCGTGTCCATTCATCCAGCGGCCCTCACTACAATATTTCTTTCTTTTTCAGCGCACGGAGCCCTTTATCCGGTACACCAAGGAGATGGAGTCTAGCAGCAAGGTGAACCAGCAGATGCGTGCCTTTGCCCGCAAGAGCAGCGCCTCCGCGCAAAATAACGCATTAGCAGCTGCATCTTCGGTAGCCACCTCAGCCGGAGGACGCACCAATGCAGGAGGTGCCAGCACCAGTAATAGCGCAAGTGCTGTGCGGCACCTGAACAACTCGACAATATACGTGGACGACGAGAACAGGCCCAAGGGCCATGTAGTCTACTTTACAGCCAAGCGGAATCTGCCTCCCAAAATGTACAAGCGCCACGAGTGCATGCCGAACTGCCTCTTTAAGATCGTTCACCGTCTGGACAGCTACAGTCCGTTGGCAAAGCCTCTGCTCTCTGGCTGGGAACGTCTTATCATGCGGCAGAAGACCAAGAAGTCCGTGGTATACAAGGGACCTTGTGGCAAAAGCTTGCGCAACCTGGCCGAAGTTCACAGGTACCTACGAGCAACTGAAAATGTGTTGAACGTAGACAATTTTGACTTTACGCCCGACCTCAAGTGTCTGGCCGAGTACTCCATTGATCCCTCGATCGTGAAAGACACGGACATTTCAAAGGGGCAGGAGAAGATGGCGATTCCGCTGGTAAACTACTACGACAACACACTGCCGCCCCCATGCACCTACGCCAAGCAGCGCATCCCCACCGAGGGGGTTCATCTGAATCTGGACGAGGAGTTCCTCTTATGCTGCGACTGCGAGGACGACTGCTCGGTAAGACGTCTTACAGATCTGATTATCTCAAATTATACCCAGCCGTCCAATGTTTTGTGTATCCCTACCAGGACAAGTCAAAGTGCGCTTGTTGGCAGCTAACAGTGGCGGGCGTGCGGTACTGCAACCCGAAGAAGCCCATTGAGGAGATAGGCTACCAGTACAAGCGACTCCACGAGCACGTGCCCACCGGCATCTACGAGTGCAACTCGCGCTGCAAGTGCAAGAAGAATTGCCTGAACCGGGTGGTGCAGTTCTCCCTAGAGATGAAACTGCAGGTGTTCAAGACCTCGAATCGTGGATGGGGCTTGCGCTGCGTTAACGACATCCCCAAGGGCGCTTTCATCTGTATATACGCCGGCCATCTGCTCACGGAGACTATGGCCAACGAAGGCGGACAGGACGCCGGCGACGAGTATTTCGCGGACTTAGATTACATAGAGGTCGCTGAACAGTTGAAAGAGGGATATGAGTCGGAGGTGGACCACTCGGACCCTGACGCGGAGGAGGACAACGGTGGACCAGATGCCGAGGACGATGACGACTTCCGGCCAAACTATCACTACCAGCGCAAGATCAAGCGCTCTTCCAGAAGCAGCTCCACGCAGAGCTGCTCCACGCAGAGCAGCGAGTTGGACTCGCAGGAGCGTGCGGTGATCAACTTTAACCCAAATGCCGATCTGGACGAGACGGTGCGCGAGAACTCGGTGCGGAGGCTTTTCGGCAAGGACGAGGCGCCCTACATCATGGACGCCAAGACAACGGGCAACCTTGGACGCTATTTCAACGTGAGTTGGAAGTTTTTTGTTCCTTTGCCATGTGGCTCATTCTCTTCTACTCCCGCAGCACTCGTGCAACCCCAATCTCTTCGTGCAGAACGTGTTCGTGGACACCCACGACCTGCGTTTCCCCTGGGTTGCCTTCTTTTCGGCCGCGCACATCCGCTCCGGCACCGAGCTGACCTGGAACTACAATTACGAGGTGGGCGTGGTGCCCGGCAAGGTGTTATACTGCCAGTGCGGGGCCCCCAACTGCCGCATTCGTCTGCTCTAAGTCCTAGCTTAAGTTTGAGATCCATATGGGAAATTTGCTTATTAAAGAAAAATTTGAATAAAAAGTTTAAACTTTAAACATTATCTGGTCACCCTAACGGAAACATCACATTTCTACCGCCTGCTGCTGTTCTGCACCGTTCGTTTACTTTGAAACCATTACACCATTTATTTTATTCACGTTTAGTGTTAAATGGATAAATATAGACAAATGAATTTTAAAAAATTATACTTTAAAAATATAACACAATAATGTCGGTAATTTACCGGTATTAATTTAAGTGGTATTTTAACGCAATTACCTAGTGGTATACTTTTTCATCAGCCGTACGGTATTTTTAATCGTTATCCAAACGGCCACACTATCCACCGAGCAAAAAAGCAAATTTAGGCTTTTTAAAATTCGAGAGTAGCTAAATTAGGGGCCGCAATGCGCCAAGCTCACCTGTAAGTGGCTCCAGCAAGTGTCTCGTCGCAGGTGCACAGGTGCGAGGCAGCGGGACTCCGCCGACGGCTGACTAAGAGCAGCTTATCCGCCCCTTGGGAAGAAAAAATCGATTTTGTGATAACGGGCTTACGCTTACGCGTTTTTGCACTGCTAGTCGGAACCAATTGGCCAGTGGACTCCACACCATGAATGTGGACTTTGCGAGGGTGTGCGGGAAGCACATAGGCGTCTACGAGGCCTACTACAAACTGGTAAGCACACCACGAATCCAAGCCGCACTGTTACCACGATGGCGGCCAATGTTGGGCATCCGTATCCACACCCTCTATCGATTTTTGCAGATTGACCCCAAAGGCACCGGGGCAATTGAGGCCATGACAGCGGCCAAGTTTCTCAAGAAGTCTGGCCTCAGCGACGTTGTGCTGAGCAGGATCTGGGACCTTTCTGATCCGAGCGGCAAGGGCTTTCTGGACAAGCCGGGCTTTTTTGTAGCCCTTAAGCTGGTGTCCCTGTCACAGGCGGGACAGGTGGCCAGCATGGCCAACATCTACCTGGACATTGCCAACCCGCCCAAGTTGGTGAGTAATCGCATATTCGCCCGAAATGGGAAAGACGAGATATGTTACATTAATGTCTCCCCAATCGCCAGGGTGAACTACCAAAAACGGTGCCGTCGCGTATTCAGACTGTTCCCGTTGCTAGCGGCGGAGTGGCAAACGGAGACTGGTCCATCGGGGTGATCGATCGGCTTAAGTACGAGCAACTCTTCGAGTCCCTGCACCCCAGTAATGGAATGCTGCCGGGCAACAAGGTCAAGGGCGTGCTCATGGACTCCAAGCTGCCCATGAGCATACTGGGAACTATATGGGATTTGGCCGACCAGGACAAGGACGGCAACCTGGATATGCACGAATTCGTGGTGGCCATGCACCTGGTCTACCAGACGCTGCAGAAGCGCACCATCCCCAGCGTGCTGCCGCCCGAGCTGCGAAAGCCCGGAGCAGCAGGTCCGCCACCGAAGCCAGCCATGCCACCACCGCCAGCGGGTGCTGCTATGCCACGTGCTCCCAGCGGGGAAGGTTTTGGGGACGGCGGCTTTGTAGCCAATTTTCCCAAGGACATCGCCCCGCCGGCGGCTATTCCGCCGCTCCCGGTGGCTGTGCCCCCCATGACGCGCATTCCCCCGGTAGGAGCGGTTAGCTCTCAACCGCTGATTCAGACGGATCCATTGATACCGATTGGAGCTCCGGTGACGGCGAATGCCGACTGGGTTGTCACCCCAGCGGACCTTAAGCGGTTCGAGGAGATCTTCCGGCAATCGGATCTGGATAAGGACGGCCTGGTCTCCGGCCTTGAGGTGAAGGATATTTTCATCAAGTCGGGTATTCCGCAGCGCAGCCTAGCAGACATCTGGTAGGTATTTCGTGTATAGATATGGCCAAAATATCTTTAATGCTGCCGTTCCTTTTAGGGCTCTTTGTGACACCAATCAGTCCGGCAAGCTGACTGTGGAGCAGTTTGCACTGGCCATGTGGTTCGTGGAGCGAAAGCAGCGCGGTGTGGACCCGCCCCATGTCCTCAACGCCAATATGGTGCCGCCCTCAATGCGCGCCACTGTGGCTGGAGTCGATCTGCAGCCGCAGGAGGTCAAGCCCACTTACTCAAACCCGGAGCTGGAAATGATCTCCAAGGAGATTGAGGAGTTGGCCCGCGAGCGGAGGGTTCTGGAGACGGAGATTGCCCAAAAAGAAGCGGATGTGCGCATCAAAAACGGCGAAGTGCGCAGTTTGCAGGCGAGTCTTCTTTAACTAGTATCCAAGTTGAATTTAATAATTCAGAATCTCCACCCACAGAGTGAACTGGATACTCTTACCGCCACGCTGAAGCAGCTGGAGAACCAGCGAGGAGAGGCCCAGAAGCGACTGGATGACCTGCAGGCTCAAGTAGTTATTTGCATGATTGTTCGGGTGCTTTCGGCCCCTGCGCCACTGCTTACCTTTTCCTTGCTCCTGGGCTTACGTTTAATTTTATATTTAAATTCAATCTTTGGTTTCCTTTCTTTATCATGTTCCCCCACCACTTTGTTAACAATTGGCTAAATCCATACTAAACTGGTGAATGCACTTACACTTACAATTACGATCGCATAAGGTTACCCACAATACGGCCGTGCTGGCCAACGTAAGTCTTGACATATCGCGCACCAACGAGCAGGTTTGTTTCAGTTTCTCATGATTTCTGTATATATTTCCTTTGTGTTTTGTTCTCGGCCATGTAATTTATGTTTTTGACCATCTGTTGTGCGAAATATTTTTATAAAAAAGCCTAGTTGTTGATCGAGAAACCCGATTGATTGCAGGTGACCAAGATTCGCGACCAGTGCCACATGCAGGAGGAGACCATCAACGAGCAGGAGGGCGAATTAAACGCAAAACGCTCGGAGCTGCAGAAGCTCAAGGACGAAGAAGCTTCGTTGCAGAAGGAGTACGATAGCAACAATCGGGAGCTAACCAAGCTAACCAACCACCTGCAGGCAACCCAACTGCAAATCAGCTCGGTAAGACTACACGTGATACATCAAGTGATCAGAGATTAACATAAGTCGTCTGAAGGTCCGATCAATGGTCACACAGCTGCTGGAGACGCAGCGACAGATGACCGACGCTTTGCTCATTTGTCGGGCTGCCATGGAGAACCAAAACGCCGAACTCGTATCCGAATACCAGTTGAAGATAGAGCCGGACTTTGATGAGGCGCGCAAGACCCTGACAAAGGAAGTGCAACTGCCCAAGGATGATCCCTTTGAGGAGAACAACAGCGGCGTCGCCAATAAAGCTACCAACGGCTTCGGCAGTGATCCGTTCTCCGGTCAGCCGGCCAACAAGCCGGCTATTTCTACAGGCTTTGATGACAGCTTCAACATGGGTTCAGGCTTCGATAGTGGCTTCGATGCCTTTGGTCAGAGCGGAACGGGCTCAGCCTTTGGTCAGACCCAGCGGGATCCCTTCGGCGCGGATGCCTTTGCGGCCAACAAGAGCAACGCCATTACTCCTGAGGTAGTATTTAGAATAGAACACTCTAATTTGTACCCTAATCACCATTCGAATCTTCTACAGCCCGGCAAGGACGACTTCGGCAGTGATCCGTTTGCTGCCCTGCATGCTCCAACCGGCCAGGGTCAGGTGCTCAGTCCCAACGCCCAGAAGTCCGGACCGCCGCCCAGACCGGAGTCTCCTAGTCCAGCATTGCCGCCAAAGAAGTCCAAGGTGCCGCCTCCACGACCAGCGCCACCACGAGCAGCACAGGTAAGACGACCCCTTTCCGCTGTACAACGGAGAATCCCTAATTTATTGTCTTTGCCAGCCCACGGGTGGTTTCGGAAGCGGCGGAGGAGGATTTGCCGACTTTGACGACTTCGACAATAAGGTTGGTACCCCACAATTCAGTGTCCGCTGGGATCGGTGGTAATGCATGCGCCCCGCACCCGCATCCCAAAATTTTGTTATGTAGCGGTCATTTGTTGCCGCGCTAAACCCTGGTTTTACGTTTATTATCACTAACACTTCCTGAGTTTTGTAGAAATAAAACACTTTGATGCACACTCCAAGAACGTAGCCCTTGAGTATTATGATTTCTGACTTGATTTGGATTTGTAGCACCTTTTGTTTACCCTTAGTAGAAGCTACTGCCGGAACACATCCCACCCAGATCACCTCACTACCCAACCTCGTACATCCCAGTAGCTTTGCTTGGTCTTGCTTGGTGCCGTATTGAACTAACCGTCTGGTCTCTCATCTCTGCAATTCTCTACTTTCAGTGAACACCTCAAGATAACCCATTCTATATACGACATATACCAGTACTAACACACATACTCAGTTAATGAATGGCCTCCTCTAGCAGCATAACGAAACAAATCAATTTGAGCGTACAAAGCTATTTGCAGCAGCATATTAACGTACATATATCAGTCACGGTGCATGGTATAATATCTAGAGGACGCAGCATTATCGTTCATGCCTAATTAGCTAAATGTACTAAATCAATTCAATCGAAACTCAACCGAACTCAAAACAATTTCAAGCGTTACGTATCGTGTTATAAATGTAGTCACAAATTAAAACAGACAGCAGGCGGAAGGAATCCCCAGAGTTCCAACGTTCAACTCCCTTCGCTGTGCAGTATTGTACTTACCTACTATTATTACTATTATGGATTCCGCTCGAATCGTTTCAAGGCCAGTGTATTATCCCGATTAGGTTTTGTGGGTAGAGACCTCCTCTGTAAGGAATTTAATGCAAGTTGTTAGTTGTTTTTGCATATGCGAATACTAAAGTTTAAAGCAATTATACATCCATAAAATACATGTATTACCAGCATTTTACACATAAGGCTCACAAACATACAGATATTTATGTAACTGCCGCGAAAGTTCGACTTTTACGGGCGGTCCGCCCCCGGATCCGGACTGCCCACTACTATTTACCGCAACCCTTTTCCACTCAGCTTCTAGAGCCGCTCAGTGTTCCCGGTCAGGAGTGCGTCGCGTTGTAGCCAGCAGTTCATCTTGAAAGGGGTTGGTCTCCCCTCTACTATATAAACTACTTGTATACATATAAATATATATAAATATTTGCCAGACCTCGATTATCATAGCCACAGACGTACGAACACCCACACCGAAACTAAGAAGCTTCCGAGCATTGATTTACCGAGAATACATATTCCGTGCATACCACATACATACTTATAGAGCAACTTTTAGAGAAGCCCGGCCTAACCGATACAGAAATGTAACCGACACAACGTTTTGCATTATTAATAAAGATATCTATGTTCGACATCATTCAACGTACGCCTGTCGGAGTTCTCTTGCTGGCGAAACCCAATATCCTCATGGTGCTGGTCACGATCTCACACGAATCACACAATTCCTCGTGGCTGCTTGAACGCTTTTGTTGACCCTGATGATTGATTTCGGTTTCCCCTTTGTTGTGTTATCTTTTCGATTCCGCTTAATTTGAGTTCGTTTTAATTTAATTTTGTTTCATTCACTTCTATTCCCCCCGACACAACGCATCTACGCAGCTCCACAACATTCCAAGCGCACCCACGCCCACGGCCACTGCACTGTCCCTGCCCCCACCCACGCTGCCACCCCCCATTCCGGTCGTCAGTGGGTCGTCATTGCTAGACAGCTTCTCGCTATTCGACGATCCCGGTCAGATCCACAAGCAGGCGGCAAGCACGCCCAATCCCACGCCCATCACTGTCCCCACCGTACACACCCTGCTCCCGACATCTTCATCCACGCCAGCAGCCCCATCACCGACATTGGGTTCTCTATCAACATCAGGATCGGGATCGGTAGCGGGAGCGGGAGCAGATCTCCCCAGTAGCGTCACCATTACCACCGCCCCCAGCTTGAATAACCAGCATCTGTCGCGTTCCAATACACCGCTGCAGAACCAGAGGACAACGGATGTGAAATTGGAGCCCAAGGCGGTAGCCAGTGTGTTTGATGCCTTTGGAGAGATTGGCACTCGGAAGGCCCCGACTCCCAGTCTCATTACAGGGCCAACCGACTTCAAGGACGATCCCTTCAAGGATTACCGTTACGAGGATCCGTTTAGCATCAAAGATCCTTTTGCCGAAGAGGACGAGGAGGAGTTGTCAGAAGCCAAAGGTGCTGACCACAAGAGGAACTTTGCGGAGGACTTTAGCTCGGGGGGTGAGTATGGTGCTATTCTCGGGCCTATCCCCATCTAATAAAGTTTCCAATTACACAGATGAGATGGGAGCACCAGCCAAAACTCTGAGTAACATCGTGAACAATAATAGCAGTAAGCCCAAGGCGGCCACGCCACTTAACAACGACCTGATGCAGCAGTTCGACGCCTTCAACTTGAACTCGAGTCCTGCGCCGTCCCACCACTCAAGCACTTCGTACCACTCCAACTCCAAGCCGAACCACCATTCGCAGACGGCGCTGGACGCATTCGCTGACTTCGACGACTTCGCAGCTACGCTGGCAACCACTGGTGAATCTGGGGCTGGAACCACGGCCACAACCACTGGCAATACGAAACTCAACAATTCCTTTTTTGATGCATTTAACGACAACTTCAGTGTCCAGAGCTCATCAGTACCCACTGGCGTTGTCAGGCCCAACGATCAAACGGCAAAAGCCTTTGACGCCTTCAACGACAATTTCGAGGACCACTTCAAGACAAGCCCCAACGCCAACTTCGCCAAGTTCGATGGCTTCGAGGCACACAACTTCTCGAGTGACTTCGGAAACACCTCCTTCGGGACGACGGGCAAGGAGAAGCAGAACGGGCAGGTGGACAAGAAGCTTCAGAGCAAGGAGCCGGTCAAGGACAAGTTCGCTGCAGACTATTCCAAGCCGGAGAGCTTCGACGCGGACCTGGAGGAGGCGCTGAAGCGCAGCGTACTGGACAACTAGATTAGATGACAACCTTGGTGGGTTGGATGTGATTGACCCACGACATATTGCAGTGGCACATGCAATGGCCTCTCTATTCGCACCCGATCCGTTCTTTAGTGTTAGTGCTTTCTTTCCGGTTCGATCAAGACATCCTGGAGCCACGCGTACATATGTAGCTTCCATGGTATTTACTCAGTACTCCTCGTGCTCAAGGATCCGGGCGAATAGAGAAGACCAACGAAGCCGCAGCTGGTATTACAAGCTTCATGCTATATACAACTATATATAATTTCGCGTAACCACATACTCGTAGAGCCTAATCATGTTGCGATTTTTAACCTGTACCAAAACCCTATGAATAAACGTACGAAATAACATCACCGCTACGGAGAGGAGCAAAGAGAGAGGGAGCAGAGAGCGAGGCTCCACACTCGCCCACACCAACACCACTGCCGGTGGGTTCTCAGCAGAGTCGCCGGCAGAGCTAGCGGGCCGCTATGAAATTTCATGTTCGCGATTCAGATCGCGTTTGCACTCCGGAGAGGACGTTCGTGCGGCAGTTCTGTATTTACTTTTGTGGTCACAGAGAAATGTGAGTTGCGAGTGGAGTGCGCTTGTGTGTGTGCGTCAGCCAGCCTAAAAACAAACACACACACACACAGGCGCACAAATTGCTGCAAAGGCATTATAAAAACAATTTGCCGGCGATTGCAGGCGCACACACTCAAACCTGGGGGCGCCTTCTGCATGTGTGTGTGTCGCTAATTACATTTGTTTTGTAAACTTAATTTCCAAGTCGTCAAAAGGGGGTTGAAGTGGGGGCGGCGCGCGAGCGATATATGTATGTAGTTCCAGTATCTTTCCTACGCCGTGTGGTCGCCATGTTAGTTGCTCTGATAAGTCGCCAGAGATCCGGGGTTATCTGATATTGCTGTGGGTGCGACACGGATTCGGTGCTGATATAGGGGGGTACTGAAATTGTAGTGGTGTGAGTGCGGTTACCAGTAATCTGGGATGCTATCGCTGCTAGACCCGCCGTCCGCATCGCGAGGGTGGGGTTAAGCAATCTATAGGTAGACAGTTACTCTAGGTACAAGTACTGGAATATTCCCCAGATCCAACCATGTCAAAGCCAGCTCTGTATTATGCCACCTTAAGTCCCCCATCGCGTGCCGTCCTCCTCACGGCCAAGGCGATCGGGCTCGACCTTGAACTACGGTAGGTTCCCACACCGTGCCACTTAACTCAATTAACAGAGTCTTCGCCCGAATGCAGGCCAATTAACCTGCTGAAGGGAGAGCATCTGACTCCGGAATTCCTGAAGCTGAACCCCCAGCACACCATACCAACCCTGATCGACGGCGAGGCCACTATCATTGACTCGCACGCCATCTGCGCCTACCTGGTGGAGAAGTACGGCCAGAAGGAGCAGCAGCTCTACCCGAAGGACTTGGTGCAGCGCGCCAACGTGGATGCCCGGCTCCACCTGGACTCCGGCCACCTCTTTGCGCGCCTGCGCATCCTCTACGAGCCCATCCTGTATTATGGATCCACGGACTGCTCCATCGACAAGATCGCATACATCCAGAAGTGCTGGGAGATCCTAGAGGGATTCCTTAAGGATCAGCCGTATTTGTGTGGTTCTGATCTGACCATCGCAGACTTTTGCGCCGTGGCCACCGTAACCTCGGTGAACGACGCCGCTCCCATCGATGAATTTAAGTTTCCCAAGATGCACGCCTGGCTGAAGCGTCTGGCAGAGCTACCCTACTACCAGGAGGTGAACGGCGACGGCGCTGACGAGCTTAAGAGCATCTTCAAGGCCAAGCTGGCAGAGAACCGTGGCAAGTAGGCGGCGGCTCCATCATGTTTTGTTTTGTATCCACACATTCTATATGCATATCCACTCTTGAATAAACGGATTAGCTCAAAGTAAGATTTTAGCAGTTACAGCGACTTTGATCGATCCTTTATTAAGTGGACTTAACTTACATATAGCAACAATACGCTTAGGCGGTAATGGAAACGGGCATCGACTTGGGGACCGAATCGCTAAAAGTCGGGGCGCCCAGGAGACCTCCGCTGGTGTTGGGTGATCCACACATACACAAACGATGGCGAGGATTATGATCTACAACATAGGTCGTCCAGGTAAAGAGTGTATTGGTAACTAGAACCAAAGTATAAAATATATCTACAGAAATTACAAATATAAGCGCCCTCTAGCGGAGATCGGCCAGTTCCGTAGATCTGTTAGGGTCCGGAATCGGGCGTCAATGAACTAGCGCTGCAGGCGCATACAATATATATGGGTAAACAGACTATCACGACCCAGGCTCATGCACACTTCCCCAAACACGCATTTCTCATTCACACTCACTGGGCCCTATTTCATAGAGCTCATGGTCCAGAGCCCTAGTCGCGGCGCAGCAGGAATCGCTTGATGCTCTCTGGTAGCGGCAGCTCGCTGATCGCGTCCTCCGCAAAGTTCTCCAGGATCACGTTGCGACAAGCGCTCTGCAGGGACAAAACTGCAGAAAGGGGATGGATTAAATAATAAGATGTCCATCTCACATCCCGTTATATTCCACTTACTGCCCTCTAGCTGGATAATTCGAATCTGCTTGGTGGTGCCATACACATCGATCACCACGAACAGAGGCGCTCTGTTGAGCGGAATGTCTCGGGAAACGGGGCCACGGTCCACCCCGTTGATGATGAAGTGCAGCTCGCCCTTCGAGTCGCTTTGCACAGTGGGCACGTAGATGATGCCGATGCGGGAGCCCTTGTCCGTGAGCAGGATGTCTGAGTCATTGCCGTTGCCCATCGCCGGACGTAAAAGTCTCTTTGGTAGCAGGCCGCGGGGCGTCCTCACGTGCGTGGCGTCGCCAAGGAGGTTTCCTGCGAAAGATTGGCTATAGACAAGGGCGCATAGTAGGGAAGACTGTACATACTGTGGGGCGCGTCGTCCGTCTCAGGCTCGATGATGTCGTTTGCCTCCTGGCGCTGGTTCATTTCGAACTTGGAGATTGGGTAGATCCAGCTGTTGCCTAGGTTCGCCAGGTCGGGAAGTGCGAAATGGGGTAATCCCTCACTGCTGGTGCGAATCACATTGGGCGCTAGTTCGGTGAGACCAAGGCGCATATGGCCCGACCAGCCGCGCTCTATCTTTTCGATCTCTACCAAGAAGATGTCACCAGGGGCCAGCGGGCGCTCCGAGAATGTCAGGGCGTCGGCAAAACTAGCTCTCCGGTAGGCCACTGTGGCGTCGTCGCCCAACTGGATGTTGGATCCGTGGTATGGATGGAAGCGACTCAGCTGCCGCTTGCGACTGCTCAGGGTGGGGGCGCACTCCCACGAACCAATGGGCGATTCTCGGCCCCGGTCCTGCTCCTGGTCTGGGTCGGGATCTTCCTGCTCGGCGGCCGCGTAGGCTGCACGCGAAGGCTCGCAAAGGGCGGCTGGTGCTGCCGCCTCGTCGCGCTGCTCGACGGCTTCCATGTGCGCGTGGTCTTCGGTGATCCTTGAAGAATCTCCTGGCGTGCCCGCAGGTTGATTATTTACCTTTTGTTCCACGGAGACTCTAAGTGTGACCGTGTGCTTATGTTAAACGAAATACCAGGGCTGCAGACGTACTGGCAATCACCGCGAAAAGCAGGAACCAGTTCGTGACGTAATCTGAAGCAGCTGTTCAGTTGGCCAGGAGTCGGTGGAAATTACGAGGTGGGTAAAATCGTATTTTTTGACTGAAATGACCGGACTCACTGATCCAAGAGGTTTCAGATGCGTGTACCCGGAGCCCTGTTTGCCGCCCGCGGCCGAGCGCCTCAAAACGAGAAGGACGTGCCCTTCCAGGAGATTCTGCCTCTGCGGCTAAAGAACACCGTGAGCGGGAAGGCGGACTCCGGATCCGATGTGGCCTGTCTCCAGGAGATGGGTGTACTGTTCGCCTGCTTGAAAGACAACGAGTTCGTGGAGAAGTACTGCCACAAGGAGATCAGCCAGTTCCAGAACTGCTACAAGTGCTACATGGACCGTAAGTTTGAGGCGAAGAAGACCGTGAACCAGGGAATCGTCCAACCGGGCAACAACCTGAACTACAAGCAGCTTAACAAGTACATGCGCCGCTACCCCAATCCCGTCTAGCTTTAAATAGTTCAAGTTGTTTAATAATACACTATTTACAATGTACGCAGCAGCATTGATTCGTCAGTAGACCACGTCGGCGTCTCCCAGCCCGGCCGAGGATTGGCTGACCGGCGAGGGCTGGCTGAGCACGAAGTTGGGCATGGCACGCAGGAACTGCGGATGGGAATGAGAGTGCTGCGCCTCGTACAAGTCCGACAGGAGCGGCGGCTTCTCGCGAACCCGACTGAGCAGATCGGACATCTGCCTCGGTTTTGGGACGGTGGGTGTCGGCAGAGCCAAATTAATGTGCAGTGGGTAGCCGCCGTGCTCCCAGGTGTCGGCCAGAATCTGGAGGCTACGATTGGCCTCAAGAACGCGGGCGCGCTGGAAGTTGAGCCTTTCTTGCTGCAGTTCAGACCACTGCTCCTGTGCGAAAGTCACGAAAGGGGTTACTATTATACTATTGATCACAAGCTAGAGTGAGGACTACTTACAGATCTGGTTCCTAATCGGCCGAAATACTTAATCTGCTCCTGTACATTGAGCACCTGCATCATATACCAATCGCGCGCCTTCTCCACGCCATCGAGTCCGAAAAGAAGCAATTCCCGCTGCTCCTCCAACTGCTTCAGTCTTTTTAGCATGTTGTAATCGATGCCGTGTTGCAGAGTGTGCCTCCGCGACTCTCTGCGCTTGCTGCTGGTCTTCTTGGGCACAGCCGGAAGGGCCAGACTCCAGTCGGTAGCCGAGGCGGAAGTGGAGGAGGAGCCCCCGTCCGCCGATCCACGGTGCTCGAATTCTTCCCTCGACTGCGTCGTTTTTGGCTTGCCTGCATCCGCCATCAGGTTCAGTTGCCAGTTTTGGAGGGCATGGCGAATGTCGGCTTTACCAAGAGCAGGGGACTTGGGCACCTGTCGTGGCGGCTTTGGCGGCGGAGCAGGAGAATTGAACTCCATCTCCGGAGCAAGAGTTCCGTGGGAACGAGGCCGCAACTTCAGGTCTTCCCCGGCATTCTGCTGATTGCGGAGCAGGCACAGCTTGAGGCCGGCGCAGAAGCGCTCGAAGGAGAGAAGCCCGCTGCTGGGAGTGACCCGACGCAGTGAGTCCAGAACTCCACGGGGCAGACCCTTGGAGCCATCATCCTGCCAGCCCTTCTCGATGTCCGTAAAGCGCACATATCCGGTCTGCTTGTCATCTAGGATGTCGAAGAGCTTTTTCATGGACAGGACAAACTGCTTCGGTAGCGTGTCCAGTTCCAAAAATTGCGACTGCCCCTGTGGATGGCTGCCTCCCACATCGCCTATGCTTAGGTTCAGCAGACTGGTACTGGTGTTCTTGTTCTGGCGGAGCATCTTCGTCTGCGGATGGCGCAAAATGGAAAGTGGGATGAGATTATGAATCGTATCGTCCCACGCTCGGCACCAATGCATAACTTATATTAATAGGAGCTCATTTGCATGGCTAACTCCAAATGGAATGTGTGTGAATCTGGCACGCTGCCTTAGGACTGAATCTCTGAGGTAAGATATTTCCCACTTATTTACATGCATTTTTAACAAATTTATTTTTATAAATTCGTCTAATCGCCACACTAAATTACTTGATTTCAAACTCTCCAATGTTATATGATTTAAGTATACTAAATTTTATTTCCGTAATTGCTCAACCGAGACTTGAAAATCAATGATTTCGAATGATTTTGTTAGTTTCTTGCCTTCAAGTACCAAGTTTACTCAGTGTTATTTTTTGAAACGTTGTTTACCTCAGCTGCATCTGTACCTTGTGGATAAGTCCACTTTGGTTGCTTATTTTGTTTATAAACAAAGAGACGCCCTCCAACTGGCTGACTTACCCAAGCTATGCGGAAAATTGGCTCCTGAAATCCGAGTCCGCGGCTCGTCTGGCAGCCTTTTGAGGCCGTTCGTCAAGGCTTCTGCGCAAACTCTGCAACTATTCTGTGTATGTAATGCAGCTCGGTCGCTTGGATCCCCGGCCAAAACACCCAAACCCAACCAACTGGTTATATTGACTGCACACTAGATCAGCGGCCGAGGTTTTGGGCCCGAGTCTCGCACGCATGCGCAACTTGCGCGACTGGTTTCTGTGGCTTTTCGGTGGATCTTCCAACACAAGCGCAGCTGAGAGAGTGCCAGGAGGCTAACACACACAGGCTAGGCCAAAACCACATCGCAGTCCCAGCGAAGTGCCGAATAGAGAGGCTCTCTTAAGATTAGGTAGAAACGTATTTATTAGTAGAAATGCACTGCGCTTGGCTTAATCAGTCGAAAGAGGGAGCTAACCGCCTAGGTTAAGATTGTATCTGGTAGATGCACGAACTGCAAACTCTGCGTGATCCGCATAGGGCTGTGGGGCACCCGGATGGATTACTAGAATGAGCCTTTCACCTCAAAGTTGTGTTCCTCTAAAGGCTAGAACTTAGTCTTATTCTAAGGATCTCCTTCGAAAATCCTGTCCAGGAAGTGTTCACAAGTCGGCCACCGACTTCCGGCGCACGTACTTGGCGAAGTAGTCCGGGCGCCAGCACTTGCAGGAGCCGGGGATGAGGAACCAGTCGTAGTAGAGACGCACCTGGAAGCAGCCCAGTTCATCGTGTCCGTCGCAGTGGGCGTCCGTCTGCGACGCGGAGCCGGCTGCTCCAGACGAGGTTCCGTCCGAGGCGGTAGCCACGCCGGCCCTCTTCTGCAGGTACTGCTGGTAGGCCTGGAAATCCTGCACCGAAGGAGCCTGAGTGGTGGTCGAGCTGGTGGGCACCGTGTCCTCCGCGTTGGGGTAGAAGATCTCCGCCACCAACAGGCTTACCCAGCGTGGTGACGACAGGCAGCCGCCGTCCAGGTAGTGGCAGCGTGCCTGGATGCAGCGCGTCACCTCCACCGTCTGGGTGAAGTAGCCTTCATAGGGAATCTGGACCACGTAACGCCAGGCGCCTTGGTAGTTCTTAGCGAAGACGGGAGTAGCGTACTCCACCTTGGCGGGGCATGGAGTGGGAGGACCCTCGTACCGGATGGGACCCACTTCCTCGCGCCTTTCCGCAGTGGGCGTGGCAGGGGCTGCTCCTCCGGTGTCTCCCTGAATGGCCCTGTATAAGGTGCAAAATCTGCGGGTGGAGTTAAAAATTTAAAGATCTTTTATTAATTGACCCGCACACAGATGTGTCGTCAAAATGCTAAGCAGTTGAATTCCCCATGAATGTACTTGTCCCTTAACCTAATCTACATATCTATGGTTGCCGAGTCAAGTGTTGAGCTTCTTTAGTTGTTATGATGTGCAAAGTGAAATGGCAAGCTCATTTTGGATCTTTGCCTTGATAATTCTTCGAATCTATAATTTTATAAAGATGACTCATGATTATTAAGTGGTGACCTCTTTAGCTTTATATGCGCGCCTTTCCCGTGCTTCAATAAATACGATCTATTTATCTGTCAGGGACTCTATCGCCCATGCATGTAGCAGTTAAGATTGGAATATCTCCACTCCCCCATTTCCATGTTAAAAACTTACACTCCACCGCCATCGCAGAATTTCCTTGGCTTCCTCTCCTCGGCGGCCCTTCTCTGCTGGTTACTCCGATCTCTTTGCTTGTGCTGCTCCTCCTCGTCCAGGGCGGGATCGAAGTAGCTGTACTCGTTGGACACAATGCCCTCCGGCAGGCTGCGGCGGACGCGAGTGGAACCTCCTGCGGGATAGGGCCTGTCGATGTTGTTGCTGTCCAGCTGTTCCACGGGCTCATCTCGAATGATCTGGGTGACCTTGGGCAGGGTATCGTCGGCCTTTAGAACGGGCAAAGTTTTCGAAAGGAACTTCAGCGTTTGGTTGCGAATAAGTTCGCTGTGGAGGAGGTGTACATTAGAGATGTCTGAAATTTGTTACGCAAATATTTTCACCTACAAGGGATAGGGCTCCCCGAGTACATTTTGTCCCAGAGGGTTCTTGGGTATCTGACCCTTGTTTAGATCTCCGCAAATGTTGTGAACGGACACGGCAGACTTCTTGCCGGCGGCCACGTCCTTGCACTCCGCATTCACAAAGGTGTAAGGTGGCGGCCTGACCTTGGGAGGCACCGCATTCGGAGACTCGACGAAGGCGTAGTAGCCCTCCGGAGGCTGCTCCTCGCCGTAGTCCGATGGCGACTGCTGCGGCTGGGAGAAACCCAAGTGGGCCAGCAGCAGAAAGCTGAGAATTTTCTACAAAACAAAAGACAGTCATAGTGGAGGTGGAATCTGGGGCCGTAGCCGTCTGGAGTCGAGTTAATTGCCCCGAAGAGTCGGTGAATGGCCCAATATTGTCCGGAAAAAGAAGCGAGATCTTTTACCCGGCCATACATACACATTTCGATGTTTTGTTGTTTGGCGAAAGCGCGAAAGTTTCTGTTTCTGTGAAGATAAACAAACCGAGACGGCAACTGCGATCGAGACGGCACTCCAGCATCTCTCCGCTGTGTTCACTTGACCATTAATTGTTCGAGGGAACTTTCCCTGAAGTTCTGGGCAGTGGCATCTCAATGAAACCAAAAGTTCCACGGACAGACCCGAGTTATCCAGGTCAAGTGGTACAGCTCGGTGGGCGGCTGCAGTGCCAAGAAGCTGTGGAATTTCTCTCTTTGTGACACGGTTCACAGCGCAATTTGAATGCGGCGTCGGGGAATCCAAAATCGGGTCAGCCGCTAAGCTCGTTCTTTTGTTTTTTCCCTTCTAATGAGGCAGAAACTAGTTTGCCCTGCGAGAGAGCTCCCAAATGGAAAGAGCCCAATTTGCATAGGTAAATATTGGTAGCTCAATTGCAGAATGGAGACCTAACCGCCTTTCGGGGCCAAGACAGGCTGATTTGATCTGGTCAGGGGAGAACTTGTTGGCGGTCTGTTCCCAATATGCGTGCCACACGCCTAACGGGAAAGTTGCTCGGCACCCGGCCAAAAGCCAGTAGTTAGAAGACCGAACTAGAAGAAGGGGCAGAACGGATCGGAGCGTACGCTGCTCCTCGGTTAGCTTAATTCATTAGCATGCTCCAGAATCGGGCGGTTCCCAGTGACTGGGTAACAGTAAACGTGAGCGGTTAGCTCGCCAATGTTAACGCATTGCAAAACAAAAGACTTGGGCAACGAACTTGACCAGCGAGCCATAGAAGTGTGCAGTTAGCACACCCGTAATGATGACATACCAGCACTAGACGATAATCCATCTCCGCTCGTTTGCTTCTTGTAGAAGGTTCTTGGACTTGGCCTTCTTCAGGCTTGGCTTAATCCGCAGTGGTGGGAAGCAGAACCAGACGCGTCAAGTGCAGCAACTGAACTGAGTCGTGGGCCAAGTCGCTGCAGACTTTGAACCTCTGGCTGCTCGCTCGTAAGTCCGGTAAACTAGCCAGAGCATGAGAAAGTGGAAAGAAAGAAAGCTTTACCTTGAATTTTGCATATTTTGAGAGAGCCAAGTATGAAAACAACAAAAATCAGAAGCATACTTTCCGGCTGAAAACAATGTAAAAATTTTGTCGAGTACCACCAATGACGAAAATCTGGCAATACGTCATATGTGAATAGGAAAATGGCCAGAATTGTGATCCAGGATTACAAGAATTCGGAACATCTCAGGATTCAACAATATTTGAGAAGGCCATCAGCTTCCTACCCCCAGCCAAGTGTTTTTTTTTAGATTTTTATTAGTTCACTTCCAAATCATACTCATATTCAACAACTTCACGTTTATTTATGAATACAATGCACATTTTACACCGTAATAAAGTTCTTTCTCTCCAGAAAACAATGTGGTAGAGTCCTCAAACATTTTTTATCAATATAATGTTTTGGTGTAATGCTTTCGTCTATATATAGAATACATTATTTTTAAAGTAATATATATGTTTGTATATAGATCCACATTATAATCGATTCACAAAACGCAGCCCGACAACAAATCGAAAGAATCATTTGCAGTTGTGCCAGAATTTTATGTTTGTGGAAAAGTTACAATCAGATAGATTAATGTACAATTCAAAGTAAACGTAAGTAAAGAGAATACATGTCCTTACATTTATATCTATGCGCATAGATTTTAGTCTGAAACTTGGTTTCATGTACAAAAAGCTTAACTTAGGCATGCCAAGCACTCCATCGTTACGTAAAAATCGTTTGGGAACTATACAAGAAGGTTTATAGTTTGAACGGAAAACTAAATCAAATCAAATTGTACTTCATTGTTTGGCTAAATAAATATCGGTAGTCGTTAGGGTAAAAAAATCTTCGTCGATTCGGTGAAATATAAAGAAAACTAATCCTCGTCATTGGCTTTGAATTGCTGTCGAATAAATAGTCTAATGCTTATAGATTATATTCAAGTTTTGTCAAACTTTCAAACGTTATGCAGTATTGCAAGTATCGTATATATGAGTACGTATCTTAAAGTAAACAAAGTTGTATAACATCTTCATAATGCGTTTTGCTTATCGCTCGGGAGCTCCGGTTAAGAAATATCATATAAAGTAAACCTTAGGCTTATGGCTATAGTGCGTTTTGTATATTCTTGTTTCGGCTTCGCTTTCTCTTTCGGGTTTCTTTACCAAAGTATACATCCATAAAGTATAACCCAAATGGATTATAATATCGCATCTAATTCTTGGGCGAAACAGTGATGAGTTTGTGTGGCGTCACGGGCGATATCTGTAAAAGGATGTTTAAATTTAGTAAGAATGCCTCCAGGTATTCTACAACTATCTCGACATACCCAAAGGGACCTGCCCATGTATGAATCATCGTCATCTTCGATCAGTCCGGCTGTATGATGGTGACTCTGTTGGTCGATAAACAGCAGCGTGTCCTTGCTGCATGTATTTGCTGACTTGCGTAGCAGGGATGAAAGTGTCTCCGTGTAATTTGAACTTGTGGAAAACGAATGACGAAGGCTCAGACTGGCCGCCGCCTGCTGCTGTTGATGGTGCGTAGCATTCTCTACTGCTCCTACGCTGCTCCTAGATCCGTGCCATTGATGGTTGTGCAGCACATGCCGGGATAATTGCAAGCTGGACGAGAGCTGCGACGTATTTCCATTTCCATTAAAAAGCGTTGGAGCGGCGCTCATGTGCCCGTTGAACTTGCTCTGCAGAGTAGATGCAGCTGTCACTGAAGTGCTCAATGATCGTGGCGAGGAGCGGGACGAGAGCGAGCTTTCCGAGGAGGAAGAGCTGGATGAAGAGCTCACGTGGCCATTGGTCTTGGGCTCGGCGGTTGATTCGCTCGCATCTGGGGCTTCGCAGAGTTCGTCTTCCTTCTTAACGCATTCCTCCTTCTTCTCCTGTCCAGCCTCGGCACAATCTTCATCCATGGCAAATATAGGCGTGGCTTCCTCTACCTCCACCTTCTTGGGTTCATCCTTTGCCGCTAGATTTACCTCCGCCTTGCTGGTCTCACTTAGACTGGTGTCTACATCTGCATCCGCGAATGCCAGTTCCTCAATATGTAAATCATGTGGAACAGATGTCTGTTCTTGAACAGCGTCTGGGCATTCTTCAGTAACTGAAATAAGTGCATAATTCAAGATTAATATATATATTCATATATTTTTGGTAAAATTTACCTTTCGCCTTATCCTGGCAAACTATGGGTATGTCCACCGGCTTGGACTGAGCCTTCTCCGCTACTGCTGCCGCAGGAGATTCTGTGTTTTCCTCCAACTTGACCGGCTCCCTCTCCTTTCCTGACGTCGATGATGCGGACGACGTTGAGGCTGGCGTAATTCGCGATACCCAGTGATCCCCGGAGTTCGAACTGGACCCGGAACACTCGCCTGCATCTATACTGCGTCGCTGGTAGAAGAGCATGTAGGCCTCGTTATTGATGATGTCCTGCTCAATGTCGTCCTCTGGCACCTTGCTCACTCGCTGGTCGTCGAACTTATACCACTGACGGTCGTACGGATTCTTGCAGGCGGCTGTATAATGCCCTGTTTCCAAAGTATCTCCCTGATGGTAGCAAACGGCGTAAAGGTCGTATCGCGTGTCCTTTGGGTCGCAACGCGAGTTAAGTGTGGAGGAGCGCGAGTCGCCGGAACGAGCTTTCTTCCAGGGATTCGACCCCAGACCTAGTCCAAGTCCTAGGCCCGTTCCCATGCCCAGCGAGCTGCTGGCGCTTTCATGCACGCCACGTGCCAAGTGCGGTGACATGTCGAAAGCGGTTAGCGGAAACTTGACCATTGTTGTCAGCTTGGCCGCTTGCGGACCCTTAGATTGATGTTGCCGGAAGCGTTTGAAATGCACTACTAGGATGTCGGGCAGCGACCACAGACCCAGCGTCTTCACTACTGGAAGGTATTGCTGGCAGTGTGGACAGCGCCAGGCATCCTCGGCACTCAGAGTCTCTGCCTTGGTATAGTGCTCCAGGCACTGCTCCAAAGTCAGCGCGGCGGTGTCGCTCGGCTTGCTGGCACTCAGACGCGCAACGCTCTCGTGCTCCACGACGGCTTCTTCCGTGTCCTGCTGCTTACTGATAAAGTGTGCCTCGGGTGAACTCCACTCCAAAAGGAGCTTAATATGCTGAGGTCCTGCCTCGGATGAAAGCACGGAAAGCGCCATGTCGATCATCTCGGTAAGCAGCGGGTGCTCCACCTGCTCCAAATAGGTATCAGGGTCTGCGGAGGGATCTTGCAGCCGAATACGGAACATCTCGGTCAGTGGGGTGGCATAGGAGAACACCTCTGGCTTGAGCAGCTGCGCCATTTCGCGGAGCATTCGTTTCTGCAGATCCTGGTATGAGCAGTCACGAGGTGCCTTCATGCTGAAGGGGGCTCCAAAGCGGGTTATATCCGCGCCATCCTTCGCTCGGTATACGTTGGCCACTAGGAGCAACAGGTCCGCCTGTGATTGAGCTGCAGCAGGAGATGGAGTCACTGCTGTTGGAGCCGCCTTATCCCCCGTCTCTGAAGGAGTAGCAGCCTTGGCAAGAGGAGTTGGTTCCGGCACCTCGATGCAGTAAATGGTTTCAATGCTAGATAGCGTCTCCACGGGTTGTGTATCGTAAAAAACGCGCGTAAATCCTTCGGCGTTTAAGTCAACCAGGACCATTCGCGATCCCTCGATGCCCGTGTCCGCCTGAAGCTGCTCGCGAAGCGCTACTATTGGCGATCCGGCTGGAACTCGCAGGCCCATCCGCACCTGACGTGGGAGCTGCTTCATGTAGACTACCGTGACAAATATCGTCTGCTGGGTGAGCTGCGGCAGCTGCACGGAGATGCAGTGAAAGGGGTCGAATGTGTTTGACTGCTTTTCGCAGCGCGGGCAGGTAAGCGATGAGCGAAACTGGGCCTGGAACACGGCCTGGACGAAGCTGTTGTTGCACCGGATGTGGTTGGCCAGCGTCTCGGCGGCGATCACCTCGTCCGAACGGCCGTACGAGTTCTGCGAGGAATTATGAAAAAGAAAAAATTTTATTGCTTTGTCCTACAAAGCGGAAGCCGCCAACTTGAATTTCGCCTACCTTGAGGCTCTTGTAGCGCCGCTTGCTGGCTGTGTTGAGGTCCTCGTGCACCTTGTCAAGCAACCAAAAAAGAAACTCCTGGGCATCGTGCTGCGTCGAGCTGCGGAACTGCGTTCCGTACCGATCCACCACTGCCTTAAAGCTGGTGCTGTGGTCACTCTCGTTCTTGCAGGTCCACAGCGCCTTCAGCACGTTGGCCAACTGCTCGGTGAGCTCTCCCTTAGTGCCGAACTTTCGCGAGTTGATCTTGTTGCGTCGCTTGAGGTCAGCCTGTAAAGAAAGGTTGAGGATTAGCTGGAGTTATTTGGAAAGTGAATAAGTATATTTACCTTGTACTGATCCAAAACAAAGTACTCGGCCAGTATGTCTGTGTGACTGAGGCACTGCAGCACCGCGTTCATAAAGCAAGTGTTCCCGTGGTTCTTCAAGCCCATTACACCTGGAGTCTGATCCGCCGGCCACTGATAGCCTCCGATGGGGGGCACTCGCTCCCCGCCGCCTGGTCCTCCTGCTCCTCCTCCACCGCCCGCCGAAGAGCCCGAAACCGATGACTGACCATGTTTGTTCGCCTGGGGAGGAAAAAGGGGAGAGTTGTGTTAGTCGCTGGGGAGTATCAATTGGCGACCGGTGAAGGATCTCGTTTCCAGATTGCACTGGAGTGCAGTGGAGTAAGCTGAGGCTATTGGCGTTCGCTGATTGGGTTTCAATTTCGTTCCCAATTAAAAATTGTTTAGCGCTGCGAGCAGCCATCAATTTGCGATAAATGAAGATATATTTAGAAAACAAGGCAAAAAAGAAAGGCCTGTCGGCCCAAACGAATAGGTAAACACTCTTCTATTAGTTTACACAAGCTATGAGTAGTAGACATTTTCGGTAATCAGATATGTTAAAGCTTCCGCGAATTAACTTTACTTTGCTTACCATGCAAATATTTAATGAACCAATTAGAAGTGCATATTTAAGGAGGGCGTGTGATTGGGCTCAATGGTGTGGAAAATTTCGGTGCTAATCAAAAAAGAAATCGAAATTGCTTCAATACGATGAGGAGGTGTGTCTGGTGTGTAGATCTCTAGAACTGGAAAATTTTCCTTGTTACATAAATCAAACGAGCATCTCTTGAAAACTGATAAAGATGAGCCCCAGTCTTTCGATGAATGATCTCTAGCATTTAATATGGTGTTCGCTCGTGGCAGTTCCTTTTCCTTTGTGCAACGGGAGCAAGACCTCCCAAAGGCGCCGAATTTCACGATTTGCGATATTACAAACCAGCCATGGAATCGCAACGAAAACGAAAAACGATGAAATTATATGCGGCTGGGATTGAGTCTGTTCCGATGTGGAACTTTCGACGTGGCCGAGTGCCTTTAACGGCTTTGGTTGCGATTAGCAATGAAACTTGGTGGATTATGAAATTGGCAGCCGCACGGGGAACGCAGTGTGCAGTTGGAGGTCACTTGGCTGCCGGAGGTCAATGCTAGATGGCTTTCCCGATTCCACTGTTTCCCGGCGAAATGAAAGACTCGGTGACGAAAGCAGACTGACGGACACAAGATGAGTAAGATGGTAACGTCATCGTTCGATGCCAAAAGAAATATACCCGAAAATATCAAACAAAAGCCAGCGGATAATGGATTCAATAGAGACAACAAAAAGTGGGCAAAAAAGCGACCAAAATAAGCGCAAATCGAACACAAAAAACCCGTTTCGGAAAGCGAAAACCCACGCAAACCTAAGAGGCAAAGAAATAGGCGGCCAGTGGTAAATTGGCCAAAATGAAATAAATCTCTGTGTGGGATGGGCATTGATGTAGGGATGGCGATCATGACATTACCAGCGGGCTGTGCCATGCTCTGGACTGCAGCCCACTGATTAGGTTGGTACCTCTTTTCTGCGCCAGCATCCGGTGTAGAATGGCACAATTTCAATGAAGGCGAAGCGATTCGCAGGCGAGTGCTGCTCCTCCGACTGAAGACGCGGCATTTCCGGGGGAGAAATGAGGAGATGGGTTAGCTTGGTCGACAGTTAGCACATATGTATATACATATATTCCCTCGCATCACGCTGCCGGAACATTAGCCCGGATTTCGTTGTCTCATTCGCTTAAGCTTAGCGACACCACTGGGCCCCCATCGTAATTAATTGTAATAATAATAATAATTGTTGCTTTTGTTGGCAATTTGACATTGAACTGACGTTGACTGCATCGAACAAATGCCATTTGTATTGTTATCTGTGGGGAAACCGAGACTGAGCGGGCGGGTAGTGGCCACGTTGAATGGCGGCCAAGTGGCTGCCCGAGTGCTTGCCGGACAAAAGAAAGATGCCCTGCAAAGGGCACGAACCGGGGCCAAATTTAAGTGCCACCCCTCCCAGTGCTTGGAGCCTAAAGACTAAACTCTGGAGCACAAGCTTCTTAGCCTGGGATCCCCGCACACTAAGCGGATTTTCTTAATAATTAGAGGCGTGGCGCTAAGCTGAAAGGGTTCCGAGTTTGAGCAGCTCAGTTCATTAGACAGAACCCAATTCAAATGGCCGGCAGTGATGTAAACTGAGCCAAAGCCACTGCTTAAAGCGGAGCTCTACGATTCCGCAGTTGGAACAGCGTCTCAATGAACAAATTGAGTGGAATTTCTGCCCCAAACGAGTGTCCAGAACTCGTCTAAATATATGTACGTATATCTTCCCGTTCCCATTTCGTATGTGAGTCTGCTGACCTAATCGCGGTGGTCATTTCTCACACAGCTGGAGACAAAGCAGCAGACTTTGAGATGTTGCGCATACGCCGCGTTCGCCCGGCTTCCATTTGTACTTTTCTGGCTGGTTAATTGAGCCAGAAACGCGGAGGCATAGAATGAAAGTAGCCACTGGCCACTTGTCTCAATTTGCGCCGGCAATTTTATCATCATCGTCATTATTATTTATAAATTTAAGCAAATTTCTTTCGTTTTGTTTGGCCGCGGGCGAGTCCAGCAGTCAAGTGGCCCCAAATGTTTTTCTTTATATATCAAGTGTCCTCCTCCGTCCATCATCCCATGGCTTTGTTTACATTCGCGTATTTCGCTTAACTTGATGTATCGAATTATTAGGCCCTCGTCTCGGGTTCATTTAGCCTTTTCCTCGTTTTTCACATATTCCAGCCAGCAAAAATTCCATTCCGCCGGAGCAAATGTGTGCTCATGCGGCCAGAGCTCTTCTGATAAGACGGTGGGGGCCGACGGGGGGCGTGGCGGAGCGGCAGCGCGCCAGATAACTTAAAAATATTGCACTGCACTCGAGTATTTGCTTGCCCTTACGTAAGCCACAACATGCCGCTCCAGATGCAGATATATGTAGTATCTGTTGTGCAGTTACGTTTGCGTTTTTATTAAATAATTGTAAATAATTGAAGATAATTGCCGTTGATGTGGCTGCCACGAGGTTGTTATTACCTACGAGATCTTGGCCACAGCATGAATGAAATTGGCTTTCCGGCTGGGCACCAGAGAATATAGATAGAGAGAGAGAGAGAGCGGAATGGAATCTCGGTAGGATTGAGATCGCTCGTAGATCCGAGACCGAATCGAGTTCTCCTACCGGTTGGACGGCATTTTATTAATGGAACGCTCGAGCAGACTATTATTAGAGCCCACTTGCCCCCATATATCTCCGCGCCTTATCGCCACCCATTCGTCAAGCGCCTAATCGGCAAATCGCCAAATCACAGTCGATACTCGGCCGTTCCGAGCTTTAGCTCCGATCTGAGCGATGGCTTCGACCCGCAAACGATCACGTGACACCTGAGAATGTACTACTAATGCATAACGTCACCATTATCATTGATTCCGGCACGTCGGCGGCGGTGGGGGTAAATCATTTCGCCGACTGAGATTTTGGAATCGCCTGATAAGATCTTCAAATAGCGTTTGGCAAACACACTGCTTTGCCTTTATGGTTCTATTGCCTCGCCAGACGTAATCCTCAGAGTAGTCTCGCCTTTTCCACCTGCCAGTAAACTAATTAGATCCCCCGCTCAATATATTTAATTACGTAAGTGGGGGCACTGGCATGCCCATTTCGGAAGAGGCGCGATTACGTGGAGGAGAACGCGCGGCTCTGTCAAGGTTGCGCCTACAAAGGGGCTCTAATCAGGCCACCTTGCGAACACGCCGCTTATCAGAGCCGAGTGCTCATATCTACATATACAGCGCGCGGCATGGGTATAAGTACTTTCTGGTTCGTGGGGGTCTAGATTTTCGAACTAACTCTTTATAAATAGCAGAACTTGTTCGATGATCAAGTGATCAATACTGCATAAGCGACATTACCTAACGATGCCAATGGACGCCAATGATTAAGCTAAAGAACTAACTGAGCACTGGCTGGCTTTACACTTATGATCGGCACTGTTTGACTTCTGTCAACTTCAACTGATATCTGACGTTCATGGACCGACAACGTACATTTTGTGGCTTTTTCGGGCAAGGGCAAATCGCTTGACAGCAGACGAGCAGACCAGCGATAAATTTGCACTTTTCACTCGGACCTGCTGTCACATACGTTTGGCACATAATGGAATACTACGGCCGGGAGGCCCCAGTGGAGCGAACTACTTGATGATGGTTTTTGGGGTGTTTGTGGGACTTTGTGGCCATATATCATTGTGGGGCCACCGGAGCAGTGCGTAATTAACTGCGAATGACGTGGATATATCTAGCTGCCGCCTGGGAACCAAGCTAACATGGAAGAGTAACTGCTATTTAGACAACCCAAGCGCTGAGCACATAATTCTATAATACCTCGCCATGGAGCGGACTGCTACTTTACCCCCGAAACCGAAATTAAATTCTAAAATGATTGTTTATGAAAATAATCGTGCCGGGCCATGGAAGTACGAAAATAACTGCAAAGGCTAAAAATTCCGAAAACATTTTTTCAATTAGTTTGATCTCAATTGATTTTACCTTGAAAGCGAATTCAGCCAGAACGGCAGAGCGAAAGAGAGGGAGAAATGGGGCCGAGCGGTACGGAGAACGTGCGGAGCAACCCCAGCGACAGCAACAACAACTGCACCATCAGGAATCGCACTGCGAGCACAAACAACAAAGCATAGACTATAGACAATAATTCGCACAGTTGTACAACAGCAAAGTTACGTGTGAGCCAGCGGGCGGAAATACGGAATACGGAATACAAAGACGAAAGGCCTCCCAGTCCCCGAACCCCCCTCCCCACCCGCATCGGATATACCCCGCTCGTGCTCTTGAAATATCATAGAAAATCAGCAAACAGAGTGCTGATGGGGAGGGAGGTCTGTGAGGGGGGTGGGCACTGGCGTTACGTACTAATCTTGCCATCAACAAGTGCACCAACAACAACAACAACATCCATCAGCATGAGACGCGCTTTTGGGCGGCCAGAGCCGAAGCATACGGAAATATACAAAACTGTTGCGGACACTGAACGAAAAAGTATACAATATTCATGTAGTAGAATAGTTCACACCATTGGGTGATTCATTAAACAAAGACTAGCATTTGAAATACTAAATACATCGTTATGACTGCAATGCAAGTTGCCACCTCTGATTTTTTCGCGTGTATTTGCTTGCATGTGCGCCATCTACCTCACGTGTTGTTCTTGGCGCTTTTGCACTTGTTGTTGCCCAGATCGTCACACAGTGTCACTTTTGACTTTTACACCACTGCCAACCCCCTCCCCCCTCTCGCGGTGCCCAGTGGCATTTGCAATTTTTGGCATGCAATCTTTAATAAGCCATATTATTGCTGCCCCGTTTCACAGTTTTCCCAGTTCTCGCAGTGCGATTTTTAGTTTTTCTCTTCGCATTTCGCTTTTCCGCCATTTGCGTCGCTTTTGTTGTTTTTTGTTTCTCTGCAGCTATTCAAACTCAGCTTCTGAATAAAATCAATGCAAGGTGCGCGAAACGAGATGCCAAGTGCCAGCGGCATGAATCATAAATCAAAGTAGTTGTTTACCATGAGGTAAGCGCACAACAACAACCACAACAACAACTCAACAATGGTCAATTGCCACATAATGTCATTAGGAAAAGACTCACAGCAAAGGCAGTAATACTAAGTACTTGTTGCTCACTCAGTTAACCGAATATCTTGGCTTTTACGTGTTTTTTTTTGCTTGCTGGTGAAAGGTGCCAAAAGACAAAAGGTAAGACAACTACAACTGCACCTGGCCAAGTCTGCAGAGCAATAATGGCTTAGTAAAAGCTTGCGGCATGCAAATCGCTCGAGTTTCCCATCGCAATCTTCCGCTGGCTGTGGCAGAAACTACAGATACTGTAGTTTTCATTGAGCTCCGTGAGCTACGTGCTCCACCCCGCTCGACAAACACCCCCACTGATCACTGATCATTCATTGCCGACTCGTTTTGAATGAAATTAAGTCTGTTTTCGTATGCGGTTATCGTTCTGGAATTCCGAGCGCTAAAAAGGTCAGCTGCACTACGGCCATAAGGTCTGCCCTCTACAATTAATCAAACTTGTACAGTCACAGTAAAGCCTCTGGCAACGGATCGTTCCATTAAATAGAATCAAAAACTCAAAATCTAATCGGATTACGACTCGAAGTTGAATGTTTAGTGAGCTTGGAAATATTTGTTTATTATATCGCCTTTCGCATTATATTACTCGGCTAAAGTGTCAGGAGACAGAAAATTCGAGACGCCAAGTTGCACTGTTTACAAATTGATACGCACACACTGGGGCGCCCAATGTGAGTATTATTAGATCAAATTCAATTCCAGCAGCCTCGAGTTGCAGCGATATCGCTTTCTGGCGGGGATCGGGCGACTGGCGGCGTGTGTCATTGCGCCCTGCACTTGTCTTCGGCTCTTCACTTGTCGCTTTCCCCACTTTGTGGAGCTGGGAGCTGTCTTCTCCGACAGAAGCGTGGCACACATAGGATGGTAGTTGTGCTCCCTCGCCGGAGTTCCCGATCCCCGGTTCGCCACCCGGTCCGTCACTAAGTGCTGTCTCGCTCCAGCAGCTCACGACCTGAAAAACTCTTGTTTTTCGGACTGTGTGTAAGTGTGTGTGTGTGTTTGCTTGCTTGTTTATTATAGCCCGAACGGAGCAACAAATGTTGGCAACATTTACACAAAATTGTTTGAACAATTGCTGTCTGCGAAACAAAAGGCGCCCACCTACACCTAGTTACAGACCCCCGGAACCCCGCTTCAGCCACTCAAAAGCACAACAAAAATTATGATAATAATGAGACAGCAATTGTTTAAAAATAAAATTAATTTCCATGCGCCGTCCTCGCGTATGGTAATCGTAAATTGCCGCTGAAGAGCGTAGAACATTTGAGATACACTTCAAAAAAGCGGAATCCGATGTATTTATAGTTGTGTAAACAAAGGCTTTTTATCCGCCGAACGGAATGTGTGAACAAAGACTGGGGCTACCATATAGATTAACATAACGAAACTCCCTGGAGGAGGAGGAGCAGCAGCAGCGAGCCAAAGTCCCAATAAGCCGCTTTTTGGACTGACATACACAACACGGCTCGGCTCCCTTATCATCGGTCACGCAAATTGTGACTCAGCACGGGTAGCAAAACAAAAAGCTGGGCAAACGAAGCGATACGAAACAGAAGGAGAAACGTGGCAAGGGGCGATTCGTGCCCATTCTCGACCCGGTGGGTGGCGACTCTTTGCGGCACAAAAGACCCAGAACCAGCACCGGAATACCAGAGTAGCAGAATACCAGAACGGTGCCAAATCAGAGCCACTCGCATCCAGATGCAGATGCAGATTGCAGATGAAGATGCCATGCGTCCGCCGTAGACAAAGAGCAGCGGGAGCAAAACAAAGCAGCCGATAACGCACTAAGCGAAGATGCCTTTCATGAAAGTACGGCCGGACTCCTGATAAGGGGCATTGTGGCACTACTAAGTGCGGAATGCGGGGGATAGAGAGCTAGAAGATGCGCTCTAAGCAGCGCGCAAACAAAGCGAAGAAAGAAAGGTATACTAGGGGGAGCTCCATACATATACATAGAAGCCTCGTTTATGCGCGCTCATTAATCGCAGCTAAACAGTTCGTCTTACATATGTGATTAGCCCACTGTTCCTTGGTTACGCTAGATTTGTAAATTATTGTGCCGTATAAACAAGAAACCCGTTCAATTAGTCACAATAAGAGACCAAGGGCACCATGATATGTTTTGATGAGTAATAGTAATATATTGGATAGTAATATAATGTATCTTAAGATACATTGTGAAGATACATCTGCTATTCGATATATGTAGCTTTCCACACTGTTCCGGGCTTACCACGACATTAACCGTTGAACTCAGGTGCTGGGCGATCCGGTTGAGAAACTTCCTGAAGGACGAACGGCGCAGAGCACGTGTCCGCTTGCTGCTGCTGTTGTTGTTGTTACTGCTGCTGTTGTTGTTTCCATTGCTGGCGGTGGTTGTGTTGTTGTTGGTGGACGAAATGAAGGGGGCCTCGTAGCTGCTGAGCGACACAATGCTCCCGCTCCTGCCACGCCCACCGCCCACGCAGGACGAGATGGCCGTGTGGCTGCCACGCCGCTCCCTGGCCCCGTTATTCTTGCCGCTTTCGACATCATTTTCCGCTCCCGCGGACGACGTAACGGCCGCTGCCGTTTTGAACTTACGCGTCCAGCGGAAGGGATTGCGTGGCATGGAGAAGGTGCGGCGAATCTTTTTGGCGGCATTCGTCGTGCTCGTGTCTGCTGCTGTGGTTGTTGTTTTTGTAGCTGGCAGCGTAGTAGTAACTCCGGCTGCTACTATTGCTCCTGTTGTTGCTGTTGCTGTTGTTGTTGTTGAGTGGGTGGTGGCGGCGTCGCCCTCGCTCTGCTCTCTTCGCTCCTTTGTTGTACCCATGCTGGTCTCGCTCTCGCTGTCTCGCTCTCTCGCGCACACTGAACACTCTCAGATTTCGGTCACATATAAATTGGTATTAACGTATGAATTGCACGGACGCAGGACGTACTGTACTACTTAACTAGTGGCTAAAACTATCGCGAGTCCAAATTGACCTTTTAGCAGAGATTTCGCGGCCTCGTTATTGCACTTTTCCGATTTTCGCCTCACGGTTTCTCGTTTTTGTGTCTGCCCCCACCTCTCTTTTCGTGCACCGCTGCCTCTTCTTCTTGCTCGCTGAAATGCTTGCAAATACTTTCACTTTTTCGGGCGGCGTCGACTTTGCAGCAAAAAAATTGGCTGGTCGATGGTCGCGCGATCGAACCGTTTTTTATCTTTGGGCCGCGAGTGCGCTAGTATTATTAACAAACAAGAGTGTGCTTGTATCTGGCTGTTCAAAAATACCTTCGATGTGTCGAGTGTGACTGTTTCCCGTTTTGCAGGCTATACACGGACTGCTATCGATGTTTTCTTTTAGTGTGAACGCGTTTTTCTTAGTAGCCACTTTCGGCTTGGTAATGGTTGGCAACGCGACAAGTGTTCGTTTTCAAAAACGATTTTTATAAATTACGTATCGTAATTAAATTATTGCAATCAAGAGTGCTTTCAAATGCATGCTAGGTATGATAAATTGTTAGTTATTCTCAAGCAGTTGAGAATATAATATAAGTTGCTCTTATATTATACCCAATTATCGATAAGAGACAGCTCGCTTACGTAGAATATCGGTGGAAATCGATAGGTAGATCCAGTGCGGTCATTTCAAATGATGTACTCCAAAATCAAATACATTTTCAGTGACATATTATGATTTTCTAATCAACCGTTTCTAAAAACCTAATTTATGGCAGCAATGCTGATAAATTACCTTAGTACGCGTGCTATTTAAGGTGGAATTATGCCGCCGGGCCCAAAGGAACGCCACTCTGCAAATTTCGGTGCTTGCAAATGATATTCAAACAGCCGTGATACTCTAGATTTACGACGGAGACAAAGCCATCGCCGCCGGCGACAAGGACGAATGTGGACGGACGGCTCAGTTTCACTTTCATCACTTCAAACCCGATTAAGCACCTCATTTTATGTGTTATTTATCTACTGATTGGATGGCGATGTGTGGCGGAGGAGCCGTTGCCCTCCAGCCTGGGTGGCCGGTCTATTGCCCTTGTTATTTTCCACTCGGCGTTCGCCGTTCTTGCGAGCTCGCCCTTCCCATTACAAGACGACAAAAATACGCGTATAAATGCCACATAAAACAATACAAAGGATAATAGGCCACCATTTTTCACCACCCCGCCCACGCCGACGGGCCACGCCCACTTCTGCGAGTCTGTCAGACAGCCACTCAGTCGGCGACACCTGTCAGGACCCCACTTCGTCCCACTTCCTCCCACCTTCTGCCAGTTTCCCCCACCTTCTCCCACTTTCTTTCCGCAGGCGCGTATGTGCGTAGGCATAAAATAAATAAATAAAAAATTGACTACCAGCCGAGGACCCACTGGGGCAGGAAAATAATATTATGTCGACCCATTGAAACGAGCATGATGTAATTTTCTTTTCCGTTAAGTTTCATTTGGTCGCTGAGTGAAAGTGGCTTCCCCAAGTCGACACACACATTTCCTTTATGATTTCGGAGCAGGTGCTGCGTTGGAGCCATGGGCTCTGGACTGGCATTGCCAATTTGCTAATTTGCAATTGTAAACTCCCTCCGCCACTCCACACTCGGCACTGCCTTAGTCTTAGGCTTCTTCTTAGTCCT
Organism: Drosophila mauritiana; assembly: GCF_004382145.1. Classification (NCBI taxonomy): domain Eukaryota; kingdom Metazoa; phylum Arthropoda; class Insecta; order Diptera; family Drosophilidae; genus Drosophila; species Drosophila mauritiana. The sequence continues at coordinate 22,999,036 of NC_046668.1, read as the reverse complement.
GGCCGATTGACATAATTCCGCGGGATTCAATTATATTGCCATATTACATAAGCCGATTACAGCGATGATAACAAAGCATTAAACTCATTAGGAGACAGTCGTGTGGGCGGGCTGAGTGGACTGGGTGGGCTGAGTGGATGGGGAGTGAGTGGGGAGTGGCAGTGACAGAGAGTCAAGATGAGTTGGCAGCTGGCGAGGCCCATGCCTATTAAATGAACTTATCAATAAAAAAATGAAAGCACCGGGGAGAAGCGGAAAAAAACAGCACACACCACCAGGATATGTACAGTGGGCACTCGAAATTATAAGCCAATATATTCGAAGATGGTTACTCTGTGATATCTCCTTTCGTAGTAAGAAAGTAGTCTAAAAATATATGAAGCTTACGAGTCCTGTTCAATCATTGACACTTAGCTAGGCTTCACTGTGCAAGGACAACAAACAGTGAAGGGAAAAAAGTCGAGAAAGACAATAAAGGCAAACAGAACATAAATTGAAGCAGGCCGCGCCAAATATCAACAAAAGCTTGCCCAGTGGGTGGCAAACACACCCGCAAACACAATGCGCCACCCCAGCCCAAAAAAGGAAAGAGAGATATATAAAGTGAGAGGGAGAGAGAGAAGGGAAGGGCGATATCGCATATCAAGAAAAATCACAGCCAACAAAAAACCCCAAAATTAAATGTCCCCAGCGGACATCCGAAGATGAGGGCATGGGTATTTCGTGGAGGATGGAATGAAAAATGATTGACTTTTATGGGGTAGCGCATAGTCGGTCTTTAACATAATATTTGTCATAAAATTAAGGGCTGCACAGGACGCGGAGAGGGGGCGAGAGAGGCAAACATTGTCGTGCAAAATTTGCTAAATGCCGGCACGCAGGAAGAGCTTCCTCTTGGCCGAGGCACAAAAGTTCATGCAGTTCACAAATTGTACACATCGGCACACGCACACACATGCGCCCATTTCCGGTTAAAATAATAATGCCGTGGGGGGGTGGTGGTGCGGGTTGGGGGTTGTCGGTTGGGGTGTAGCTGGTGCGTGAGGAAGGACGATAGCTACCAACAAAAGCAATAATTATGGCAAACGAGTTTGCCTCGTCTTACGCCTTTTGTGGCCCATTTTCCTGCTTTGACAGAAGCCTTAACCTACAAAGATGTGCCTTCTTCCGCTCGCACCCCCAAACAGCCCCACCCCCCGCTCTCCCAGCCACCCTGTAGTGCAGAGAGACACCCAATGCTTTGCTTTTGCTTTTGCCTTTGCTGTCATGTTCGAGCAACAAAGCAATCGAAGCTGCCCCTCCAGCCCGCCGAAGAAGCCGACTATTGTTGGCCAGCTACGAAGGAAAACCTCCCGGCCACCCCCTGATCCACCTATCCACCCAACCACCCCGTGCCTCCGACGCCAGTGTGTGTGTGTGCAGGAAATTTCGTTTTATGCGCGAGACAAATCGCACCTTATTATGTGGGGCGCGCATGTGTGTGTGTGTGTCCGTGTGAGTGGGTGGGTGGCAATAAGGGCTTGTGCAGACATTCGGTGGCTTGCTTGCTTGGCTGGTTGGTGTGTGCGTTGCGACTTTGCGACGAGCCATTATCCACACTCATGCACCCACGCTCTATCTATGGCTTTATCACCGAACAACAGCGAACAGCCGCCCACCCACAGGAATTTACATTTTACGTCCTGCATATGTGTGCCAATTGCGAGGATGTGGATGAGGGGCGAGCGCTGAGGGGTGTCCGAAGCGGTTGGCCAGCGGATGCGCTACTCGTCCTTGTTAACTTCATCACGTTTATGCCCTGCAAAGTAACTCGGCGTTTTATATGTTTTGTAGGGAATACTCGGTACTGATTCCACATTGTATGAAGATTGAAATGCCATTATTCGGTTGAACTTTATTCAACACTGGCAGTACACACGATTCCTTTATGACAGCTTCATTCGTAGGTTGATTGAAGTGAATGGATAAGGCGATTCTCTTGGTATTAGCCATGAGTGTCCCAATTATCCAGTACCAGCTTTGCAGTAAACAACTCCCCCGCTTGAAGAGACAGTAACCCATTTCCGCTAACCGTCCTCCAAATCCGCCTTGGTTTTTATAGCGCGCATTTAAGCGTATCTCCATCGCCATCTGCAATCTCGAATGGCTGGCAGTTTGCAGTTCGTAGCGCGCATAATTATCAGATGGCAGGATCCATTTGTGGGTCACAAGAGTCCTGGCGAGTCTGAGTCCGATTTCCAATCTACGTCTGAGTCATAGCCATCGTCATCATCGATAAGCGCCGAGCATTAGTTTAGTTTCCCTTTTGCCTTCCAGCACTTCCTTTGCAGAAGAAGAAGAGGAAAAGGCGAAATGAGGAAGCAGCCCAAGAAGCGGCTGTCGACGGCTCAAAGCTCCCTTTTGGACTTAAAGTACGAGGGAACCTCCTTAAGGTGAACTGCTACATTAACTGAATACTCTGCATACTTGAAAGAGAGCAATTTTAGAACATGATTGATATTGTGACTACGTTTTGTCGATTCACACGGTTTGATGCCTTCGAAAGGGCGATTTAGCGAAGCTTGACTGTGTTTTTTGGCGGCATTGTTTGTGTTTGCCTTTGTTTTTCGGGGCGTGGTGGGTGTTGGGTGGTGGAGGGCTCTCTGTGCATCCGCTCGCCGCGTGACTTGCCCGAGGGATTGGATCTGCCTGGGAGGACGAGGGGTGTCCTGCCGCCGCCTCCCTTTATCACATTGTTTGGCCGCTTTGTGCCTGCGCGAAATTTCATTCACAAAACTTGCCTCTGCCTCCCTCCCCGCTCCTCTGTGTGTGTGTGTGTGTGAGCTTTCTTTTTCGTTTGCTCTTCGTGGTGCGTGTGCAAAAGGGAAATAAAATAAATAAAATGAGCAGAGCGCCTTGTGCGAGGAAGGACTGCGCAAAATCCTTGCCGCCCCTCTCTGCCCTGGCTTTCCACTCCACTCCTCTCCACTCCGCTCCTCTCTGCTCCTCTCCTTGCGTTTCGTTTCGATTCGTTTGCTTTCGTTTTGGTCAGGCGACGTCCTTGTAACGCTTGTATCTGAACGGCTGAGCGTCGCAGCTACCTTGGCACGCTCGCAGCCGAAGGACCAAACTGCCAAACTGCCAAACTGCCATACTGCCAAACTGGGAAAGTGCGAAATGGCGAAATGGCGAGATTGCGAAACTGCGAAACTGGGAAGCTGCGAAATTGGCAAACTGCGCGACTGAGGCTGAAACTGAAACTAAGAAACCGAAGCTGGCACCGAAATTGAAGAGGATGCTGCTCCGACGTGCGACGCGATGCGATTGGATGCTCAACTTGCCCAACTGTCAGATGCGGCGACGATAACGAGTCTGATTCTGACTCGAGAGCAGCAGCACTCAACCAACCACCCACCCTCTCACCCACCCACCCAGCAGCCACCGCCCCTTCAACCTGTCCTGCTAATGCACTCGACGGCATCCCGCCAGGCGGAGGGTTTGGGTATCAATCAGCCAGGGAGCAAGCTCTGCGAGCAGCAAATAATCGCTTTAATTAATCAGCCCAAAATGTAACCCGTTTTGGATCATTTTTTCGAATACGCTCCACGAAAATGGGCTTAGTAATAAAGCTTTACTTGATTATCAATATGATTTGTATTTAAGAATGATATGATATTCGTGTATGATTCAAAAGCGTGCGCGCTGGCAGCTACCCGCCTTTGAAAGAGTATCCAGGACTCCTTCTATCGCTGGCATTTTCCCCAGTTGTTGGTATTATTTTGTTATTTGTGCTGGCATTTTGGATTTGTTTTCCATTTTCTCAGTGCCTCTCGCATCCTCTCAAACACAAACGCACACACACACACTTTCGCTCGCTCGCCGCAAATTTTCTTGAGGGTTATTCCGTTTCTTATCAATTTCTGCACGCACACCGACATGCGAGTGTCGGGCTGCCAGTGTGTGGGTGCTCGTGTCCGTGTGTGGGTGTGAGTGTGGGTGTGCGCCCGCATAAGTTTGACACATTCATATCCACGCCGCAAGCACAGAAGCGGCAGTGAGCCATCTTCGGAGTGCTCGATGTCCTGGCACTTTCACTCTCCTCCCTGCTGGCTCCCTGCTTCCTTTGCTCCTTGGTTCCTTGGTTCCTTGGCCGCTTCTCGGGTGGTGTGTTTGGGTCTGGTCTCGGGTCCTTCTCCGCTCGTCCTGTTGTCCTTGCATGTGTCACAGTTATTGATTGGAATGCGCATAAATTGAAGCAAACTGCTTTCCAAGCCAAATGACTCCCCCGTTTCCGCCTGCGCCGCCCTGCTCTCATATAGTAATCTTTGTATTTTTTCGATTTCTGTTTGTTTTGCTTCCCACTTCACTTGGTCACTTTCCCTCGAATCGGGTGTGGCTAATATGGCCTGGCCGGGCTTCCAAGGACTAGGCCTCCCCTTTGATTTGTCGTGGCAGTTACTTAAGTTAATTACCAAAAAGAAAACTTAATAATTCAAGTGCTGTCTGTCCACCCCCATCCTTTGGGCCGACTAACCGCCAACTATTGAGTGACTGCCTGTTCTAGACCTACTTCCTCCGCTGCCACGGATTCTGCTGCTGTCGAGTGTCTGTTTGAAGGTCGGCTTGGCCTTGGATACTTGGATGCTTGGCTGCTTGGCTACTCGGATAGTCATCGCAATTGGACTGCCGGCGAGAGCTCGGCAGAAATGTGCATCAAATTGGTCGTCAGCTCGGTGGAATGGCAAGAAATGATTTTCGAAGAATCTCTATGAATTTTTAAACCTATTAAAAGAGGATCTTAAACTGCTAAAGGCTTTCTATTCGATTGCCATTGTATACCCCTTTTCCCATTTCTTTTATTTATCAACAGTTCATTTAAATTTTACTTCCCGAAAATTTCCATTTAAGTTGTATACGCTGGTAATTATTAAATACACAAGTAGATATGTGCATGCTGGGACAATATTCAATTGATTTGCGTATTTGCGGCAATATACAATTACTGCGCCGCTAATTGGCAATGAAGGAGCTGCAGGATGCCGGAAGCGGGAAAGTGGAACTGCATCGCCCCCAGGCTGCTGGCAACTAACCCTCCATCGACTGCGACAACAGCCCGATTTCGAATCCGACTCCGATCCGAGTGCGATCCGACTCCGCCTGACTTTGGCTAAGCTGGCGGGCGAAACTAAAACACGTCGAGTGGGATTAAACGACATTATAGGGTATTACACATTTAGGCCAAGTGAGACAAAGACAAAACGCCATAACGAAATGCGCACACAAAAGCCAGAGACCGAAAAGTAAAAGTGAAGGCGCTTAGAGGGGTCAGGACGGGCGGCAGGACGAGGGCAGGACGAAATAGATGAGTCGAGTCAAGTGGGGGCCTCGCAGTGACTCTCTCTGAATCCTTCTCCTGCTCCGCTGGTGTGATTAAGTGCCCTGCAGCAAGTAATTCTTCTTACTTCAACTCGAACTGGCCCCAAAAATGGGTTTTCGAAACGGCTGTTACTTAACAGCGGCCCTGTTAGCAGGACAACAGGATGGGTCCTGGAAATCGCCGGAGAGCGACGGCGCACGGGAGAGCGCGCCGCTCTCCTTTGTCAGCTGCTGAGCCCTCGGGCGTGAGTTCGGCCGTGGATTCGGGTGACTTCGGCTGCGACTCGGGTCCTTGTGGACCGCTCGCACATTCCAGTCGAGCGCCATCTGCAATGTGGCACAGTCAGTGCCGTTTGGGGCCATCAGCAGGAAGCAGGATTGTACGGTATTTGTCCTGCGACGTCGCGTCCACAAAAAACACACAAAGTCCTAGCCAGTAAAAACAGCAGCCATTGGCCAACGGCAGGCAGCCTCAGCTCTTCAGTGAATCAATCGGTACTCGGGTCCTTGGCGAAACTAACGAAATCAAACGAATCTAACCCAAATTTGTGGCTCGAATCGCAATCAAATCGTAATCTTAGCCGAAAAAAGCAAAGAATCGAGCAGGAAAATCTGCCAAGCATAACTCTCGAGCTTTGCTGCCTACCACGCCCCCCGCCTTGGGCCGTGGGTCCCCGCCCACACATGCGAAATAACACGGCCGTTGATGCTGCGCTCTACGGGAAATAAGAAGAGGAAGAAATAGAGCCCCCCTCCCCCACCGTGTATATAGTACTTATTTACCTATTTACATAGGTAGAGCGCATAGGTAACCCCCGAGTATTTGCCACTCGAGAAAGTGTTCCCCAAGTGCTTTCGAACTCGTTAATTCGCCAAAGAAAACGGACGGTTGCCCCCAGCGAAATGTTATATAATGCAAAAATGAATGTCCCCGTATTTCGGGGAGTTTTTCGCTTTCGATTGGCAGCGGATAGGAAAAACGCAAAAGCGAAAACCCCGAAAAACCCGAAAACCCAAAACCCGCTGAGGAGTGTTCCAAAGTTTTTCGTGCTACGTTCCGGGCTTATATAAGCGGCTGTTGTACTGAAACGAAAGGATCCACAGCCAGCACACGCACCATCGAAAAAAGAGAAACTCCTTATACATATACAGCCAGCCACGAGTGTGCGTGCGTGCGAGTGTGTGTGTCTGTGCGTCTGTGTGTGTGTGCGCAGTGTCAACGCAGCAAATAAAACAAAAGTGAAAGTTAACACACAAAGAGCGAAGGAAGAAAGCCTCCGCAAAGAAAGCAAAGAGGACAGTCGAGGATTTAAATGAAACGCGGAAAATGCTGATTTTTTACTCAGAGTCCTTTGTGGTACACACGTTCTCGAGGGTTATTGAAAGGACATGAATGTGATTTGGGACTTTTTGTTCGTTTTTCAAAATATGCCTCGACTTCCACTTCTTGGACTCTTGGCTCTAACACCAATACCAACGCAGGGAAAAGCCAGAGAGGCACACACGCATAGGCTTACCACCAATACAGCGAGAGGGCGACTTCTTTTGGTCCTTCTGGCCTGCCCCGCTGCCCCTCCCTCTGCTTCCTCGCCATCTTCTTGTTCTTGTTCCTAGCCAACGTCTTCTTCTTGGCTGAAATCCGAGAAAAGTGGTATGCGGAGTGCTTGCCTGGCCGCCCCAAGTAACTACTCACGCACACAGGCTCACTCGCTCCTTTGCTCCTTCGCTCCCTCGCTGCCTTGCCTGCCTCGCAGGACCAAATGGGCGAGAGAGCGAGCGCACGGCAGTGTGTGTGGGTGGCGAGAGAGCCACGGCTTACACCCACTCGCGCTCCTTGTGGATGGATCCCTGCGTTCGCTGTTTTCGTGTTTGCAGCGAAGCCAACAAAAACAACCAGCGGCTGAGAGAAAGCTGAAAGCAGAAGCAGAGCAGCGAATTATATAAATTTCTTTGCATGCCCGTGTGCAAGTGTGCCTGTGTGTGTGTGTGTGTGTTAGATATACGGGACTTCCACGACCGTTTTTTCGGCTTTTTTCCTCCTTTGTGTGGTGTTCGCGTTCGCTCGGTTTTACCGTTCGCAAGCTTCGGGAAAACTAAGCGCTAGTGAAAATATGCAAGCAAAGTGAAGTAAATCGCAACATAAATTACCCAAAAGTTATTAGTTCAATCGCGAAAATGTTCCCGAATCATATTCATATCCATTCGCATTACCGTAATGAATTCGAGAGAGCGCGCAAATAGAGCGCATTGGGAAACCGAGAGCGTGAGCGCACAAAACATTTTCGAACATTACCCCCCATTTTTTTGACTGAAAACACACACATTAATATCGGAAAAATGCCCCTAACAGTGCCTAACTACCAATTCTTTGTCTTTGTGCAGATTTCTTTATTAATTAATAATGTGAGCAACCCAAGCCCCATACAATATAAAGAGAGAAAACCCAATTCAACGAAGCAAACGAATTTCAAAATGTCCAAATCCAATTCCATTTCCAATTCCAAGGTTATTGTGCAACACCAGCAGCCACAACCAATCCGACAACAATAATCTACGCTTAATAAAATTAATACTATTATGCGAGTAACCGAAAATTAAAACGCTAAGCGGAGTGTGTTCGAACCCAAAGTCGCGATCCTCAACGCAGGTGATTTGCATGCTAGCCAGTGATCAGCTGGAAGGGAACTGGGAACCTGGCTGCTGCGGATTCATGCCGCTGGATGTGGACGCAGGGCAGCAACTGAAGCTGGAGCGGCTCTGGCGGGATCAGAGGGATCAGACGGATCGAGAGAGAGCCGATCGCCACCCAAGAATACCGCTCCGCAGCCCACACTACTGATGATGATGGGGCCATGAGCCCATCATTATTCGCATTGAATTGGAGTCGCAAGCGCGTCTCAAGCGGGCCTGCACCATGCTAGCACCGCCGAACCCGAGGTCAATATGCGGCCAGGACCCGGGCTGGTCGTGATGGCGCTTGCGTTTATTTCGGGGGCTCGGCGTGGCAGCAGCAGCAGCATCAGCTCAGCAACAGCAACACCAACAGCGGCAGCAACATCTGCAGCAGCAGCAGCGGCGGCAGCAGCAACATCCGCAGCATCAACATCCGCAGCAGCAGCAGCAGCAAACACAGCAGGCGGCCGTAAAAGGGGCAGAAGTGGCGGCGGAGTCGGAGGCGGAGGAGTTGCAACCACGTTACCGTCCACTGGCGAGTCGTCGTCATCGTCATTCGTTCGCAGCTCTGGCTCATACCTGCTGCCCATCTTCCTGCCCCACCACCTCGACTTCGCGCTCCAGTTCCACCCACAACTGCCGCCGCGGGAGTACAGCCAGGGCCGGGCCCACTCCGAGTCCTGGGCGTCCTCGAGGATAGCGGACAGGCTTCAGCAGCGGCGACGACGACGCGAGAGCAGCAGCAGCAGGGATATAGCAGGTAGGGCAGGCGGAACAGGCGGATCGGGAGCGGATACAGGAGGTCTGGCAGTCACAGCCGGTCACAGCACAGAGTCAAGCGAGGCCAACAACCAGGAGGACGACGAGGATCGCGGCCTGACAGTGCAGTTCCCCTCGTCGCAGGCCTACGACGAGGACCAGGACATCTTTGCCCTGGTGGCCGAGGACGACCTGCTGTCCGAGGAGTCCTTCGATCGCCTGATCAAGCTCAACGAAGACGCCGACGAGGAGGACTACAATCTGCAGCAGCAGAACTTGCCGCAGCACAAGCAGCAGCAACAGCAACCCGGAGCGGAAACGGAAATAGACACAGAGCCAGAGAGCGAGACGGAAACGGAGACGGAGACAGAGACAGAGACAGAAGCGGAAGTGGAAGTGGAAAGAGAGACCGAACAGCAGCAGCAGGACGAGAGCCGACTGATTGATGAGGGTGTCCTGCAGCACAGCGACCACAGCCACAGCCACTCGAAGGAGTTCGCCATCAGCTACGATAACAACAATAACAAACGGGAGGCCAGCGGCCACATCCTTGATGCCCAGACGGCGCAGTTGATTGGCCACAAGGATAACACCGTGCCCGCCGTGGCCAGCACCGAGTCGGCAGGAGCCAGCAGCATCACCACATCCTTGCCAGCGCCCGTGGATCTGAAGAAGTCCATACTCGGGACTGCGACTTCGTTAACACGCCTTAATCCTTGGATATCAGCCTGTGATCTGGCACAGCCGGGCACAGGAACCGACTTGCAGGTGAGTTTGCCGGCTTATTGCACATCCCTGTCTTTGGAATCCTCAATCCATCGGTCTGACTGCCTTGGGACTGGGATCTGTGCAGTCATCATCTGGGATTTCTGTGTCCCTGTGTCTCTTAAAATCTTTCTATTCACTCTGAGGAAATTCGCTTCTTTGTAAAGCTGAAAAACTGTCGGGTTTCCTTGCCTTAGTTTTCGCCCTTAGAACTGGGATCCTCAAGATTTTAAGGACCCTATACCATTCAATCAATTATTTTTCCTATTTGTTCATTGCCCGATTACTAAACAAAGTTTCGAAATGCTACGATTTTTTCCTGAGTGCATGGTGCTGTCAGGCAATCGACAACGGAGCTCGGCTTAAGTGCAAACAGAAGGAACACGCACAAAGACCCACTCGAATGCATATACAAATTGTGTGCATTTCGATGGACTCTCGAGCGATTCGACTGTCAGTGGTCTCTGGACAGTGAGACTTGGCCATATTGAAAGCAGCCGTCAATTATTGACCAAGTCGATGGCATTTCCAGGGACAAGGTTGCCTGCTTCGGAGCGCAAAACTAGGAGATTACTAGAATTTATTCCTTTAAGGTCGGTGCCAGTTCGGTAAACTGCAGTTTCCGCTTAAGTTTCCGCAGGGGGGAACCTGCCCGGCCACAAGGCCTTTTCCACATTATTAGAGCCGCAATAGAGGCAGCTACTTTCGGTTTGTTGGCTTGCCACTCGAACTGCCAAAGGAAAGTGATTTTCGACGCTATATAGCGGATTGTTCGCTGTGACAATTGTGCGCCAAATCTTCGACCACTTCAAGAGCCCCGACAGCTTCATCATGGCCGGAATCGTCATCATCGTCCTTTCCACGCCGTAGTCATCAGCGGTAGTGTTGGCAACTGGCGAAACGTGCTGCAAATCAACGAGAATGCCCGTGTAGTTGAGCTCGGTGCGGGAGGTGGGGGCAGGGACGAGGCACAGGCACAGGCAAACACTTTCCAATTGATTTCTTTTTGCGGCTGGCTCGGTTTTGGTTGCGTGCCAAAAAACCCGACCAACCACTCACCCACTGCTGCAGCTGCCCACCCAATTGGCCCTGCCAAGTGTAATTGAGATCGTGATATTTATTAATGCATTCCAGTTCTAATGCAAATTTAATTGAATCGAATAGGCTTCCTCCCTTTTCGCCGGGGTTCCGCCAGGAGCACAACCAAGTTGGAACTCGACTGACAGACAATTAGCTGAGATTCAGCTTCAAATGGCGATTGCTTAAGCCGGTGCCATGCCACACTATTGATTTTCCAATCATTGGCTGGTTGCTCCATTTCGACTGTCTGTCAGTTGGCCAGCCGGCAATTAAGCAATTAAAATGATCAATCCGTTTTCGAGACGTAAATGGTGTGTCTAAAAAATAATTAAGCCTTTCACATCAGGTCCGATATCGTTCAGGCAAACGTTGACTCATGGAATCTATGAAAAGTAGGTCACTTCGAGAAGGACGAAATCAGAAATAGTCCTTCCATAAGTGATATTTTGCCTCCTCAATTGGAGAAATGGGTTGTAGGTTTGGAGTTCAGCTGCTATCGGAGTGTGCTGCTTCTCAGGACCTTAGTTGCATTGGGGCTAGGATCCAATAATCAATTGCCCTGTCAGTTCCCTTTTTACTTTGCAGAGTTTTGGGGCAGCTTAGAGCGTATAACCCCTTTATCGAATGGCAGCACAAAGAACTGTCTAAACTTTCAATAAAGCCGTGTCCAAAAGGACGAAACGCCTGCATCCGAGCTGCAAATTAGCCAGAGGTTCTCCAGTCGCCGGGTTCATAGTGGATTAATCTCTCCTTTTGGCCCTTTTCACTCTGCCTTTCTGTCATTCTCTTTTGGTGGCAGTTTTTGCGACGAGTTCAGAATTTATGATGGCGGAATTCGCAGGATTCGGCGGCCTGTTGATGAGTGGATGCGCCAATGGGTCGCGAGCCAAAGGCATCCTGCAGCCAGGCTCTTCTCGCTGTGTCGAGTGCCGGGCTAGGATTTTAGGAGCACCGAGGACTCGCACGGGGTGGCAAGTGGGCGGATGTTGTCACTCAAGTGCCCTTCGAAACCTAATACGTGGGAGTGGAGGCATGGAGGAACCGAGTTGCGCTGCTCCTCGCAGGCTACCTATTCCCGGCTGGTTGCTCTTGAGCTTGTTCTGTTTTTCCACAGGACACAGGACACAACACAAACACTCCAATCGGGCGTAGCAACTTCATTGGATTCATTAAACTTTCGACTGCAACTGTGCACACTGCGCATTGAATTGAATTGCCGTTGAAACCCCTCAAATTCAATTAAAAATCCTTAAGCTTTGTGTGGACTTAATTCAAAATTTCCATGCAGCATGGCAAACTTATGCTGCGTTCAACTCTAGCAGAGCCGAGCGAATGTTTATTTGTGTCAAGGATGTGAACAAAATCAATTATTTTGTAAGCAGTTGCCGCTTGCCGTTGTTGTTGCTGCAGCTGCCGCAGTGGCTGTTGCAGGTTGCTCCTTCTGGTTACATCACCCCACTGCCGAGGATGCTACCCATTTCTATCCATTCATTCAGGCCATCGGGAAATCGGAACTCAGCCAGACACAAACAACCGAAAACTGTCATAAATTTTCCGCCTGCAGGCAAACGATGCCAGTTCTGCGGAATATCGCCAGCTCCATGCCCAGATGTCTATATGCATCAATTGTGGTAATTTCCCATTGCAGTTTGCCATCCTGCAGCCCGGAGTTTAATTCCCATGATTTCTGCTCTTGGTCTCGCCTTTCAATCGAATGAAAAGATTGCAATTGATTACAGGAAATGCCATATGCAAATTATTTCGCCTCATGCAGTTTCATTAAACTGAAAGCCGGCGAAAACAATGTTGAAGTGGGGATATGCTGAAAACATATTTTGCGAAGAGCCTATTTCTGCATTTGAGTATTTATTTTGCTCGCAAATAAGAATGCACGTGATTGATGAACAATCAATAAGTTGAAAAATGCTTTTAGTTAATTGAAAGCTGCGGTTACAAATGGTTCTACCGACCCTAAAAGGTCGGAACCCACTTGGTCGGAACCATTGGGCTTTCAATATTTCCGTGATATTTGCTTTCTGAATACTTTCACTTCAAATTGAACTATTGACTGGAATGTAACTAATCAGAAATTGGCAATTGACTGGGCCGATTAATGCATGAGCACCCCTTTGTGATCCCTCTTGAGGTCTGGGCCAAATGTCTGCACATTAGACGCCCGACACAGACAAAGTTTAATTAGTTGGCTCCAGATTAGCCGGGCCAAGATGCCGGTGGCGGTGGAGGCACCTTCGTGCTGGAATCGCCTGAAACGCTAATTGCCAGCAATTTGCATTTCGAGCTTGTCAAATGGGGCCAGAAGTTTCCCAGCTCGGCGATTCGTGTGCATTGATTGGCTCATTAGGGGAGGTTGGAGGTCAGGAGCAGGAGGAGCGGGAGGAGCAGCAGGAGCAGCAGGAGCCGGAGGAGGAGTAGGATCAGGAGCAGAACGTGATGCTTGGATGCAATGTCCAGGCTGCTAAATACACAAAACAATTACATTAGCCCGGGGTGGAAATGGGAAATGGGAGCCACATCCAGCGCATCCGGCTAATGCAATTATGCCCAGCGCCTGGGCTCCGAGCACGTAGATTGCCAAGGGACTGGGACTGGGAGCTCGCTAAGTGGAGCACTGGTGCAGTTTTCCACACCCAGCTGCTGGATGCACCCGTTTCCCCACTGCCCACCATTCACCATTCCGTTTGGGTTTTCATTTGTGCCGGCGCAGGGCGTAAATTATTCAATGAGCATTGTTTCAGCAAAAGTTGCAAAATGAATTTCTACTCAAGAATTTCATTACGAGTTCGAAAACAAGCGAGTGCGCGGGATGCAGGGAGCAGGATGCAGGCAGCAGGATGCAGGAAGCAGGATGCAGGGAGCAGGATATGCGGAGCAGGGGGCAGGACAGTTCCACAATGCCTCTTGCCTCTTGTCCCTTTTTCACCGCTTGTTCGCAGCTGTCCACATGTTTACATCTCATTTCATTAAATTCATCCAACTCATTGTTCTCATTAGAAGGGACGCATGCCACCCACACACGTGAAATGCCGGTAAATGTTTGACAAATTAATGTTGATAAAATTGTGTGGCATAACGACAGGCGCCTGATCCTGCGACTCGCGCGTGTGTGTGTGCGTGTCAGTGTTAGGCAAACAAATATGTGATGTGACAGACAGACAGGTGCGTCGCCTTTTTGCCTGGCCCAACAGCTCTCCTCCTTCTAATCCTTGCTCTCTCCCCAGTGTCCTTTCCTTTCCTCTTTGCGTGTGAGTGTGAGCGGCTTTCCTTTGGGCGCGGTTTTCCACGAATTTTGGGGGCATTTGTTTGCCCGTTAATGGGGTCTCGTGGCCGTATAGATTGATATATGCATAAATAATGAGCGATAAGTACAGGCGCTGTTTAAATATGACTAAAATGATATGGCGCCCCCGCCAGCGAGCTCTGCAACTTGATGGATCGCTCCGGTTAATGGCACTGAAACATAATTCCCGCATTTACCCAAGCCCCAATCCGAAAGTTTAACAAAGTAAACCAAAATAATTGGTAGATAAGCAGGGATTTGATTCCCACGCGTTCATAGCACTATTGGATCGAACAAAAGTTGCTGTTTAAAATGTGTAGAAAGCAAATGTTAACAAATTAGCTCCTCCTCTTGTTAAAAACAAACAAATACCAGTTGATTGAATTAACAAGGCTGTCTCGTTGAAAAAGCAATTGCGGGCAACGGGAATAATTTATTAGCCAGATGTGTAGAACTAGCAAATATTTGATGACTGAGTGGGTGCCAAATATGTGAAATTTGCGGCAGACGAGGCACATTTAATTGCTTGCCAAATCAAATATAAATGCCACAGATTCTCGGTGCGGCACTCCATAAAAATCCCCCACCTTTTCGGCCACTTTAGTTGCGTGCCCGACCCATTTGTCCCATTGGAGTGCTCCTCTGGGAGTCCTCGCTGAATAATGCACGAACTGTAATTGTCCTGAACGACCTGACAGCACTCTCGCCTCAGATCCTGGAGACCTTGTGCTGGTGTTTCTTGAGCACGACAAGCGATTTCCGCCTTGCTCGCTCCGATTTCCCTGATTTCCGCCAGTGAAAACGCTCCGCTGCCTCTGCTTTTTGCCTGCCAATTGCACATCGAAAATTGTTGCATAATTGCGGAGCAGACGGCTGCTGAGCTGCTGGATTACACTTGTTATGCAAAGCAATGCAGCTGGCAAATGCGTGCAGCTCTGCACTTCTGCAGTTCGACAATGTGCAAAACAATGCCGCATGGCTGCGACCGGGCGTGGGGGCGTGCCAGCGAGGGGCGTGGCCGGGTCATGTTTATGATTTTGACAACGAAACGGCAGCGAGTCCTAGTGTCACCTCTCACCCACCACCTACCACCCACTGCCGCCCATCAAGGTGAACTGGCGAGGGGCGGGCACTGGGAGCTGGCCCGGCCATGTGACAAACAATTTGCCTACGCCCAACCCACTGCGACACCTCCCCGCCCTCGCATCCACTTGGCAAAGCCTGTCCCTTGCGGCTTTCAGCCACGTCAACGCGGCCATGTGACTGTGCCAGTGCCAGTTTGTATCTGTGTGTGCTCGGGTGTTAGCCATCTCCTGCCTCAGTCTGAGCTGCTGTGTGTGTGTGTGTCGCCTGTCACTTTTTACGCTGCTGCACAACACATCCACACCACATCCACACCCATGGAAACCCCAGCACTGACGAGCTGCATAAATATCTGAGCGAGAATAGGGTCTCAAACGAATATCGGATACCTCAATGGGGATGTGTAGAGATACAAGTGCTGGAAACTCGATACTGCACACTATCAACACAAGCAGACGTGCGAGGAGACGACTTTTGAATAATATTAAATTTGGAAGGCAATAGGGATTGGGTATCCAAATACAGCCATACAGAAACAACGTGAAACCACAAGCGTTCAATCAAAAAGACCAGGTTGGGATTGTATAGCTGGCGTACTTTACTTTCGAGCTGGAATAGGATTCTTCTAAACGTAATCAGACTTCAAATACTAACAATGTCTAATGCAGGCGGGGGAAGTCTGGGCTTGAACTTGGCATGTTGCCTCAAGCTCCGGGAAATTGTGCATTCGAGAAGCAAGCTAGAACACTCGTAACATCCTCTTCCAGGAAGGGTATCGCTCACCCACACATTTGCATGCATGCATTTGAAAATTTGAGTGCTGCCTGCGACATGTTCTTGGGCTGTTGTTGTCGTTTCCATTGCCGCTGCATTTTTTCTCCGCCTGCATTGTTGACAGGCGTTAAAATTTGACATACACACACACACACACGCCGACTGCCGACTAACACAGAAGCAGCGTGTCCCTATCAGGGCGTGTGTGTGTGTGTGGGCTAGGACATTGTTTGAATGGCCCGTCGAGGTTAAGCTGTAACATTTAAAGTGTTGTCGGTTCCGTTTGCCGTTTGCCATTGTGGCTGCATGTTGCATGTTGCTGCTGCCGCAACTGCTGGTGTTTAGCTCAAGTGCTCTTCGGGTGCTTCCCTTTCTGGCCCCAGAAGTTGACATTCCTGCTGCCGAGGAGGCTCTGGCGGCGGATTTCAATTGCCCCCGGCACTCGGCAAAAGTTCTGAATAATATTTCGCTTGCACAACTAATCAAGGCATTAATTTCTCAGGGCATTTAGGGGTTAACCGGCCCAGTGCCATGTCACACATCCATCAGAGATTGTTGCCGGGCCGAGCTGTCAGGGTGTCATGGGTCAAGTGGCCGGAGAGCTCCTCCTTGGACCTCGAAGACCCCGCCCCCGTCCGCCCTGCAACTGACATCATCATTGTGTGGGCCGAGTCCATTTTCATTGTCTAAGCATTTAGGACCTCGGCTTATTAGACATTGTGGCCCGCCTCTCTGGGCCTCGCAACCTCGCAACCTCGCAACCTGCACAAAGGATCGCAGCCACAAAGGACATCCCCGGCTATCTACACAGGGCATAGATGTGTAGTTGTAGGCGTGTGCCATTAGCCATAATGCATACTCCATTATGCCGGCATTGTTTGAGTTTTTGCGCCCCCGTTCTCCTTTCCTTTGGCGTGTGCAATGTGCTGGAGGCTGGAGAGCAGGGAGCAGTGGATGCACGGAAAGAAACTGTACATTACCAGCCCGTTTTTTTATGTTTTTGTTAGGACAGCTGGCTTAGCTTTAGAAGCAGTAGTACCCAGTAGTTGGGCGCCTAATGGCAAAGCTAAGTTATTTGAAGGGAATAGTGACATCCGTGATGGAAACTCGAAAGTGATTCTACCTTGCAACATGTTTGTGCCACAAGAGCCCAAAGACCAAAGCCATTTGGCTGTCAGTCAGATTCAGTTTCGGTTTCAGTTACAGGTCCACAGCAAAGTTAATGACAACTTGCATAGGAACACTTTACCCCGCCGCAGAGACAGCTGGCGAGTGTCCTGCACACATGAATGTTTCAGCATCTCGCCAGGAGTGCTTGGCCAGTGGCCACTGGAATTCCTGTTGCAAAACCTCTCGTCCGCCCGACCAGAGTATGAATATTTCATGTCGCCCTCCCATCCAATATGCTCTATATGCAGCCGAAAACGGTAGGACAATAATGGCCAATGGATTCTAACACTTTCGAGCCTGGAAATGTTGAGGCATGTCAGCCGGATGTTTCGTTGTGTTGCCTTTTGGGAGGGCTAACAAAATTCAGGGAAATACCAAATAAAGACGGATTCTTGGAGCTTAGTGTGGGGGCACTCGTTGCTTTCACGGAATATGCATAAATTAAATATTAATCGGTTTTAGTGCTCATTATGATGTTGGCAATCGTGCAGAAATTGGAAAGTTTTCAAAGTTTCGCTGCCGAGTGTGTGGGGAGGGGGGACCGGACTTTCAGGACATCCGCCCCCGGGCAGGAACTGTAATTTCTTATTTTGCCTGCTGCGAATTGAAGAATTTATCTTTATTTTTACCCAGCACATTCCCCTTTGCTCCTCCAAGCCGCATTGTTGTGCATTGGGCCGCAGCTGGTCTGCCATTAAATCAACAATGGCCGCCCGTACACGTGCTCGTCCTTCTCAGCGAGTGTGTGTGGGTTCGTCCTGTGTATCTGCCTCCCTGCCTGCGTGTGTGTATGTGAGTGTGCTTTGCTGTATTAGTTTCCCTTTTGTATGATTTTTCATTTGAGTTAAGGCCCCATCGTGCCCCCCGAGCCCCTCGAGCCCCGCGGCCTGGGCATATTTGTGCGTATTGCAAGTGAAATTCTCTGCTGCTTATTGTTATTGCCCCGGGAACATGGAAAACGATTGCGGCGGGGCAATGGGAAGGGCTGGTGGGGAGCGGGGGAAAATCTGGGCAGAAGGGCGCACAGGACATTCGGAACACAGAGCTCGGCGAACAGGACACGCAGCAATTGAGAGTTGTTGATTGTTGCATATTACTCACTGCCCGAAAGTTCAAAGGGTCATCGCTGCTGCCAAGTTGATTCCGTTTCTGACTCTGAATTTGTTCTCAGCTCGACAAAAAAGGGAATTTCCTGTGCATACCCTAGAGAATAATGCCCGTATTGTTCGGACAGCGTGCAGTCGGATTATTCGGGCTTAAATTGATGTTTAAAATTTGCGAAGGAGCTTACAGCAACCGAAATGCTTGACATTTCCAATTGGATGCGTTCGGTGTTTAACAGGATATTAACAAGGACGCCGACTTGTGCATACGTGTGCATTTTTAGTTATAATCGCTGTGAACTAGAACCCAAGTTTAAGTTGGCCCCAACCCCACCAAACAGGAATCATCTTAGGTTGGATAATATCCAGCACACTGCAAGCATCTCTGATAGACTTGCAGTTCGGGATGCAACTTTTCCAGCCAGGCTCATAAATATTCATGTTTTAACCGGAAAACAATAAAGACGCAGAAGGTTTTAAGCTTCCGCTGCAGCTCCGAGTCCTCAGAGCTCCTGCTGCAGCAGCTCCTGGAGTACCAGAACTCCAATATTGATAGTAAATTCCTACGGAAATTCTCCAGCCACGCGAACTCGTCCTCGCCGCCCACTCCCCGCCCACTCCCCGCCCACTCCCCGCCCACTCTCCGCCCACTTTTCGCCTCTCTGTGTTGTTGTTGTAGTTTTAGTTGTTGCCTTGAGTTTTATGCAAGCATGTGGAAAATTCCAACGAAGTGCGGTCATTTTAATAACAAAAACATCAGCTCTTTATGCACTCAATGCTCCTGCTTTTTTTCGCTGTTCGCAGCTTTGGCTTCTATTTACTTGTTTTTTTTGCGTTTTATGACTTTCGCTGTTGTTGTTGGCCGAGCAAACTTTTCCAATATACCAGTGTGCTTTTTGTTTTTCCTGCTGCATATAGTTGTTGCTCCCCGCTGGCTTGGTTTTCCCCAATGCGCGTAGCTGTGTGTGTGTGGGTGGCTTGCAGTGGTGTTTGTGTGGCTATCACAGTCGGTGGGTTTAATTTTTAAATCACACAAGACAGTTAATTGGTGGAGCAGGGAAGAGTGGTGTTAGGAACAGCGTGCTCCAATAAATATGAACTACATTCCAGTGCAGATTACCTTGGTTTCCCAACTGTATAAGTGGGCAAGGATACTTGGGACTTAAGGAATGGCTCCAACTTCTTCGACAGAAGCTTTCCACCGAAAACAGAGCTTTTTAAGCCGCATCACAATAAAAGATTAAATGCCATATTAAATTGAGACTGCAAATCTCTAGTTAAGTGTATTCCTCAATTGTCGGTCTTAAATCATGGTTAAGAGCTCCTAAGAACGTCGTATCCTAGATTCGGGTTTTATTGTTCTGAAGTTTATGTCCCCTTTATGACTTTCGTAGTCGCATGGCGATATCGACTCAATGCATTCATATCATCAGTGGAATTGCCTTGTATCTGTACCGTTTTGAAATAAATAATAAGGATTTTGCTGATATAAATAAATGCTCCTCTTCCTTGCAGGGTCAGTGCTCGGCTGGTACACTGCCCATGGCCTGGGTCGATGAGGGACCCGGGCCCCCAACCTGCCCGCGATCCTGCGCCGAGCAGCAGCAACAGAAGCCAGTGGCCTCCAAGGCCAAGCGGAGTGCCACCAGTAACAATAAAGTCAAGTATTTCGTAAACTATAAGACAACCCAGATGCGGTTGCGCCGCGCTGGGGATCACGCGATGGACGCCACCGACAGCCATTCCCCGCTGGCCAGCGAGCGGCCACCGAGCACCACCGACGACCAGGACGTGGACGTGTCCTCCACCACTGAGGAGGCGGAGCCGGAGCCCACGCTGTCCTACAGCCATCTGCACGCCCAGGAGCCGGTCCTGGCCCACCAGCAGGACCCGCGGGAGCGGGAGCAGGAGCAGCAGGAGCAACAACAGTGCCTTGAATATCTGGGCGATTCCGCCGAGTCGAGTCCGCAGCACCTGTGCGGCCTCCAGTCACCTGGTCATCTGCTGGAGCGGCTGAAGGTCCTGCGGCTGCGCAACTGCTGCGAGAGGAGCGTCTTCAGCTCCCTGCACACGCTGGCCCTCAATGCCAGCCTCACCGATCGCCAGGAGTGCGTCCGCGTGCTCAGCGACCTGCTGGACGTAGATGGACTGGCCAACAGGATCACCTGCGAGCTGGCCGAGATCCTGTTCCGCTTCGACTGCCGGCAGGTCTACTCGCTGATCAACCAGTGCGACGACTGCAAGGTGAGTTTAGTTTCCCCCCTAATATCCTTGGCTCTTAACCCATCTAATCCCCTCGTCCAACCCCGTTAACCCAATTAAGCCCAAACCTCATTCGCTTTCCACTTTGGCCCAGGCCGAAACTCTTCCGCACCGCGTGACATTTTTAGCTGCTCATTAATTATTAAAGTTGAGCTGCAAAAAAAGGGAAAAACTGAAAACAAAACCAAACCCAAAGGCTCTAAGAGCGGAATTTACACTGCGAGAAATCACTGGAATCAAATTGTATCTTCTGCCGAAAACCAAACTTAAGGTGGATGGACTGTTTGTACCAAGTTACTTTTGAAAGACAAAAAGTACTAGACTCTTAGATGAAGTTGTGAAGTTTCTTTCAGTGCCTGACCAAGGGTCAAAGTTAAGCTTTTAGGGCATCTAGGTTTATCTATTTATCAAGGGGTCTTCATTTTACTCTCACAGTAAGCAGCTCCCCAGGCAAAGCAGATGTCAAAAATAGTAAGCTTTAGCCCGCCAAGAACAATACCTTTTTGCATTTAAAATGTCCCACCCTTTGCATTGGCCATTCGGCCATTTTTCATTCTCTCAGTGCAGAGCTCATTGAGGGCTCATGCTGCTTTGGCCCATAAGCGAGCCAGGACTCTTGTCCAAGGATTCATATTTCAGACTCGTAATTACGGGGCAGGATGGCAAGGAGGCGAGAGCAGGAGCAGGAGCAGGAGCAGAAGCGACGCGGAGTCCACGTTGCGGTTAATTTGTGGCACTTAAGCTCGACTGCAGTTGTCCGCTACATGGCAACACCAGATTTGGGTATTTCGGTGCATATTTGATGTCTGTTCCATATAATTGGTAATTATTCGTCGAGTGTCGGCCAGAGATTCCTTTCCTTAACCTGAAAACCTGAAATGGCTGAAGGGGCGAAGGAAAAGCTGGCTGAAACAATGACTACGCTAATGAGGGTCTCTGTGGGCAAAGGAAAACCTTTTGAATACTGCAAAATCTCCGAGAGAGAGAGGCAGTGAAAAAAAAACAGAAATGTGAATTGCGCTGATTAACAAAACTTGAGGCAAATGCTAAGCAGACGGCAACAAAACAACAACAACAACGCGGGCCAAAAATACACAAGATGTGAGTGGGAGTGGGCTGCCAGGGGGTGGGCATGGGGATGGGGATGGATATGGGTGGTGCAGGTGCTAGGGGCAGACATATGTACACACACAAATTTAAATTTAAATTACGCATACGCCTGATGGCACACATTTAATGCGCTGTGCAGCCACAGAGGCAACAACAACAAGGGCTTTAAACTAACCGAAGGATAGGGATTGCAGGAAAAGCGGCGAAGGGGTGGCGAAAGGGTGGCGGAGAAGCAGAAAGGAGAAAAGAGAATCAGAGCAGAGGTTCTCCAGCAGCAGCCTTAACATACTTCTAGTTCGAAAAAAGTGCGCTCTCAGCTGGAAGTCAGTCAGCGGAGAGCTGGTGAGAGATTTCCAGGACCATTGCGCTCTCTTGCGGTGTCAGCAGAACACGCTCTCAATGAGCACTCCCTCTCTCTCTCTTCCTCTCTGTCTCTCTCCGCCTCTTTGGCTTTTGGGACTCTGCAAACTTTTTCGCAGTTTATATAAGTTTCAACAGGCCAATGTTTTGTTGAGAAAATAGGAAAATTGATCAAGTATCACAAATTGTATGCAACTTCCATTGAAAAGTGCGCTATTATTGAGCTATTATTAAGTCTTATAACATTTAACGAGCTCAGTAGTTAAGTGGCCATAGTTTGGCAATTGGGACCGACAGGAGCCATTTGAATTTTCTACTGCGCGCGCTGCTCCTGTCCCGCTCTCTCGTTCCTGGTGGCCATTCAGCAGAAGTTTCCTTCGCCTTTGCTTTTCCAAGTGCCAGATTCCAGCACAAAACACGTTTTTGCACATGGCCCGAGTGGAGTTTGGTAGTATCGGTATCGGTATCACTGGGCTGCGCTATCATCCATGGTCCAGTTAACCGATTTAAGTACTCCACCAATGGCATATTTACTTATGATTACCCACCTTCCCCACCGCAGCTCCTCTAATTAGTCGCAAAGGCTTGACATTGCGGCCAACCGCAAAGGGAAAATCCATTTTCCGGAACCGAGCTTCAAGGCAACGGTTTGTGTCCTTATTTGCGGTTTTCAAAACATTTTCGCCCTTTTGAAGCCAGGAGGTCGTTGATGGTCTCATCATTGCGGCAATTCGATTATGTTCATCATATTTGGGGAACAGATTAATAGATTTTTAGGTTGGCAATTTGAGGGAAATGCATTATCTTTACAACCCGGAGACCCTGACCCTCTGAAAGGATACAAGCATATTCATCAGTTTCATCAGCTAGTTATATAATATCCTTAGTATCCTTAATCGTATCCATTTAGGCCAAATCCTTATCAGTACCCTAAACAATAAATATTTGCCACTCTGCTCGTAGCCCAATTAGTTTTTCAATGAAATGAATGACAAATAGATGAGCACGTGCATATTCATAAGATTTATTTTATTATGCACAAAGCCACAATAAAGCATTGACCTCCAGAGCCAGCAAAGTGAAACTTTAAACTTCACCAGAGAGCAATAAAGCCAAAGTTCAAGTTTCTGCCTGATTCCAAGTGATTTAATCAATTGCTTAGATGTGCTTTGTGTGTATTCCCCAAATTGGCCTGGCCAAAACCTTTATCTGTATTTGCTGTCATCAAAGTTGGCCGTAATCTATTTCCATCGATGATTTCGATTTAATGTGGGTGGCTTTCCTTTCGATTTTGTTTCATATACTTTGTGGCAGTGTGTAAATTTGCATTTTACATATAGACACATATCACATAACCTTACGTCATATAAGGACCGAGGGGGAGAGCTCATGGATGGGTGGTATTGGCTCTGCAAGGAGCCTGTGTCGGCGAAAGAAAATTGTCAAAAGCGGAAGTAGCGTAATTTCATAAATGATTGATTACAAACACTTTACACGCATTCTCACTTATGTGCGCCAATCGCGCACAGCCACCCCACACACAGACATGTCCTGCCGAAGGATAACGCCCTCCCTCCTCTCTCCCCTCTCTCTCTCGACCATATTTGCTTAGGTGTTTGGGCCATAAACGATTTGTTGCTGTTGTCGCCTGGCGACAGCTGACAACGCTGAGCTGTATTACACTATAGCCGGGTTTTGTTAGGTCCGCTTTGCACTTCTTTATCCTCCCACCGCTGATTCCTCCATGTCCTTTACCCCTCCCCGCCCGCGTTGCGGCTGGACACATGTGTGCGTCGACAGTCAGGAGAAAAACTTTCTGTGTTCCAATAATCTTTTCCCCCTCCCAGCAGCCCGGCATTTGTTCCACCTTTTTTTGCATTGGCATTTGGCTTGGCTTTCCTCCTCCGGCTATCCTGGCTGTGCTCGTCCTGGCCGCCTCCTTCCCAGCTTGCCACTTTGTGCAATCTAGCAATTTATCGAGTTTTGCGTGGGCGCCGCATCTTCCAGATTATAATCCGGCCGAGGGTGAAAGTGGAAGTGGAAGCAGCTGGCCCGAGACTCCAGATTGATAGATTTCACTTTGCGGTGCACGGTGGATTAAAGAAAAAGTTGATTTCGCTGAGATTCCTCAGCCACATGAAATCTCGCTGGATGCTAAAAATATCCTACCAATAAGTAGCAGGGAAAAATGGCCTTTTCCTATAGTCACTTGGATTGAAATGGATTTCTGGTACTATATCTCGGTAAAATCTAGCTTCCTCAATGGAAATAACTAGTCACAACTTACAGGTATTATGTTTCAGTACCATGGAATATACATATGCGTTGCCTCGCTTACCCAACAAACAGCGTTTGGGTCGCATTTACCACATCGACCCACCAGCACCACATAAAAGTTTTTCCCCTGATTAGCCCTGGGTCCCCCTCTGAAAACAGGAGCAACTTTCGCTGTTGGCCCTCAGAAATATTGCGAATACGCCATGTAGGCCCTGTACTGGGAAAGTTTCAGTTAAAGGCCCTCTTCGGCAAATAAATGGCGCAATGCAGCGGAAAATTGGCCAATTCGAGCCAACAGAAGCAGCAGAAGGAGCGCTAATGTGACCAAGACGCGGAGAGGGGGAAGCGGGCCTCAGGCAGCAGCAAACGATTAATCAATAAAACGAAGTCTGATGAGCAGGA
The DNA here is from genome assembly GCF_004382145.1 of Drosophila mauritiana. Lineage (NCBI taxonomy): Eukaryota > Metazoa > Arthropoda > Insecta > Diptera > Drosophilidae > Drosophila > Drosophila mauritiana. The sequence continues at coordinate 22,974,565 of NC_046668.1, read as the reverse complement.
CACAGACGGGCGGACCGCAGGACAGACAAAGGGTAGCAAGGGCAGCAGCTGCTCCTTGTGCTCTGCTCCTCGGGGTCCTTGGGTTGTGAAGCCCTCCGCCACGCGCCCCCCGCGAATCCTCGCCAGCTCCGGGTGAGCTGCTCCCACGTTGACTGACAAGTCTTTGTGCAAACAGACGCACAATCCCACTCACAAACACACTCGCAAACAGGGCCAACACACACAGAGACCAGCTCGTTGCTGGCACAATATGAAAAATGTTTTTTTCCCTCTTCCAGGGGCGGTGGCTTTTGGGGCGGGGCATGTTCGTAATCCACAATCGACAAAGATAAATCGCTTTTAGTGTGCTCCAAAGCATTTATTTAAATTTACGCTCGCTCTCCGTTTCTGTTGCTGTCTCGCACGCACTGACTGTCACCTCGCTCTTTCTAGTCAGCTACACTGGGAAAAAGTGTCCCCTTATGTGAAGGGTCAATATCAAATTTTATTTGTTTGCAGGGCGTTGCTGGAATCTTCTGAAGCTAGCGATAGGCCGAAGGATTAGAAACCTTCTTTTTCCATAGTTTAGATCCTTGTTAATATTTTTCGCCGTGCAGCTGAACATCGAACCCGAAAACGAGACTAGAACAGCGGCCAACACAGGCCACTGAATTATTTGCGGTTTTCGCTGCACGCTGACGTCATAGATACGCGGCTACGACAACTTAAGCTACCCTGCAATACACTCCACTCGGCGCCCACTTGCAGGACCCCAGTTCAGTTAGGGATCCAGGACTCGGGACTGGGAACACAGGACTCCGGATGTCCCGCTCCCCAGGCGACTGGTGGCAGGCATTAGCGTCATTCATACTTTGGGGCCAGCTCCTTCTTCTTAGCTCAGCGCTCAGCATGTGAGCCACCCCCCCAAACTTATGGATGTGTGCGTTGTGCGTGTGTGTGCGTGTGTGTGTGTGTGGATGCTAGTGGGTGTGAGAGTGTTTAACTGCCTGTAATGAGCTGCCAATGACTCAGCCTTGGTCGCAGCTTAATGAGCAAATTAGTCGGCTAGAAATTGTTTTGTGTCCTGTGACTCTGTCTGTCTGAAATGGATTCGATTTGGCAACAACGTCCGTAAGCTGATTAAACAATTCCCACCTTTATCCCTGCTCAAATATCATGGCAGGGTGTGAAGTGACATCACTAAAAGGATATTTGGTGTATTATATATATAAGTTATCGTCCGGTTATAATTCGTTGTTTCTTATCCACACTTTAAGGCTTCGAAATTGGAGCAGCGCTGTAAATCAGCATTCCCAATCAGCATTGTGACCTCCTCACATCCTCCTGTTTATTTACATATGACATGGTTCGATGGGTATTTCCGCGTCTTATTTTTAATTAAACTTTCAGTTCATATTTGCCGTCAGTTAAGCGGCTTTCGAGGAATTGCGCATGCTGCACATCTGAAATATGGAACATGGAGCGCCTGGCTGAATGTCTTCTTGGCCCATTGACATGGCTGCATATTTCTCGGGCAAATGTTGCAGACGTGGCTCGCCCAGTCACCCAATCACACAGTCACCCCGTCACCCAATCACCCTGGTCCCCATCCTCACACTTGTTCTGCGAAACCGACTGACTTCGCCCAACACATTGAGCTCGGCTTGTGCATTATTTACTTGTGTGTGCCACTGGCATCCATATCCATTGTATTTGAATTGTCAAATCAGCGGCAGCCGAGGGGCGCGGGTGGGGAAGAGATGGGGCTGCTGGCAGGGCACAATGGCCGACGATGGGAAGTGCGCAGACAAACAGGCGGGGCTCCCATCCTTCGGGCTCTATCAGCGCCCTCAACGGCTGACTGACTCGACCGGACGGAAGCTGCAAAACAAACTAAGCATTGCATTTACGGCTAAATAAAGCGGGCTGAAAGAGCAGCTGCAATGAAAGGTTAAGGCAGATGCACTGCGCGAACGAACGCTTCTGATCCGACATCGATTCAACATGCACCATGCTATGGCTATGGTATTCTCGGAATAGGAATCACCGCATCCTAGTCTATGGCTCATAAGCTGGTTTAATAGAGATTACTCTTGTATCAAGGTGACTTCTGTGCTTGGTGATATATGTTTTTAGTTCTGATGAACATGATGAATCCAAGCCTGCTAATGACTCGCCCAAAGAATCCGTCTTCTGGGCACATCCCCGATCTAATTAAGTGCTAACTAATGTGTTTGTCCACACTTGGGTGGACAACTGGACCGGCTCAAAATGCTAATTAGATGGAAATGGTCCCTCCGCCATTCGAGTCCCTCGAATGTGTGCATTATCTGTTTGAATATACTCGCAGCGAGTAGTGGGTGTTTGCTTTAATGTTTATGCATGTATGCTGCGCCAGAAATTCCAACACTTGTCGACCAACATATCCGTCATAAACATTTCACATCAGCCGCAACGTAAATTTCACTTAAATATGCAAATTTCCTTTTCCCCTCACAAAAAGGGGTTTTGGGGTTGACGTTTCAACTGTTTGCCGCGTTCCACAAAAAATGATTCGGAAAGCGAGTGGGCTCCGGACTCAAAGCAAACACGTTAATTGAAAAATTTACCCACATTCCGCATCCGCTGTGAAAACGCTGTATGTGTGTATGTATGCTGGAATGTTGACAATAGCGAATATTGTCGGCCAGTTATGACAGGCAATTAAATTTCGACTAGGGCAGCATTTTGTTGCCCAATTAGCCGAGTCTGCCAGCGATTTACAAGCGGCCAAGAGGAGGAGCACTCCGGGTTGACAACAGACCAGTCACCAGCCACCAGCCACCAGCAACCAGCAACAGACACTTTTGGAGAGGCGGCAAATGACTGCGGACAGCTCGCCAGATACAGATACAGATACATTTACAGCTACAGATGAAGCTGGATCTGAATTGGAATCCGAGGCCGAACAAATGTGCCAAAAAATGCTCATGATAATTCGGGCGGACACCCTTTTAAACACTCATCCGCCCCGTTGGCCCCGTTAAAGAGCCAGCAGCTCTGGCATTTTGTTATGGGACTTTGCGGTTTTAAGTTTAGTATTTGTCGGATGCAGCACGTAGCGGTTGGGGAAATGGACTGGGATGGGGGTGCGTGGGGCATGGGGATGGTAAGAGCACCCGAGCTTTATGCGCTGCACTCAGTAGGTAACACGTGACCGTGTGGCAAACAAAACAAACGAAGCAATGAACCAGGCACCGAAAGGGAAACACAAACCAGTAGCACAGAAGAAAGTGCTGACGAAGGGTTGGGGGAAGGCTGGGGGCCGGGGGCCGGGGAATGGATCTGAAGGGGTACATAATGGCCCTTGCCAGGCGTTTGTTCGCTGGTTGCGAGCTGCAAAAACCGCTCCGCAAGAAAGCGGACACACACACTCGCGAATGGATGGAAAATAAAAGTTTATCCTTGGACCAACAGCAGAGGCATTACTTAAGCGCAGTGCACACTGTGTGTTCTGCTTATTGCCGTAGCCAATGCGACAACACGTGCCGAGCTGCAGTCCCCCAGTCGCCCAGTCGCCCAGTTCCCCGGCTCCCCAGCTCCACAGTTGGTCAAGTGCGTTGGCGTGAGCGAGGAGCCACTGTGGCCGGGCCACTTTGAGCTGGCTAACAAAATAAGCAGGCGCACACACAGCCACTCGGCCCGAATAGTTCAGCGTTGCATTGTAATCGTGGTCGAACGCGATATCCTGCAACGATAGGTTTTGGCAACAGCCTATGCTTCAGTTGCAACTAGTCCCAGTTGATCCGTATACTAGAGAACATTTGTTATGGTGTGGAACTCGCCAGCCCGGAACCATTAAAAATTATTATATTTCAAAGGAACACGTCATTGGTTGTCATTTATTACGTTGGTTGTACACCGACCATATTTTCGCAGCCACCAGTGCACAGCTTCCAGTTACACACGATACTGGCATAAATATTCTTCGAATGGTTATTGTTTCTGCTTGACATAATTGAAGTACTTACTCCGCAGAAACAATAACCAGATAAATTTCGAATTTGCATTTAATGGCTGCAGAAATCATGGCTATGGTTATTTATGGAGTGAATTTTAATAAACGTGTTTTAAATTTCGCACACATACATAACCGTGTGTAGCACGCTCATGGGCCGCGATTCGCACACAGACGCACGAAGGAGGCCCACACACACACGCACCGTTTCGTGAGCCATTATGCAAATTGGCAACAACATGGCCCTGGAATCGGAGTGGGCCCGAACCGAACGCCCGAAAGCCGAAAGAGTCGGGAAAGCCGTAATGCCCGGCTCTTACTACTCATAAATCTACTGCAATGGTACAAATCAAATCATAACTTATTTGCATACATACGAGCCTAGTCCTGCGCCACAGGCTCGTATGTGTGAAGGTCCCCAATCACCAACTTCACATACATACGCACTGCTGTATGTGCTATGTGCTGTGTGCTCTATGAGCGCCATATCAATTACATTACATAGTCCTGGCCTGGCACTTGTGTGCTGCGCAAATCTTTGCCGAATTCAGTCACGTTTCCATAACACACTGACCAGGACCAGGACCACACCAGCCAGTCAGCCAGCCACTCGGCCAGGAGCCACAGCCACAGCCCACACGAAAGTGTATTAAATTCGAGCTGAAGTTGGCGCTTGGGGCTCGGACACTTTGCGGCGGTGGAAGGAGTGCGCTTAGAAAGCCATAAAATATTTATGTCTCAGCCAGTTTGCGAATGAATTTGAAGGCCAATGCAGGAGCATAAACTCTGATACACCCGGCCGCGCCAGCCAATCGAATGGCGGATGGACTGGGGGCGGTGGCGGGGATCGATAACGCAAACAATATGCAAGGGCAAACAAAGTTGTTTCCATTTTGCTGGTCATCGTAGTGGGGGCGGTTCCTTCATTCAATAGTTTTGTTTCTACGATGCCCGCAATTCGGATTCGCACAAATAAGCAGTTCGAGTACTGAAAACAAGGATTTTTTAGACTTTTAATCCTTAATCGATAATCAAATAAGCTGGCTGCTCAGCCGAACTGAGCCGATTTGGCATAATAAAAAGTGGGATAATTTTCGCATGTTGTTCGGGTTGCGTCCTGCGGCTTATTTATATGTGTATTATATTTTTTATTACCAAGCGCCTGGGCAATGTTTGCGTTATTTCTTTGGTTCAACGGCTTATGAAATTATGATAGTAAAACCCGACTACGGCAACGGCAATGGCAATGGCAGTGGCTGTGGCAATTCCAATGGCGGCCATTTGAAAACTCGTAAATCAACCCACACGCAACGTCTGCTCCGTTTGGCAAATATAAAAAGGACTCCCTGGCCGTCTTGGCGCTTTCAAAAAGACGAACGGACAAGAATTCAATTATTTGCCATATGAAACGGTCATTGACTGACTGATGGTCAGTGGCAAAGGTTGCTCCTGCCTTTGTTGTCGCTTTCTATGGCCTGTGTCCTGTGGGCGGTGTCCTGTGACCCCTGCGCCCCCAGCCGCCGACCCTTAACCCTTAGGTTAGCCATTAATGTTTACGAGGGGCAAGAGGAGAGCGGACTTACAATATTTTTCAGGGCCACCATCAGCGTTATTCCCATTGATATGGCTGGCTGTAAAAGCGGCTGACTCTGGCCCATATATGAAATTAGAATTTCATCGCCCAATCTGCATTTCCAATTAAGCCCCGCTCATCGGATCCACACACGACTGCGGCTCATTATCGCATATTGGGTTTCAAAAATGTTAAGCCACAATTCCGATTCCTCTGCGCCTCTGCATCCTGTATGCTCACTTCCATCCGGTCAATCTGGGTGACAGGAGGCGAAGGACGAGGCGCGAAGGTCACACGTCGATGGGCAGGCACAACCCGGCTTATTTGCTGCCCGCATGTGTGTCCTGCTTCCCGTGTCCCGTATCCCCTTGCCACCCCCCTTCGCTGCAGGCTGCACGCCCATGCCGATGTATATGCTGATGGTGATGGTGTCGTGTCGGCGTAATGGCCGAAAAGGACGAAAATCGGGATTTTGCGTGCGGAATGACTTTTGCGCGCCGCATTTAAATGAAGGCAAGCTTAAATGGATTCCGCCGGCTGTCGGGGATGAGTTTGAATCCACTTCTTCAGCTCGGATTGATTTTTGCAGCTCCTCGGCGTGAAAGCTGCGACTCTCGCAGCCCGTCCGCTGCACAGGCTCCAATTAACTTTGCACCTGCACACCCTCTAATTGAGTTCGCCTTTTAGCCTTTTTATTTCGGCGTCGGAATTCATTTAGTGCCGAGAGCAGGCGCATGTTAGTTCAGGCGACAGCAGATGGGACAGGTCGGGCTCAAGTTATCCTCCACGTGCCGCACGAGGCGGCTGCAGGACTCGTTTCGCGGCGAGCAACTCTGCACGACGGTGTCCTATTAATGGCAAATACTTTTTGTAATTAAATAATAATTTAGCGAGCGGGGGACTGAAGACGAGATGACGAGCTCGCCCACGCAGCCGAGAGACCCCAAAGTAGTCTTGGCAACAGCCACCCCTGTGTCCCATGTAGGTGCACATGGAGAAGTAAATCGACTACACAGACTCATAGTAGTGTTCTTTATATTCCTTATTGTGATGTGTAAGTGAAGAGCTTTTCTCGCAGTGCACTCAGTCGTGGGTATATTTATTTGTATACGAGTATTTGTGGTTTAATGCCAGACACTTGCTGAGTTTATGGGTCGTTCTTTTTCATGGCCAAAACGAAATGAGTGCAGGTCTCGATGCACCACTCACCACTAGTTTGGCCATTTCACGAGCTCGGGGAAACGAGCTCCCTCGCATGATTGAACTACTCTGCGGATTAGGCCGAAAAGTAGTTTTAGCCCGGCCTCCTCAGATGGAGCCGCACGCTGTTGCGGCGGATAATTTTAGATTTTTCTGGCCGCAAACACCAGCGCCCGCAGTGACGGCGGCGGCAGCGCAAACAATTAGCCTTGCCAGCTGCAGTCGGCCGCAGGGCAGCAGTGCGTATGCGTGATTTATGAATGCGGTGCACGCTGTTGCGGCTATCAAGGGTGGGTAATATTTGGCTGCAGCTCCGGACATGTGCATTATGGGCGAAACGGGGGCGGGCTAATTCAATTAGAGCTGTGTTGTGTTTGCGTTCGGCCTTTGCCCAGCAGTGCTTTGTTCTATGCACACGAGTGCGAACACGAAATTCGATAATTGATTTAGACAATCAGTGCACTTTGCTGCACTTTAACTCGGGGCAATCAAGAACGTGGATAAACATTGGGCAGATTTTCTGCTCCTTTGCCTGCCCACTGGTGACTGGTGATATATGTATGTTCTGTGTGTATGCATATCAAAAATCCAATGACTCTAGTCCCTCGCTCAGAATCCTGCCATCCTGCGAGCAATGTTCAAATGAAACTGAAAACCGAAATTTCTCTGCCCCGCTGTCCTTGCAGGCGAATGTAATGGCAGCGCAGACACATTGATAGCCACAGAAATGTTGGCAAATAGCAAAAATTTCACCTGCACCGAATTTCTCTGCAGGCCTGCGAAGAGTTGTTTGTTTGGTATGTGCCTTTGACCAATAGTTATGTGCGATGGCCGAAGGGCATGGGCTGGCAAATTCCGAAAAAACTACTGCAATAGTTCTGACAGAATAGAAAATCACAAGAGGACCAGAAACAAATAGCAAAATTCAGCAGCGGCAAGGAATATGCAAAAATATTTTCTCTACCCTCACACAAATTGGCTGCCAAAGGGAAAATATGTCGGCTGAGCGGAGGAAAGAGTGGGGATGGTCAGTTAGGTGGGTATTTAAGTTTTTGTAATGTAAAAAATGGGCAAAAATTTTAACTTTTTAATTTAAATGCCAATCGATTAGAATGTGAATAGGAACTAAACGAAGTACAGCACTCAACGTTTGGACCATAAAGTCGATAATTTTGTCCAAAATAATGATTTTTAGGTTTGAAAATACGAGGGTAACCAAAAAAAAAAAAAAAAAAAAAAAAAAAAAAAAAAAAAAAAAAAAAAAAAAAAAAAAAAAAAAAAAAAAAAAAAAAAAAAAAAAAAAAAAAAAAAAAAAAAAAAAAAAAAAAAAAAAAAAAAAAAAAAAAAATACGAGGGTAACCTTCATAACTTGGCTAAAAAGTGGCTGAAACCGATAGAAAAGACAGTTTTACACAGTTTAAAGTAAGGACAATAAAACCCTATCAAAGTCCGGAGAATTTAGAAAAATTAATTTTTGGCCAATTTTTGCATTTTTTATAAGGGGTTACATCATTAAAATTGGCCAAAAATTGAAAAAAAATTTATATTTCAAATTTAAATGCCAATCGATTAAGAATATGAATAGAAGCTAAACGAAGTACAGAACTCAACATTTGGACCATAAAATCGATAATTTTGTCCAAAATAATGATTTTTAGGTCGGAAAATACGAGGGTAACCTTCATAACTTGGCTAAAAAGTGGCTGAAACCGATAGAAAAGACAGTTTTACACAGCTTAAAGTAAGGACAAGAAAACCCTATCAAAGTCCGGAGAATTTAGAAAAATTAATTTTTGGCCAATTTTCGCATTTTTTATAAGGGGTTACATCATTAAAATTGGCCAAAAATTGAAAAAAAATTTATCTTTCAAATTTGATTGCCAATCGATTATGGGTGTGACTACGAGCTAAACGAGGTATAACATTTAAGATTTGGACCATAAAAACTATTGTTTTCGCCGAAAATCGATTTATTTGGTTCTGTTCAGTAGTTTTGCTCCCATTAAGAGTCTATTGAAAAAATGACAAATCTTACAGGGAAAATACCAAACTCATTATCCATATTACTATATTACATTATAAATTATATAAATGTTACATTCCCCCTATTTAGCTGTTATTTAGTAATTTCAATTAAACTTTCAAGGCACAAAAGCGAACACGTTTCCACCGAAATAATTCAAATGTGGCCCGGGGTCCTGCATAATTGATGAGTCCTTTCAATTGCTTGTTTTGCAGGAAGCATATCGTCGCTGGGTCTGCAGTACACTAGTGCCATATTTCGCCGAGCCAAAGGACGTGTCGCCGCAGCCGAAGGACGAAGGACAGGGCAAAGGCAAACGCTCGGCGAGAAGTGCAGCGAGTGCGGAGGCGACGGCGATGGCGGACGGAATCAAGCATAAATCTCTGAAATTAATCAGCAATAACAATAAATCAAATAACGGCAATAACATGAACGAGCGTCAGATTAATCAGAAGCATGACAAGAGCTCCAATGCGAACGCGAACGCGAACTCGAACGCCAGCAAGGACATTGACCGCAGCGCGGAGGAGGCGATTGACAGGGACCTGGCCCAGACATTCTACGACGTTGTTGGCCTGTCTAAGCCCCGCCGCGGCGAGGAGGAGGTCCTGCCGGAGGACGAGGCTGGATTAGGACGCAGTGCGGACTCCGAAGTGGATAAGGGTGCGGAGGCGGACAGGAAGAGAAGTAGGAACAGGGAGGCGGAGCTGGAGCTGGATACGGAGGCGGAGGCCGAACAACAATCCAATAATTTCATATCGACTGCCAATAATTCGGATCCCAGAGCTACGGATCCAGTGATATCAAAACTACAGAAGAGGTGAGCCATCCATTCGAATGCAGCTAAATAGTTTATTTTATATCCACCACTTTCTTAGATCAACGCGCAAGACAGAGTTCCGTAAGCGTCGTCGTATCCGGCCGTGCCTGAGCGTCTGCCAAACCGTGGAACAAAAGTGCCCCTACCTGCTGCCCGCCGATCGCGCCCCTGCGCTGCCCACCCAATATGCCGGCGAGCCGACATTTCTCTGCCTAGGTGAGTATGCCTCCCGGTGCCATAGATGCTGTTCTCATCCGCACACTCCAATCCCCGCCAGATCAAAACATACCCGAGACTGGGGCGCAGCTGGAGAAGTCTAGCTACGGCCCCAACGATTGCTGCTACAGCTACTGCAACGGACCGGCCTCCGGAATCTGCACCGTTTGCCAGGACTTCAGCCAGCCCGGGACGGAGGAGCGCGATGTCGCGGGCAACTCCACCCGCCGTGTGCACAACATCACGCTCTCGCTGAGCTCACATCCCGGCGAGCACGCCCGCGCCAAGAGCGTGGCTTTGGCCCTGCGGAACGTCAGCCAAACCGGGAGCGATCCGGACGCAGTGGAAACGCTGCTCGACCGCCTGCCGTACTACGCCAGCCACGACGGGATCTTCTACTACGACGAGGAGGGCGAGATGCCGCACGCGTCGCTCTCCGGCGACTGTGCCGTAGTGCCCGCCGCGACCACGCGCTGCACCATTCCGTACTACGCCTCCGGGACGGGCGCGGTGGCCAAGCCGCCCACGCAGCTGCTGGTCTGGCTGAGCGCCCTGCTCGGCCTGCTCAGCAGCTGTGGAGCGGCGCGTCAGAGGTGGAGCTGTCAGTGGAGCAGTGGCTGCGGCGGGCACCGGGCTCGCAGTCGCCAGGCGGTCACCTGCGAGGCCAACTGCCACGAGCAGGAGCTGGTGAAGAGCAGGAGCTGCAGCCAGAGGAGCCCGAAGGTGCGCAGGGAGAAGCCAGGTCCGGACCAGGACGCTGAGCTGGTGCCCTTCAGGACGTGGCTGTGGTCCAGCTCCTGGCATGCCTACAAGCTGACCTGCAGCAAAATACGATACTTCAGCAGCCGGAGCAGGTTCAAAGGAGAGGCGAGGGCCGCTCGTTCGACGAACTCCAAGGACCCAAGTGGATTACAGTGGAGTCGGGGGGCAGGATGCACTAGGACTAGGAACTACCGCTTCTTCTACTACTACAACTACAACATCAACGACTGGTGGCGGAGATGGTGGCGCTGCCTGAGCAGCGGGGCCTTATAGTGCCTGCGAAGGAAAAGGATTACCATGACGACTCCCTCTCCGGCGGGGAGGCGATTCCAAGCACTAGTAATAGCTAAGTCGGAAGCGATGCATAGTAGATATGGCAAGGGTCCGGGAAAGACACACTGTGACACAGAACACACAAATCCATGGAATACGAATTAAACGAAACGGAAAACAGAAACCACTTAAATATTTATGGTCCTCTTTCAAACGAAATAAAAACAAGCATGAATTAATTATAAATCTCTATTGAAACAAAACCAAAATAGCATATTTTATTACAACTAGAACAAAGAATATGAATATTTAATTAAACAAAAAGCAACTGCCACAAGAATAGGTTTTTTAGATAAACGATAACGGAAGTATAAAACAAAACAAAAAAGAAACAAAAAACAATTTAAAACGCATACAACTAAAACATAAAAGGGATACCGACGGAAAATATAATAATATAAATAGTTATTAATTTAATTGCTGGCGAACATAAATACGAAAAGTTTAGGTTAGCTACAAAACAAAAAGACGAAAGGAAAAATCCAAATTTACTAGACTACAAATTTGAGTGCGGCGATTAGCGGAAAATGGGGAAACCCCCAGGTTCAACACACAATTTCATTCAGACGACAACGTATAGGCCGCGTATCAACCACCTTTCAAAGAAAAGCGAAACGTGAACTTTACTTAAATTAGTTTACACATGTACATACGCGCATGTGTGTGTGTGAAGTACTGTAGTCGAGGTGGGAGCGATTTAACTAACAATTAAAACAATTAATGGGAAGAAAACAAAATGAAGCCGCAAAAGTGTCTAAAAATTTCTTTATTTAGTATACAAATAAGAGGAAGTAAACATTTGTATAACCCAATGAAGCAAAAGAGCCAAAATGAAAAAGGAAGAGTATGAGTACGAGTATGAGTATGTAAAACGCACAGTAAACACGTATCTTTAAGATTCATCGACCGACAGGGCGAGGGACTCTGGCCGAGATTCGGATTCGGATTCGGGTAGCAACGGAAGCATTACCGGCATGTAGGACATATGAGTCGCATATATGTATGTACGTTAGATATAGTCACAATGTGCAACGTAAGCCGCAAATTAAGGTAGAGAGGCGTGGTCAGAAGAACAACAATATACCTACTATATAAATACTAACAATGAATAATAATACTTTTTGTAATAAAGTGAACTCTATGTAGCGTATATATATATTAATTATATATATGAAATATATATATTTATATAATATATATTGTCTTAACAACTTATCGTACATAACTTGCAGCAAATGAAAACTATGAGAAAATCGAAACGAGAAACCGAAACCGAAACCGAAAGCGAATGCAAAACCGAAACCGGCGAAATCCAAGCGTAAATAATTAAGAAATAATTAGTCGTATTTGGTATTAACTAATTAACTATTAAAGTAAGAACAAACAATTTGAGAGAACCCTCTGATAGAGCACACTCGCCCACACTCTCACAGATATAGAAAGACACCTCTTCGAGCACTCCTAAAGGTTCAGTTCAAGTTAGTTGCCCCCACCCAGCCAATCACCCGATAACCCAATGACCCCATGACCCGGTGACCCGGTGACCCGGTGACCAGACATCCGATCACCCGACTTCCATCTGTCACTCCACCTCTCTCACCCTCTCACCCTTTCACGTTTTCGGAAAAGTCCTTTGTTCGATCTCTTCTCAGAGGTCCATAATCGAACGGTTCAACCCACTGCAGGCAGTGTCGGAATTACCAGGACTTAAGTCTATTAGGATGCATCGGAACGTTTCCCACACGACCTTCCACAACATTTTGCATTACCAAACTGACGAAATTACTTTAGGAGGAGGTAGCAGGACAGCAGATGGCACGGATTTTGTTAGGTGTTGTAGTAGCAACGTATCGATGTAACGAGCAGGAGCAGCAGCCTTCATTACGAACCCTCCATGTCTCTCTGGTTAGCCCCCATATCAATAACTCTTTGTAAATACAGATTACGTATGAGCAACTCGCCTCGAATCCATCTGCACAGTCCCATCCCATCCCCGAAGCATCCACATACGCCTAGCCTACGCTACACTTTCGCTCCTTCGATTCTCCAAGTGACCCCCAGTTGCGCCGCGTGCGGAACTGTTTCCATCAATGTGGCGATGGTACGGAATGACGTGGCCAAACTTTTCACTTATAGTATAGAGTATAGGGGCGGATGCATGCCTTTTCTTGGGAAAACAGGGGCGTAAAAGCAGGAGAGGGGCGGTCAGGGCGGACAGGGCAGAACGACACCGTTATCAGGCACTTCAATGGCGGAACGGAAGCGGAAACGGAGCAGGTAACGGTGGCGGAAACAGTAACAGAAACAGAAATAGAAACAAAAGAGCAAAGGAACAGGGCAGAGTCAGCCGCTGGCACAAATTGCGCGCATATAGAATGCAAATTGTTATGAATTATTGTGTACTTTTGTAAAACTTTTTGATATATATAATATAGTTAACATGAATAGATGCCTAAATAATAATAAATTAAATGTTAATTTATTTAAATGTAAACAATAAATAGAGAAGGACACTGGAGTAGGCCGGTGGATGCGGACACGGAGGCGGACCGAGGTCGAGGCCCGTCCGGTTTGTTGGTCAGTGCGACTCGATCCCGGGCCCCAATCCATATCCGAGCCCCGGCATTAGCGTATGTACGAATAAATTTTAGGCACCGGAAATGGAGGATCCTGACGCCCCTTCGGCGGGGATGACTCGTTCCGGGAGGCGGCGATATCCCTGTGCATAGCGAAACTAGTTGAATTGTGTACGTAATGTGGGCGAAACCATAGCTCCAGATCTGATCCATCGACTTTGCATGGTAGACAGCGCATCGACACCATCCCATGCGGTCCATACACAATCGAGTCACGTTCAAATCCAGATCCGAATCAATAACCAATTAGCACGAATTATACAATAATTTTTGTAATTGATTAGCCGCTGCCACACAAGCAAAAGCAAAACCAAAACCAAAAATCGAAAATCAACAAGCAAAAACAAAAACCAAAAACTCCGCTGCAGCGTTCGCTAGCAATTATTTTTTACAAAAACCAAAAAAAAATATTTCAAATATGTAAAAAAAGAGATTTTTAAAAACCGAAACAAAATTGGAAACACGAAATTCTTTTTAGGCCAAATGAAATTACATAATTGTGTGCCAGGACAAAAGTGACAAAATATAAAAAAGAAGAAAACGTTAAAATGTGTTGTATTTAATATCATGCAAGCATGCACAGAAAACCGAACAAGGCGAATAAAGAAAAACAATTAATATAACGAAATTCATAGCGTCAAGTCAAGTTTAATTTAATTAAATGAAAACATAGACTAATTTAATGGAAAGCCACACAGCTAGCAGACGAAACAAAAAGTCTCCATAAAATTGAATACTCTAACCATAGAATTTCCCGAATGAAAGTTTGCATAGTGAAAAATCGAATCCAACAATGAAAAGCCCCTCCCGAATAACAGTAATTTAGTGGAAACTGATAAAACGTAAAACCTAAAACCTAAACCCCACTTGAGACAGCTAAAACTTTAAAAACTAAACTGAAATCTTCTGTACTTGTTATTAAAATACAAAACGTAAGGATAAACATAGAAGAATCAACAAATTATAAATAAAAAACGATGAAAAGCCCAAAAATAGAACACAAAAACGAAATTTCATAGTCCTTAAGCTAAAGTCTAAAACCAAAGAAAATTAAATTCCCCCAGCCAAACTATCTAACGTAATGAAATTCATTTCCAGAGCGGACGGAGAAGGAATAGTAATACTTTCTAATAATAATGGCAACTGGCATAATTATGGTAATTGTAAAATAATTAAACAATGACGTAACGTAATACCAAAACGGAAAAATCGAAAATAATAAAAATAAATTGTTGTTATTGAATGTATTTGTATAGAAAAATTATTATGATTATGACGATGAATAATAAATGATTACAAAAATAATAATTATTGTTCAAACCGAAAAAGCAAACAAAAAAACAAAACAAATATATATATATACGAGAAACCGTCTTTGACTTCCTCTACTGGGATGAACTGGAGGAACTAACCAGCTCACTGCATCATCTTTCCACTCAAATGCCACGTGCCAAAACCCGTGGGTTTTGCTCGGGAAAAATCGGAATAACGGTCGGGAAAACCCCCAACAAACAAAATAATTATCAGCTCTCGAGAGAGAAGAAGGAATGGAATGGAAAGGGGAAACAATCGCATGACTCCGAACCAAAGCAAAGTATAATTGCATACGTGGGGTTAAAGCAGTGTTTCCTTCATATTTTAATTTGGACAATTCTATTAAGATATAGGGTTGTCAAAATCGTTAATGAAGAAGATGGATGCAAAGATGCATGTTTCAGATCTCCCCAGCCAACAAAAACTGTTGCCTACTTTCGGGAGCTGAAAGTCTTTGCAATCATGAGTCGAGTCATTGGCAAGACTTGACTCACGATCCCTCTTTAGTATACAAAGTCGGAACGCCTTGTTTACCTAATCCGCCTGGCCGGGTTATCCGTTATTTATGGAAAGTATAACCATGCATATCAGGTGAAAATCTTGATTTCCCCAAGCAGCTAACCGGCAAAGTGGCAGCAATCAAGTCGGGAAGCCAGCGAGCGGCGGCAAATGGCATGTTCTGCAATCTCGCACGCACTTGCGTTTAAAGTGCTTGTGGGCTTGTGCGGGACCTGCGAGGGGCTGTATTATTATATAACCGGTGTAACTTTCACTTTCGAGCCGCTCAACGCAGGTGCTTAGCGGCAGTAACGGCGGCACCATCATCGGCAGCCGCAACAGCAAACACTCTAATTAGGCGCGAGGAGGACGAGCGAGGAGGACGAGGCGGCAGGACGAGGGACAGAGGACGAAGGCAGAGTCGGCATGCCGCTGCCGAAGCTGGCTCCTTCGCACACGAATCCTTCGGCTCCGTTGGCCGGGGCACTGTGCCGCCGTCCGCCGAGTTTTCAGATACGTTTCGGCTGGCGAAAGGGAAAGTTCGAACTGCGGACGCGTCGCCGGAAAATCGCTCGCTTTTCCGGCTGTTTTTCCGAGTTTTGAGGGCTGCATGTGAACGCACCGTCGGTACGTGTTTATCCGCCTTTGAAATGTGTGTTTGTGGCGCTAAATATTTGCGTAGTGCTAACGAGTTGTGCGTCGACGGTCAACTAGCTTTTCTGTTTGCTCGCGGCACTGGCGTATATATTTGCATACTTTTTGGCGCCAGCTGAAAAAGTCCAAAATAGAAAAGTGAAATTGCGAATCCGTCCAAAAGCATTAATGTGGCATGAAAACTTGATGCCAACTGACAGCTACATGAATTGCTACTCAGGCCTAAGTGCGAGTGAAAGGTCAATGCTAATTGACACTGACGCGGCAAATAAGTTGGGAATTTCTCGATAATTGGGAATTCAATTAACTACTCTCGGAACATTTTGATCGCTTGGTAATTGTCGTTGAAGAAAACGAGAGAAACTTGTGCAAAAACTTGGAAACTTCGCAAGTGCAGCGGCACATTTAAGTATCTGATTAGATTAATCATTAAGTCTATGGTTGCTAAAGAGTATTTTAAATTGTTTTAAATTGATAAACTCAAAGTTGGTAAAATATTTTTTAATGGATTCAAAGTCCATTAAAGCTTAATTAAAAGTAAGCCCATATTTACCTCTAACTTTTGTTATTATTCAATTATTAAGCTGACTATAAACTAAAAGATCCTTTAGTATCCTTGATACAATCTGTATGAGCTAGCATTGTTTCAACTAGACATCCTTTTACGAATTGAGTCTTTGGCTGCTGGCTGATTGCCGTGAGGCCAGCATCTTCAGCTCGCTTAAATATTAATTGAGCCCTCGTTCGACCAGCGTATTATGAGTGGAGAATGAGGCAAGTGACACGCGCATCCTCGGGTCAAAGTCAGGCCCTCCTTTCATGCCTCATTATCGCCGTGTGCGCCGCATTAATAATTCAAGCTGGGCAAATCCAGGGTGCGAAAGCTCAGCCGGGACGCGAACCCGGCGAGGTGAATTCGCGGCAGCCCGGCAACGGTGCGTATGAAAACAGTACTACTGACATGGAGAGGCGATTGCGCAAAGTAATTTGGAAATGCGTTTCCACAGGAAATGGGACCACTGGCCACCGCGTGCCGCGCAGTGTGTTCCACGTGCGCTGGAACCCCAACGAGAAGTTCATCGTGGAGAGTCGCGAGAACCCGGCCATCAACTCCTCCAAGCTGGCTCCGCATCCCCGACTCAAGGTCTCCAAGAACACCAAGCTCACGCTGAGCCCCAAGCTGTATCTCTGCCACGACAAGCACTCGGAGCTGTGCCACAACAAGACCCAGCAGTTCCGCCAGCGCATTGTCCGGGCCTTCGAGAAGGCCATGGTGGAGTCGGTAAACGAGTCGCAGGCGAACCACTACAACGTGGACTACAAGCCCGTCTTCGGGGACAGCTTCGAGGAGCAGTACTACCCCTCGACCTGCCTGGTCATGGAGGCGGGCGTGCGGGTCCTGCGCCGCAAGGACGCGCCCTTCAACAAGCTGCCCTTCGGCCGGCTCTTCCCGCGCCAGAAGCTCTTCCGCAACGTCAAGGACATCAAGACCTGTGCCATCGTCTCCAGTGCGGGATCCTTGGCTGGCTCCAAGTTAGGCCGCTTCATCGGTGAGTAGATCTGAGAGCAGTATGCAGAGGAACATGATTCTAGTGTCTCCGTTTGAGCACTAGTTTTTGTACTCATAAAGTACATTTCACTTGTTAAACTGCCAATGTTGAGTTTCGCTGTGTGCAACTGCAGTGCACCCACCTGCATGCACAATCAGTCGGAAGAGGCCGCTCGTGATCGGTTTGATTTAGCCGTCTACTCTAATTCCGTTTACTATACATTCTGGCCCACTGCGCTCCGCCCTGCTCCCAGACACGCACGACATTGTGATGAGATTCAATCATGCGCCCACGCAAGGACACGAGGTGGATGTTGGCAGCAAAACCACGATCCGTGTGGTGAATTCGCAAGTAGGCTGTAGCGCAGTTCCGCACTTTCGATTGCAGCTGCAATCTACTTTTCCCCTCCCCAGGTGGTCACCAAGCCGGAATTCGACTTCACCCGGGCCCCCATCTTCCGGAACGTCACGATCGCCGCCTGGGATCCGGGCAAGTACAATGGCACGCTGGAGGATTGGCTCACCAGCGCTGACTACGACCTCTTCACCAACTACGAGCTGTACAGGCGGCGCTATCCCAAGTCGCGCGCCTTCCTCATCGATCCCCACTCCGTGTGGCGCCTGTGGCAGAGTCTGCAGATGTTTGCCGGAAACCGGCCGATAAGCAGGAATCCCCCCAGTTCCGGTTTCATAGGTAAGCTATGAAGTTCAGATGCTTGGAATTGTGTGCCTTGCGCCTGCAGAATGTGAATTGCTGAGTGATTTCTATGATGTGCCTTCCCAGGACTGGCCCTGCTCCTGCCGCACTGTCCCCAGGTGGACTTCGTGGAGTACGTGCCGTCCACACGACTCAATGGACGCTGTCACTACTACAGCAAAGAGGTGGGTTCGAAAATTAATTTACTCAGCCGACTCTCCTGAGCCCCTGACTTCCTCCATTCCCAGATGAATTCCGCCTGCACATTCGGCTCCTGGCATCCGCTGGCCGCCGAGAAGCTGATGGCCCTGGACATGAACATGGCGGAGGACGACGACATGTCGGTCTTCCAGTTCGGCATCCTGCGGATACGCAGGCCGGACAAGCTGCTCTGCGGCTTCAACTTCTTTGGCTACTGAGGAGGAGCGCGATTCCCAGCTGCCAGTTCGCAGCTTGCAGGCGGAAGTGGCAGTGACAATCCAGGTGCATTTAATCAAATGGTTTTCATCGAGTGCAATAAACAATTCAACTTTGCAATGAATACAAGCTGAAGTACACTCGGTCGAGTGGAGCGTGGGAGGAGGAGGAGGAGGAGTCCGGGTCCCAAGTGGACTCGCTGCCTTTTGATTGCTTCTCTCGGCTGGCTGGAACAAAGCCGACCAGAACAGAGCAGAACACAAATTATGACTGTCCTCATGGAGCCGTGTTTTCCTTTGCCATTAAATGCCATAACTGTTTGTCTACACGGGCGACCTGAGTGCAATAAGTATAAGTATTATGATTGTTATTCCGGCCCCAAGGATCTCGGCGTGGGCGTGGAGTGGACGAGGTGCGGCGAGCTGGGTGGGGAGGGAAAGCACTCATTAATACGTGATGCGGCAGGCCGAACGTGCGGCGACTCCAAAGTGACAAGACGTGGAGACAACGGCGGAAAGTCGGTGTTATGATGGCAATTTTTGGTCGTTTTCTGCTGGCGTGGCTGGAGTTAAACGCTGCGTATGCGCGATTAAATAATATATAGCGAAAATAAATATTGAGATTCCGTTGAACCAGGAAAGGGCTCGGAACGAAAGTTATGGCCGAAGGGCACTGGGCAGCATCTAGAAAGGGAGCCAAACGAAATGGGGAGTTCCCTGAACCCACCGGGCCACCTGCTCCTCCATTATTCCGCCCGCAGGCAGCCTGCTCTTTTGCATTTCAACAGCCAGCCACAAAGTTCATCTAACTCGAGTCGAAAATAACAAGCCAGCAGAAGTGCAGCCCGAATTTTTGATTTAAGCTTCCATTTCGGACGTTTATTTGACAAATGCAAATAGCAGCAAGGCGTTCACGTGTTTATGTTTGCTCCGGCCACTCTTTGTTTTGGTAATTGTGCAGCGCCCCTGCCCCGAAAATGGCCAAAAGCCATTGGCCATCGTCCATCGCCCACTGGACACTGGACACTGGACACTGAGCACGGGCACTTGGCAGGCGGTATTTTGACATTTTTACAAGCAGTTTGACTTTTGTTTTGCCATTCTGCCGCGAGCTCTTCGCGCAGGCGCGTTCGTTGCCCCCGTGAGAACGTGTTTGCCATGCTGATAGATGGCGAATCAAAATTATGAATTTTATAGCTGAAAGTCATAAAGTGGTGGGTGCGCGTGTGCAGTCGCCCCATGGAATAGGACACTTGGCTGCGATCCCACATCCCGCATCCCCTAAAAACACAATTTTCGAGTAGTCCAGAGTGAGTAAACAAAACGATAAGAATGTGACTCACATTGGTGGACTCTGGAGGAAATCGAAGCGTGCCTGCATATCACTATTTTTTTTAATTGATATAATTTTCTTCAGATCACTCCCCCACATGAGTTTATTGGTGATTCACTGAGTTGTTTTATTTAATTTCTTTAGAAATGACAGGCAATTTCGTTACATATTCTAATAAGCAAATATATGTCTTCTAATTGTATTATACAAAATATTACTGCATTATTCTGCGAGGCTCTTCGAACCAATTTTATTTTTAGGAGTGTGTCACATTTAGTGCTCATTTCCCGTAGCTTCTGGCTGGGCAAACTCCCCCACACCGATGCCCCTTGCTGGGATCCAACTCTTTGTAGCATGCAAATTAAAAATGTTGCTTTTTATTGGATTTTTATCGACTGCTGAATGACAGGCCCGGCCGCCCGAGAGGGTCAGCACTGACATGGACGTGGACATGGACATCTGTTTCGAGAATCCACAGAACCTCCCCCTGAAATGTCAATTTGGGTCGGCTTCAATGTTGTGCTAATTGAAATCAAATGGACGTCATCCATCTATCTTCGAAAGTTTGGATGCAGGGCTCGATGAGCCACAGTGGGCCAACGGATGACTCAGGCCCGAAATTTAGGAAATTAAATATCTGTTTTCTTCATTGGGTTTATTCATTTGCATTGCACGTTTGCTTAGCTTCAGGTGGCTGTGGTCTGCTTTTGTTTTACCCAATTGTATTTTGGGGGATAGCAATACTCAGGGGATTCCGAGAATCGTCGGGATAGTCAGTCGTGCGCCCAAATAAAATATGAAACATAACTTATGCACTGTTGTGGTTTTGTGGCCTTTGATAAAAGGGTTAACCCAGACGTGGGTTAGACTGTGTGTAACTGTGGACACTAGGGTGATGCATCTGGGTGTGTCCGACGACCACAACACGTAGTTGATTCGGGCCAGATCCAGACAAAAGATGGCTTGCACAAGCAGCCTGCGAAGAGTCAAGGACGGCAGACAGCTTTATGTACTTTTCATTATCTCCCAAAGAAATATGCGGCTGGGATAACAGGGATACTTGTCTTTTATTATGGGGGTGGAGCAGGTTCGGCAGCCAATAAATTCTGAACAACTACTCCACATACTAGTGGGTCTTGGGCTTTTCAAGGATATATACGCAGAGTCAATAAAGAAGGACGTGCGAGCAGAAGACTTGTATCTTAAAAAGTAATACTGAAGAAACGATTTTATTAGCGCTATGTTAAGGTAGTAAGATACTTAAGTAAAATCGATGATTGCCTTATTTACTGTCTGTTAGCAATGTAAGCAATCAAACAATGACACCAGTAGAAGGATTTCTTTTGAGATACCCAAAAGGAGTGGCTCCATCAATCAGTGCGGTTAATCAAACAATCACTCAATCAGACTTCCTGCTCGATTTGAATTGCTCTTTTGTATCTAAAATCCTTAGTTTATTCGCCTGTGCGACAGCCATATCAAAATATTTAATTGCAATACAAAAGAAGACATCACCCGCGCTCCTCCCCGCGAATCTCCAGGTGGGGAGTCAGTGAGGAGGTGGCCGTTTGAGGAAGAAGCCAAGAGGACGGCATTCCAGCACGTTTGAGTGCGTATAAATCAAAATATAAGAACAATATAAAGCGAAATTTAGCATCACAGCGACCGAAGTCGAGGCAGAGTGAATCGAAATGAATCAGCCTGTTCTGCAGCCGAAAAATCGGTGGAAGTCGACTCAATAACCTATGCCACATTGGTGCCACATGCACCAACGGACGGAACTTCAGGATCGGCCTGACCTGACTCATCCGCTCAAGAAGCCGGGATTGATGCGTAACTATCCCGTTATCGGAACGAAACGAGGAAGGCCCCCAGCACTGCGAAAGGGGTGCTGACAGGGAAGGACGCGGGCATCAAGCCGAGCTGAATGACTGGCGTTTCGGATCTCGGAACGGAACGCTATCGGATCGCCTTGCTCCCGGCCATATAAAAGAATCTAAGCGGAGCGTCCCGAGTCTCAGTCTAGCGCACTAGCGAGCCTCAAAAACGCACTCGAACTTGCAGTTACGGCAGCTTGCTGCGGAAGGCAAATCTCCATAAGATATAGTATAGCTAAGCAAATTAGCGAGTGTTAAACAAATTAGTTAGTGCTTCCGCTGCGTGAAAAGCTTTCCACCCAGAGTGAAAAACACAATTTAGACTGAGAGCGAGAGAAAGCTGCGCCCTCAGGTGAATCATCAGTGCATCTAACAGCTAGCCAAAAGCTTGCTAACTTCTGGCTTACAGTGCGTTAACAGTGAAGGTGAGTCCTAGCCAAACGAGCTTTACCCCAGCCCCTGTTGCTCGCCAGAAATAGGTGCTGGTTTTTTAAAAATGCCACTATCAAATAGAGTTTCATTAAGGAAATGTTATATTCTGTTAAATAATATCCAATCAATCGCCATGGGTAGTAGTACACAGTCTGCTAGTCTGGCTAGTTAATGCCAACAGAGAGCTAGTTCCTTCCTAATCCTGTTGCTCCACAATCGCATGCAAGGGACGAAGGAACAGGGGCGACCAGCTATTTTCAACCACCAGAACTAGGATTCCACCTATGGACGACTGTGTGTGTGAGCGAGTGTCGCTGGTTATTCGCGTGACTCGTAAACTAGAGGCGAACACAGACCCAGGTCTTAGCCATTAGACCCGCACACACTCGCAAGCCCCATGGAAATACAAAAGTAGGGGTGGCGAAGACGACGACGCGAACATTATTTTGCTGCCACCACATTTGCTGAAGGCGGAATGCCAGAATGGCAGAGAGCTGGAACTGAAACAGCAACAGAAACTGAAAGCCAGACGAGTCGCAATCGGAACCCGCTGTGAATCGGTCGCTATCGTCTCTCGCGGAACAAGTAGTCTTGGCCAGAAACTGGGAGTAGTGCTAGCCCCCTGGACATGAGTGTGGAGTGTGGATAGCGCCCTGCCGTAGCCAAATCCGCCCAAGTGATAGTGACTATATAGTGACTTCGCCCGCCTTATCTAACCACGAAGATCTAATCGCCATCGGTCGCAGATAAGCCCGATAAGTTCGAAGCGGCCCTGTGAAGAACCTAAAGAAAACAAAAGTCGCTTTGTGCAATATTTGCTGAAGGAGCACGGGCACCGAGCTGATTATTTCACAAATTGGTTTATGCAAATTCTGTTTGCTCAATTCGCCTGTCTGCCGTATGGTAAGTAGGTGTACCAAGTGACTCATCTCCGCCAGGGAATTCCACTTTCTCGACGGGCATCAATGGGCGAAGAGCTATCTTTGCTCGGACCTCGCATATGACATTGCGGGCGGATCACAGAGGCGGCCCAAACAATCGGCACGTAGGAGCTTTGTAACATTCCTATACATGAATACATATAATTATAGGCACATCAGATACTTCATACATACTATCGAAGCCTGACCGTGACGTGATTGAGTTTAGAAATAGTTTTTCGCACCCAAAGTCAGAGCCGCGCACTCTATTCAAATAATATACTATACAATACTATATTCATATGCAATTAGCATTATCTGCCCCATCTGTATGACAATTATATGTTCTGCTCGGCCAGGTGGCACAGTTCAAAGGCAAAAGTCAATGCGAAATCGCTTGATTCGAGGCGGCGTGGAAAAGTTCATTTCACTGCCGGCGCAGGCAACCAGCCTCAGTGCTATCGCCCTGCATCGGATCGGGATGGGGCATGGTCTAAAAATACCATAAATAGTTGTCTTTAAAGGCAGAAGAAACTCATAAATATTTCATTGTTCCGATGGCGGAGCAGCAGGCAAGCTGCATCGCACAGCAGGCGGCGACGATAAGGCAACTTGTCCACTGCCATAACAGAGGAATATTTTCGTGTATATATGGAAAGAGGCCCCACAGCCCAGAGCCCAGATCCCAGATCCCAAGCCCATGGCCCATGGCCCACAGCCCGGAGCAGATGGGCAAGCAAAGAGGGGCTGACAGCAGGCCAGATGCACTTGGTCCATGGATAATGGCAGCAACAGCATCCGATTTGTCTCACAGCCCCCGCTTTGTTCTGCCAAGTTGTGTTCTGTGGCGTTGGATGTGCCAGCTCCATAAAGCGCATCAGGAACTGTCGTGCAGGCAGAATGCCGCCCATTATCTGGCTGTCGGATTCGCTCCTCGTTCTCCAGCTGCATCCCAGCTGAACCTTTGGCTTGGGCTTCGGCTGCTAGCCAATTGCTCAGGCAGATTACTGGATTTGTTTGCGCTAGGTAGCAATTTGATTCACGTGGCCGCTGAGTCACCCCAAATTGCACTCAATTGATATTAATGGGGTGGCGCCGACGTAGGGCGAATATATTATCGATTCGCAGAAGAAGATACCCAGATGAATAGCTTATTAGCACAGGTCCGCGGGAGAGGGTGCTAATCAGGCTGTTGTAAAGGCAAATGTGTTAATCTACACGATTTATGAAGGCAAATAGATAGGCGTAGGTGCACTTTTATCAAGCACTGCTAGCTATAGGCACTTATCCTATCTTTTTACACTTAAATATTCTTGCTTTTGTGAAACATACACTTTCCGATTATCACTCATGAACTTGCGCATTACTCATATGCCCATTGAGAAACCGCTTGACCAGGGGAAATCCAGACCGCAGATTCATTCATAAAATCTTTTCGGTTAGCGGCGAGGCGTGGCAGATCGGAAGTTCACTCGAATTCGTATGCGAATTTCAAGAAACCAGATCCGCTGCGTTGTAAGCGTTTGCCCAGGGAAGCGGGGATAAGCTGTGAAGTGCCACCGATGGCGAGTGTTTCGGTGGCCGCAGCGGCTGCTGTTTGCTGGACCAGCGGCGTATGACACATGTGCGGTGATTCCAAGAAGCGGATTACTCATACGCCTCCTCTGCAGCGGAGAGGGGCGCGGGGCGCGGAAGGGACAACTTCGATTATTGGCAACAGGTTTCGGCAGTCCCCCGCCACGAAATCTGCATCTCCACCCCAGCAAGCATCGCCAGCGCCTCTGTTAGCCGCAAAAGCTCTCGGCTCCCCTCTTCGAAAGCTCCACTCACGATCGCCAGTCGTCGTCGTGCGCCAGCGAGCGCTGAAGATCAGTTGAATTTTGCGCGCAGCCCAGGGCGGATGTGTTAGCGGCGAGAAACCGAAAAAGTCACCACGATAGAATAAGAATCGCAGTTGGAGTCTAGTGCTATCTAGATAGTCGCGAAGAAAGTTATTCGAAAAGTGAAAGAGTTCAGTTTTGGGGTTGGTTTTGAGTTTTGGTTTCGAACGCGGAAGCGAGCGGGAAAATGGAAGTGCCAGCGGGCAATTAGTGCAGCCAGACATAAAGACACACTCACAGCTCGAAAACACAGCAAAACAAAAGGATTGCGACTGTGAATTATAAAGTATAAATTATAAGCAACGACAACACATCCACAGCGGAATACGCAGCGACGACAGCGACAACAAACAACAGAAAGAAACGTATGTGCCGAGAGCTAATTAATTAATTAATTAATCGTAAGTGTTGCAAGCGCATGCAGCAACAAAGGCAGCAGCGATAGTTCATTGATCTGCAACTGCATCCCACTGGCAGCCCAGCCAATTGAAAGGTCAACCAGAAGCGGGTCCGAGCCCATTAATCAGGCCTAGCCCATTGAGCACTCCGCTTCGGAGGTGAACTTGAACAGCACGGCGGATTGGGCGGTTTCGACACTGCTTGCCCAACCCGGCGTGTGATATGGCTATCACTAAGGTCAAGTTCTAGTAACACTTGGCCACTCATGCCCGAACTATGCATTTGTGACTCCCAACATAACTCCGCCGATCGCCACCATATCTTATCGCTCTCGGGAACAGTCAGCTGATAAGGTTAACAATGCCAAAAAGTCATAGCAAGTGGAATTGGGTGTCGTTGGGCAATTGGGGGGTATTTTTCAACGCACGTCAACAGGGCTGCCGATCTTGGCAAAACTGGTTGGTTGGGCGCTGGCATCCATCGCCTGACTCACGCCTCTTCGCAGAAATCCCAACTTCGAGTTTCGACTCACAGAAGATGGCCAGGAGCCGGCGAACCGGTTTGCAGCTGGCCAAATCCACCTTATCGTCAGCGAGCAGAAGCCCTGCTTGTGACCCAATTCTGAACATCGAGCACACACCCAGACGTGTGCTACATGTCGTATACGTAACCATTACGATAAACGAAACAGGGCAACTTTCGCTCTGAATGCAGTTTCGCCATCGATTGCTCCGGCCAAAGCACTCAAAACTCACTTGCTTTATTGATCTAACAGCGGGGAAATGCGTCCACCGTTATGACAACCCAGCGGATCCCCGCCTTCCTTCAACCCATCAGGCGGGTTAACCACACGGCGCTAACCTTAAACTGTCAGCCCGCCGACCTTCAACCCGGCCGAAACATTTGCCCAAAGAGAAAATGGGAATTGTTTATGGTATTTGCTTAGCGAAATTATTGTAATCAGATAAAAGCGGCGGGCCAATGGGGTGTGCGTATATTCAAAATAAATTCGCCTGTTCATTTGGCTGTTTGGCTGGATCTAGCGGCTAATTGCCTGGCATAAAACAGACTGCTAGCTGTGCCGCTCTGAAATCCCCTGCGATTAGTCAGCAACAACAAGAATGACAGGCTTAAGTGTTCAGTGTCCGCTCCAGATATATATATATATATATACGTACGATATATCATGTATTTGCCACGGTGAGCGCCACACGGCGTGTACTTGATACGACTTATCGCCGTCACTTTCGGCCACTTGCTGCTGCTTCCATTGTCACTCGGATGCCGGGCAGTAGTGGCATCGGTATCAGCATAGGTGCAAGATATATAGTGGGGTAAACATCTCCATAGACATACGAGTCTCGCGCCCTAGGTCAACACCATCCATATCAGCAGAAATACGAACGACCGCGGAAAACTGCGCTATATTTAGCAAGCCAAATATCGGAATATCAACAAGAGGCCCACAGTCCTTTACGGTTATGGCCGACCTGGTATTTACCAGTCTAAAATTAAATTCTAATTGGAGTCTAAACTTACACGGGCTGTTTATGACGTCCGAGCTGTCCAGACACCAGACCACATGACTTACCACTACCATATACCACATATATCTCGACCGATCAAAACATCGCGCACAGGACAGCTGGTGCTCCGAGGGGCTCAGCGAATGCTGGATGCTCTCGGGGATTAGGGAGACACAGATATGGTGGCGGGTTCTGCAAATATTTGGCTCTGATAAGGGGTATTCTTGGCCCGATGGCTTAATGGCTTAATCGCTTGACAAGATGTGGGAGTGCACTTTTCGGTCAGTTCGCTTGCTCCCACAACAGCAATTGTTTTTTGTTCGACCTACGTGCATAACAAGGGGTTTGCCACACAAGTGCTGTGCTATTTCTTACTACGACTACGGTACTCTGTTTGCCTCAACTGAAAACGCCGGCCACTTCCGATTGCCGTTCCACCTGCCACACAGAATGTGTGCCACATTCAACCTGTTGGAAAGTGGGATTGGGGTGGAGTGGAGTGGAGTGACTTCCGTTCGCCCTTTGCACTTGTACTTGGCCTGCTCCCTTTCCATTCGCTCTGTTCCTGTTTGCCGCTGCTTTATTACTTGGCCGGCTTTATGAAATATTAATTGACCTTTTCCCCACCTTCACCCTTTGCCTTTGCAGTGATATAAAGTTCAAAGTGCCAGCGGCAAGTGGAACCACATGACAAGTAGACGAGCCTCGGGAGCAACCCACTGCAAAACCACCAACAACAGCAATATCAGCAATAGCAGCAATAGCAGCAACAACAGC
This sequence comes from Drosophila mauritiana, assembly GCF_004382145.1. Lineage (NCBI taxonomy): Eukaryota > Metazoa > Arthropoda > Insecta > Diptera > Drosophilidae > Drosophila > Drosophila mauritiana. The sequence goes on along the minus strand of NC_046668.1, from coordinate 22,946,754 downwards.
AACAACAGAAACAAAATGACAAACTGCCAAAGTTCAGTGTTCATAGTCGTAGGCACCCTGTTTTCCATCCTGGCAGCGGCTCAATCGGCACCCGTTTCCACCACCACACAGGCGGAGGTAAGTTTATGCGCAAATAATTAAGTTATTATCAGAAACTACGTTATTATAGTTCCTCGCAAATTGTTGCGACTAAATTGAATCAGACTTTTCCGTTCATCTATAATTTATATAAAAGCTTGTAGTGCAGTGGCAAAAACAGGGGATAATGGCATCTAGTATTACGAAATTCAACAGGAACGAACTCGGAATGGAAGTGAATCAGAATCGGAGACCGATTCTGAATCCGAATCGGTTTTTTGCACTTGCGGTGACGACAAATGCACGAGATAGCCGCTTTGTCTGCTCTGTCTGGCCGGTTTATACTATGTGGTCAGTTCACGAGGCTCCACTTCCGATTTGCATGACGGGCGTGCCAGGCGCTCAGAGCTCCGAGTGGCGAGCTGGATGCATTTGGGAATTATGCCCAATTTTCCGCCAGACAAAATGTTCCGTATTCACGAGTGTGTCTGTGCAACAGGCTCACGCGCATCGCAATCGCATGTCAACGGAATTTATTCCGCTCACACACTCGGCTTGGTTTTGGCCCGGCTCAGAGGTTCTGGCCTTAGCCTTAGTTGCACGGCTGGAAGTGCATGCCGCCGGCTAATTGCAGTCTGATTATCGCTATCGTTATCGCTCGTGACATTGGCCAGCGGAAAACGTGGCTGTCCACCAGGAAAACTCGCACGCCACTCACTGCCCAGCAAATCGATTCGAATGCACTCCCTGCATATCACAAACAATCCATCGCTGGCAATTTTCAAAGCAAAGTACCGCGGCTTTAAAAACACCACATATTCATAAGAAAGCACTGATTAGCATAATAGATCTAGAAATTCCCTCATTATTCCATTAGATTAAAAACCCCAAAAAACCCATAAACAAGGGCAATGATAACAATAGAAAGTATGTGAAACTGGTGTTTTTATTCCTAATTAAATGTGTTATTATTACCTGGAAGTGGTCAGATAGACCTTTCGAATGCCATTTAATTTTAGAAATGATTCAAGTGCGCCGTCTTGAGGGAAACTCCAAGTTGAAGCCCTCTTAACCTGTCATTCGCTTCAGAATGGCGCACCTGAAATGCATCAAGGGGCACCCACCAAAAAAAGTGATAACGAAACCCCATGAATTATTACTTTCGATTTGTTGAATTATTCCGCCCCGCGGCAACTTGATTTCCACGCTTTCAATTTATAAATATTTATCTGCGGTTAATTGCTTGTCATGATCGCTGTTTTGCTGCTTCGCCGAATGTAATTTGCAATTATACATTCAGCGATCCATGCGCTATCTACCCGAAGCTAATCACGTTTACTTGCCACAGACTTGCATAAATTAATTGGGAAGACGCGGAGAAGCGGACCCAGAACTTCCTGATTACCCATTTACGATCGCCGCCTCCAGCAGGCGATGATATGGATACAGTACAGCGTATCCAGCCAATCGATTCGCTTCACATCGCAGCTACTATACTATATACCAGCACGCATTAGCGCGTGCTTAACATTGATTCTAGGCTTATTTATGTTTTACGTAATCCCCGACTTCTAATTGGTATGTTGGGCGCGTTGGCCATAACTTGGCTCGTTGTCGCTGGCCAGTCGCCCCAAAAGCAGCTAAGGCGACGGTGTTACGTGTTTGTCTCTCCAATGTCAGGTTCTTTGTTCTCAGATCCCTCCCGAAGCCGATGCCAAGTGCCAAATGCTTTCCCATAAATCTCCCGGAGAATGCAAATCGTGCAGACCACCGCCGGAGCAAGGAGGCAATCGTGATTCTGCCCCATCAGATAGCACTTTCCCGATCCGATCGGAGCAGGAAAACTATCTGCTCCATCTATTTCCCAGTGAGTCATGCGCTGCGGAGCCAGTGGCGAGCATAATGGAGCTGTCAAGAGGTTAATTACTCGGCCAATGAGCGAACTCAAATTCACTCAGGCGCATTCGTCATCGCAGTGGGCGCACAAAGGCAAAAACAGAGACCCGTAGAACTTTCCTGCTCTAAATATAGCTAATCGAGTCCGGTAATTCGCCAAGTAGTTCGCACTTCTCCCCCAGCAATCCCGCTTTCGTGGCCAAAAGCAATCGATAGAGTGAAGTGTTTGCAGTTCGTATCCGAGTTTGATTGATTTGCCTATGAAATAGTTGCGTGCGACCTTCGCGAGGTGCCAAATGCACTGGCGAGCAAACAAAAGGCTGCTCCAGCCTTGCGGAGAAGCACTTGACAAACAACTGACAGTTTTTGCCGCTTGGAGCCAACATCCTTTCTCCTTTTCAGACTTCCCCAAGGTCACTCATGGCTTAGCATTTCACGCGTCTCGCCATAAACAACCCGACAACCGCCTAAAAAGGCTGCGGCGGAATGGCAGCGGCAATAAAATCCTTTTTTGCCTGACTTTGCATGAATAGCGCTTTTTATTGTCCGGTTATCTTAGCATCTTGACGCTTATTTATCGCCGTTTGAAATTAGCCACTTGGGGCAAACGGAGCTGCAAAAAAGAAGACACCTTGTGGAAATGTCAAACACATTTTGTGGGAGTTTCCCTGCCAGGCAGCCTGAACTGAGAACCGAGTTTTAAACTTTAATTTGGATGGCAAAACCAGCTGGAAGTTCTTTCAATTAATTCCCTCTCTCCCAGGTCTGAATTAAATCGAAATCGTTATACAACTTTAAGCCGCATTTCAGACTGCCGTTGGCCCAGTTTCTGTTTTGGTTTCCCCGGTCTGGTTTGCGTTCGTTATAGTTTTGAGTTTTCTTTTCAATCTGCCCAATCTGCCAGACTCCCCAATCGACTCGTTATGGAAACCCAAAAGAAATGCCGCCAAATGAGGCGCCTGCGCTTCGATTTGCACTGAGGTGCGAGGGGTGGTGATGTAATCGCCGCGCTGAAACATTTAAGCCAGTTAAGCCTGTTTGCTAGTTGGCAGCGAGATTGGACAACTCAAATTGCACACACTCGCGGTGGGAAAATCGCAGGGAAACGCAGGGAAAAGCTCCGCCATTTGCCTTTAATTGTCGCAGACACTTTCGCTTATGTGCCACGTGCCACGCAAATATGTGTGCAACTAGGTCTAGGTTTGTTTGCAGGCAGCTTGCCTTGGGAAATGGAGAAGCGGAATCCCTTCTACCTATGACCCCCGTGTGGCGGACGAAGTCAACGACCTGGCTGACCCACATACCGCATTCCTTCGCACGTAAACTAACCACGCACCCCCGAAAAACGTTGAACGAACGCCCAGAGTTTTCATTCGCCAGCTTTTCCCGCTGGGCAATAATTTTCCCATCAATTTCCATCGGGCACGTTGCCGATGTATACGATAATTGTACACAAAGCGATACTCGTTTATAATTTATGCATGTCCTGTTCTTGTTTCGACCGGAAATAAACGAGGCGGAGCAGCACGCCTCCAATTGAAATGGGTGAAAGTTCAATGACTCGGCGAAGGAGCTGCTTCTGCCATGCCATTTCCCCTGCAAAATCAAATCAACTTGGCAACTTTGCACCCGTGCAAACAGCGTTAAATATTTGAAGGTTGCACTGCGATTGTAGCATACTTTCCCGGGCTCACACACACTCCTGCAGCTCCTGGCCAAGTCGAGCTCTACAGTTCGCATTCGCTCGCAAACCCCGTGGGCCACGTCCTGCAAGTTCAACTCCTTCGGCTAAGTAAACCAGGCAAGCAGGTCAGCCAACTGAATAGATAGATACCTACCCCCCCAAACTGGTGGTTTCTGGGTGGGAGTACACATACAGAAATGTATAAATATTTATATCTACCTCGCTTCCAGCTAAAGCGAATAAGTTTTAGCCCATGTACAGATCTAACCATATGCAGGGTACTTTCAGTTAGTTTTACCTGGAGTTCTGGGTCGTGGCAAAAGCCATTCTGTGTTGACATTATTGTTCGACTGTCCGCCAAACAGCAGAGCGCAAAAAAGTGTGTCAATGTGCAATAATAAATTGAAGTGCAATTTCAACGCCCTCCGAATCGTGACCCGACTGCAGAGGCCCTCACCCCTGGAGCGCATATTATTTCCAATGATTTGCATCTGTCCGATCCAATCCCGCCGAGAATCGGTAATCACATGCAAATGCATCGCCGTGGATGCACTCCAATCATGGCCACCGAGCAGCTGCATGGGAAGCCTAGAGCGACGAGTCCCGAAAAACGCAAGCCACGTTAAGCGGGTGGCCCATCATTTCCGGTTTTGCCCCGACTTCCGTTCGCCTTGTGACGCATTGCCTTCTGTATGAAAAATGCGTCAGAAATGACTCAATTACGGACAGGTTGAGTGGTCTTTTGTTTGCTGCCAATGGGGCTATCTTATCGATGGAAGATAACCGAAAGAGCCGAGTTTTCGGCCCCGAACAATGCATTCGATTGCTGTCAGTCTGTTTGTTCTATGACAAAAGCTGCACTACAATCCCCCTGGCATGGCACCTTCTCGATAATCAAGAGGTTCGTGCCCGCCAAAGGGGAGTAATTATGGTAATTGCACAAAGAGGCATGGCTAAGGTCGCAGATGAGTCGGTGGAATCGCTCCGAATCTGAATGGGAACCTGGACTTGGAGTGGATCTGCATCTGTCAGGAGATGAGTGACAGATACTCTCCACTCGAACCGTGCTTTGTTTACAGTTCGTTTACCTTTCGAGGCACGGACCGGAGCCAGCTGATCGGTGGCGAAGAGCAAAGACTGGTAGCCAACCCACCCAGCAAAAGATCACAGAGCCACTGGCAGCAGACGCGACTCGAATACTCAAGACTCCAGCGAAATGTTTACTTCCTCGCAGGCGGAAAGAACACAATAAAATTAACAGTCAGCTGGCATTATGCAAGATTCGGCAAATCATTATACAACATGTACTATATACTATATATGTGTGTACATATGTGAGCGGCGGCATTAAGTCATTAAGAATGTGCGACACATAAACGGCCGGGGAACCTGATGCCCATGCCAAGTCGAAAATCGTATTATCGCACTGCCGAAACGTCAAGCGCATAAAACAAGCGGCTGTAAGACAGTTTGCCGTTGTAATTGGCCAGAAAGCAAATTCCATGTAGCTAGATAGCTAGATAGCTAGATAGTTAGATAGTTAGTGAACACTTAACGGTTGAGATAACCTCGCATTGTTCTCCGATCGCAGTGCACTTCCCTGATGGGCAAACCGTTTTCATTCGATGTCTCAATGTTACAATTTACAATTTACAATCAGCCAGTGATCGCTTCCTTAAAGCTGCCGATGCTTGATGATCGATTAGGCGTTTTCACACCTTTCCCAGTCACGTCGCATTCGCAGTTCATCCGTATGGCTGCGGGGGCTGCATGCATATGAAGCATACGACAGGTGCCCCTTTCCCCTCCGGTTTATTTATATGAAGTGGAAGCCAGTGAGGCGGTCGTAAATTATGCAAGTCAGATGGAAAGGAAAGGCGATCGAGTCGCCAGGACTAATCTGATTGTCATAAATCAAGTTGGCCGCGACGGGTGGCCATCGGTCGCAGCCCATTGATCTTCGCCAGCTGTCCCTAAACCTTCCTTCCTCCCTCCTTCCAGATCTACCTGTCCCAGTTCGGCTATCTACCCGCCTCTGCCCGCAATCCCGCCAGCAGTGGGCTGCACGACCAGCGGACCTGGGTGAGTGCCATCGAGGAGTTCCAGAGCTTCGCGGGACTGAACATCACCGGCGAGCTGGACGCGGAGACCATGAAGCTGATGTCCCTGCCTCGCTGCGGAGTTCGGGACCGCGTCGGCACCGGCGACAGCCGCTCCAAGCGGTACGCCCTGCAGGGCAGTCGCTGGCGTGTGAAGAACCTCACCTACAAGATCTCCAAGTACCCCAAGCGGCTGAAGCGAGTCGATGTGGACGCGGAGATCGGTCGCGCATTCGCCGTGTGGTCCGAGGACACCGACCTGACCTTCACCAGGAAGACCTCCGGCCCCGTGCACATCGAGATCAAGTGAGTAGCCTAAAAGCCTTTATTAAATACAATTGCCAATCTTCCTCTCCTTCCTCTTCCTTACTCCCAGGTTCGTGGAGAGCGAGCATGGAGACGGCGATGCCTTTGACGGTCAGGGTGGCACCCTGGCGCACGCCTTCTTCCCTGTCTTTGGCGGAGATGCCCACTTTGACGACGCGGAACTGTGGACCATTGGCACGCCTCGAGGCACCAATCTGTTCCAGGTGGCCGCCCACGAGTTCGGTCACTCCTTGGGACTGTCCCACTCCGATCAGAGCTCCGCTCTGATGGCGCCCTTCTATCGCGGCTTTGAACCCGTCTTCAAGTTGGACGAGGACGACAAGGCGGCCATCCAGTCACTGTACGGACGCAAAACAAACCAGCTGAGGCCCACCAACGTGTACCCGGCCACCACACAGCGGCCATACTCTCCTCCAAAGGTGCCACTGGACGACTCCATCTGCAAGGACTCCAAGGTAGACACGCTCTTCAACTCGGCGCAGGGCGAGACCTACGCCTTCAAGGGCGACAAGTACTACAAGCTGACCACGGACTCCGTGGAGGAGGGCTACCCGCAGCTCATCTCCAAGGGCTGGCCGGGATTGCCGGGCAACATCGATGCGGCGTTCACCTACAAGAACGGCAAGACGTACTTCTTCAAGGGTACCCAGTACTGGCGCTACCAAGGCCGCCAGATGGACGGCGTCTACCCAAAGGAAATCAGCGAGGGCTTCACGGGCATTCCCGACCATCTGGACGCCGCGATGGTTTGGGGGGGCAACGGCAAGATTTACTTCTTCAAGGGCAGCAAGTTCTGGCGCTTCGATCCGGCCAAGAGGCCGCCGGTCAAGGCCAGCTATCCCAAGCCCATCTCCAACTGGGAGGGTGTTCCCAACAACCTGGACGCAGCGCTGAAGTACACCAATGGCTACACGTACTTCTTCAAGGGCGACAAGTACTACAGATTCCACGACGCCCGATTTGCTGTAAGTACTGCTAGCTGGGGGGATCCCAGCAATACCCAGAACAATCCCTTATTCTTTTGGACTCCCGCAGGTTGACTCGGCCACGCCCCCCTTCCCCAGACCCACCGCCCACTGGTGGTTCGGCTGCAAGAACACGCCCTCGTCCACAGGTAATTTCGTCGACGGTTCGGACAACGAGTTCGAACAGCACTCCATGATCCCGCATGCCGACGATGGCAACGGTGATGACTTCGACGCAGGTGAGTGGGACCGACTCAGCGGTAGTTTTGTTTGAGCTCGAATCGATCTAATGGATCCACGAATGTCGAATCCCGAACTCTGAAAGTCAAAAAGATCTCATAGAAAGAAGTCTTGTATGAGTTGTTACTTAGCGAGAAGCAGTTACGAGTCATGAAATGATAATATTAATAAATCCTATCTTTATGGTATGTTTAATTAAGTTAATGTCTATGTAGTGAAATTCTATTACTCAAGTCGAATGTGTTTGTCTTTGATGCCTATGGAAGAAATACATTTATAATACCTATTGAAAAACTAATTACCAAACTGTGTGTGTCGAATGTCTTTTGCCAGTCTGTATATATATACAATATATAGCGTGTACATTATACGTATATTGTAAAATGTTACCTTCTCTTAGTCTTGATTTTGTGGTGTTTTACTTTAGTTTTGTTTCAGTGCTTGCATGCTGAGTTTTATTTGGTGAACGTACTTTTCTATAAAGTGAACCTCTAAACTTAATTTACTGAAACCAATGTTCTAATAACTTTTCAAAACTAGCTGTACTAATCTTGAAACTGACCCAACTTTGCTAATTTCATTTTCAACTAACAATGTGTTCTTTTCATTAACTTAACTAACCCATCCTTGGTAAACTTACGCTTTTGGTACTTTTGGTTTTTTGATTCTATTGAACTAACCAACTCAATTTAGCATACCATGTACAAAGATATTAAAAAGGAAAAATGAATATACGAACAACGATAATATAATACCTTGCTTACAGTTTAGTAGCCAAGTGAATATTTAAGCAATTATCTACCGCAACGACAACAACAGCAACCAAAACTACTGGTCAGTCGGTCTCACTAACTGAGGTCCCAGATCAACTCCACCGGAAACCATGTTCCTAGCCTATAAGTCACGATCGTAGCATGCGCACTTCCTAACCGCCTAACCAAAACCAATATAGCATCTGCAATAGTTACTAACTGGCTAACCCCAAGAACAAGCAACACTATCTGTTAAACACCACAAATTCCGAAAATGGAAACCCCCCAAAAGAACACCCCACATATGGTCTAAGCTATCTAGTTCCGTACTTCCGTAGCACTAAGTATTTATCTAGATATGGTACTGTTAATATTTGATCTTCCACTCCCCGAACTAAACTCTATACCCTGTAGTCGAAATCGCAGAACCTCGAACCATGTTTATGCGTAACCGTTTCCTTGTTTTGGCACCCTCGGCACAAAATTCCGAATGGCTAGTGGCTGGGTTGAGCCGCACCTAAACCACCCACTCACTCTCCAACCACCCACTGTACCCACTCTACCCACACCACCCAACACACACTCACACACCCACACACCCAAGTAATTGCATGAACAACTCAAATTGTACTAACACGGAGCAAACAAAAGATTCCCACCTGCATGGCACGGAAAGTCGGAGGTATTGTAAGAATGCTGGATATATGGGCTCTCTAAGTGATATGTGATCCACTCCCGTTATGACCCAATCTCACTTAACACTCGCATGCACGTGCCCGGCCCATAATCGTCTAATTTGCATTCAACAAGAGCCGAACAATCCCAATGTATTCGTATTCGTCATTGTCATCTGTCTGTATGTACGTATGTATATTTCTTGCAGGCTTTAAGAGACGCGGATACAAAAACAAGAACAATTAACCACAGCACACATCCAGAAAGCACAACAGCAACAACAACAGCCGAACAAACCGAACATCAACTCCATAACAGCCCACACCACCACCACCACCCCCACCACATCCACATACATAAGACTCATGGCGCAGAAGAATCACAAAGCGAATGAGCCGCCATAGCACATGGCATTCGGGCTTCTGGCTGCTACTGTCTTTTTTCTGCTCTCCCGCCTCTTCTCCCGTACATACATGTGTATCTTGTGTGTAGTTGTAGTGTGGCAATGCTGGTTCTTCCTGCTCACACGTAGTATCATCCTGTTGTAGACTGCTAGACCCCATCGCATCGCACATCCCGCCCTCCCAGAACGCAACCTTGATGTTGCTGCATCCCGAGAATTGCTTTATGGTTTTATTCAACACTTTTGTTCTTTAAACGAATATTTTTATTTGCGGCTCCCAAACTCGCACCGATCTACGCAGCACCGCAAGTGCCGAGTCTGAATCCCAACCCGAATCAGGGCATTCTGCCCAGCTGGATGTGGGGCCTGACGAACAGATTCTTCTAGTCTAGAGGATCTGGTGCTCATCCGTGTGTTGTAGCCAGTCCCGTTGTAATTTGCCAGCATTAGTGTAATCCATCGCCCGCATGAGTGATCTCTGTCTGAATAAAGTAAACCATCAATCGAAACATACAAAACATGCCACGCCCACGAACTGCGCCGCCTGCCGAAACGCCAAACCAAGCCAAATAGAAAGAAACGAGTTTACAGAGTGAAGAGTATGTTACATCAATTATTTTAATTTGATCCCCCTAAGTTACTTAAGTTATACCTACGTTCTGTTCCGTTTTTTTAGCTTATTTGCCCCCCGCCCCCTACCAAGTCACGCCCCTAAAATACAATATCCAATACCAAATCTTATTTAGCTTAGATCTAAGCCGTTTCTGCACCACAGAACATCCTCCTGAACAGCTTGGCGAGAAACTAACTAACTTGACTTTCCAAATCCCTGTTTCCCTTAGCCGTGGGCGATCACCAGTCCAACGACGAGCCGATAGTTCCGGAAGTGGCCGAGCGAACCGGAAACGGAGCCATGTCCCAGTCCAAGCTGACGAGCAGCTCCGCCGTGAGCACCGTGATCACCACCATCCTGATGTGCCTCGTCTCCAAGCTCATCGTTAGCTAAAAGAGCTAAGAGATACCAGCGACCTGCGGGCAGTGCATTTGTGAACCTTAGGATCAACGCTAGCCACTCGAGTAAAGTTTCCGAAATTTTACTGCACGTTGGACACCGGAGTGCTTGAAATTCAAATGTTACGCACATCATATCGAATACGATGAGAGGAAATCCAAAAAAGAATAATGAAAACACACAAATTGAAATCGAACAGAATATCAATTGTAAATTGAGCGATCAGCATGTGACACAGGTGCCTTATCAAATACTTTTGTTGTTGTGTAAATAAAATCAGCCTTAAATATAATGAAATAGTTTATAACATTCCGCATTCAAGCCACAAAACGATCAGAAGTCATACCAAACCAGAAGTTCTCTACGTAGTAAGCTGTTTTGGTAATGACAAATTGCGATATTAAATTTAACGAGCCATATGCAAGGAATTGGAGAGAACCAAACAAAAATTAAATACTGAGCATTGAACGTAATTTAGTTTAGATATAATTGTTAATGTCGGCACATGGGAAAGGAGCTCCGCGTGTTCCTCCAGCTGTGCTGCAATTTCGCAAACGCAAGTGTTTTAAGTTTACAGAACGATACGTGACTTGACCATATATAAACTAATATGAAAATCATCATCGAGGACATATGATTATTATATAAGTGATATTTAAGACAGTCCATTAAACGATATTTCTTCGGGTTTAATATTTAAAACCGAAATATTATTTAACTTACGTATTATTATGTATTATTACTATTATATACCATAAATGTACGCTGAAATAAGAGAAACTGAACAAAAACGAAAACGAAAATACAACAAATAAAGAAACAGAAATCCAATAAAAAATAAACTAAACTATTATTCTTAGTCGTCTACGACGAGCAATTTGGTACACTGTAGCATGACAGATTAAGGATCAGGATCGCGTTCCAGTTGAGCATAGAGCTCCTCAAGTCTGTCATCCTTCTCGTACTCGTCAGCAGTCTTCATCGCACTAGTGCCTCGTCTGAAAGGACCCGTAAACAAGCGACCAAAACAGGATCCTAACCAAGAGAAGAGGAGGAGGAGTAAGGCAAAGAACTCAATTTGGCTAATAGCATACTTTTGGCTTTCTTCTGGCTGTCATCTTGAGCTTGTGTTGTCGGCTTGGTAGCCGGTACGGGATCAGGGATGCCCAAGTAGTCGCACTCTTTCTTAATGTCACGCATTAGGTGCACCGCATTGGATCCTAGCAAACAACCTGTGGGATTCACGCTCGGCTCTACTTTCGGGGTAAGGTCAGGTATAAATGTATCTGCGAATGGAAAAGTGGTTTGTGTAAGCCGAGTATTCATATATTCAAAACAGATCAACACAGACCTTCTAAGCTGTTCTGTCTGAATTGCAAACTTTTTATAATAGCGCCGTACTCGACCATTTGACGCTTGAGCTTTTCAATCTCCCTTTCCTGTTCGTTAATCTTGTTCTTGCGCTTGCCGTCGTCCTTGCCGTTACCACTGGAATCTGAGCAGTTATCGCTGTCGCTAATTATGATAGACTCCACCGGCGGTGGAGATATGACCTTGCAGTCGGTGTTGTCGTCGTCTCCATGTGGCGATTGCAGACCCTGAAAGGAGGTGGCGCACTGCACCATGGGCATCCCGGCGCGCTTCCGGAGTCGCCGGTAGCGGACTGTGAGAGTGCGGCTGTTCAGCGGTGAGTCGACCAGCTCCTTGAACGCTTCCATGGTCTGGTCAGGTGAGGCGTAGCGCACAAAGGCGTAGCGAGCGCGCTTCTCGCGCTTCAGCACTCCGATGTCCACGCGCATGGCGTTGGCGAAGTAGGCCTTGATGGCCGATGTGGTCATGTTGAACGGTATGTTGCCCACATACAGAGAACAGGGATCAATGAACTCGGCTTGCTCCTCATCGGAGAACGGCTTAAGCTCCGCCCGAAGGTGCCCCGTACCGAAGCGCACCCTGTTTATGTCGCAGATGGTGGCCTCCACATCGGCCCCGGCCTTTAGATGGACTAGACAGTATCGTGGAGCCACACTGATGGGCAAGACCACATCCCGAATCTCCTTGGACAGTCCTGCCAGCATGGGAGCAGTAATCTCGGGATCAGGAAAGCGGATGAGCAACACCTCGGAGGCGGGTGTCTGGCCCGGTTTGTTCGTCAACTCGCGTTCCAGGGCGAGGGCCCGTAATGTGTGCTCACGACGCATTTTGGCCAGCTCCCGACGGGACAATTTGGCAGTGTCGGCTGAATGAAATTGTTGTATAAGAGTACTAGCACGTGAACGTACTATCAACTTACGTTTCTTGTCACTGGTGCTCTTCTCCAGCTCGGCGTCGTTGTCCAAATCCACGCTAGCTTTCCACGGCAGAAGTTGGCTTCCTTCGGGAGTCGGTTCGAACATATAGGACTCATTCGGTGGAGTGCATCCGTGGCCCGCGAAGGGTGCTACGTGTTTGGACAATATAACCTGACTGCCGTCGCCCCCCGACTCTTCTTTGTCACGATCCTCGGTGGTATCGAGGCGCTTGGCATCCGGACCGTCGCCGGATTCAAGGGCCGCGCGTTTTGAATCCATTTTGTTAAGGTATCAAAAATGTGGAAAAATGTGGAACGTGTTCCTAGCTAAAGTTGTGGAAACTGGAAAAGTCTGTTCTATAGCTGTGTTGTTTACCTAATGAATGTTTCCGGAAGGAGTCGGCTTCAAATCATAATTTGAGTCTGACGCAAAATTCGTAGCTGCTGCGACCTGGGGATCCGGCAACACCGACGCACAGCTGATTTTTATCCGGTGCATTCCTAAAGCACATACGTTGCCAGACCTTCTTCTTTGACAACTATCGGGCAGTGCGCTGATTACAGCACAGCTGATCACATTGCCAGACTGTTTTCAAAGACAGCATAAGAAAACACAAAATGTGTGCGGCCCTCTTACGAAGTGTTAAATTGGTTTATTTACGGCCAATATCAGCCAAACCGAATTTCCAGCGCCTGCAGTAAGGCCCATCTATTTTTCACCACAGCCGATTGAATCACTCTGCCCTCTCTCATTCAGCACCAGCAGTTTGCTCCGCAAGTGGCGGAATGCGTCCTCCGGCGAAGTGGAACGGAAGCTCCTCTTTGGCGACAGGCTACCAGATAACTATAAACTGATTTACCGGGCCCCTATCGAGAGCTACGTGACCTGGACGAAGAATATATCCACTGCCACGACCACTGTACTTGCTGTGGTGGCCGCCTATCACTATGCCACAACCATGAACTACCTGAATATGGTCCAGAAAATGGACATAGCCATTCTGGTGTCCCAGGAGTCAGATCTGTACTACTTTGTGGGTGGATTTCTGCTTATAAACCTGGCGATTCGAGCTTTTGTGGCCAAATATCCACTGAGAATATACAAGAGCTCGGAAAAGTAACTTTGAAAAGGTAGTACACGACATTCATAAGTAGTAACTAACTTTATTTTTAGATATGTGGCTGTCTATGGGTCCCAACTACCCATTGGAACTGTGAAACACTATTTTGAACGCGGTCAAATAGCTGAATACAAGAATTTTTTAAATCCTTGGAGCCACATTATGTACAGACTAGGCAACCGCTCATCGATGCTTCTGGTTGATTACTTCAAGACGCCCTCGGAGTTCCACCAACTGTTCGCGACCAAACAAGAATCGTAGACTTTTTAATTGTTGATAATTGTTAAAAATAAAATGTGAAAAACATTCCTTTGTTGAAATGTTTTTAATTTCCCGCCCATTTTCTATCGGTTATACCAGGGATGGATCTTCATTTTGGGTATTTTGCCGATCAGCTGTTTGGTTCGTTAGTTCTCATCAAGAGCTCCACGTGCAAATGGAACTTAAAAAAATGAAACCTTTAAAAGACGACGCTGCCGAATCGGAATCCCCTCCAGAAACGGGGGCCCGGAAGCGCCGCAACCCGTTTAACACACAGAGGCTCAAGGAAGAGAAGGAGCGCCGCCAGAAAAAGCGAGCGCGTCTCATCGTTCGCAACATCAGTTACAAGTCCACGGAGGATTCGCTTCGCGAGCATTTTGGGCAGTGGGGCACGCTGGAGGATGTGCACATCCTGAAACGCGGTGACGGGAAGCTGGTGGGCTGCGCCTTTGTGCAGTACGAGACCATTAACCAGGCCACCAAAGCGATCCTAAACTCCAACGGCAAGGAGCTGCTCGGGAGAAAGGTATTTGTGGACTGGGCTTTGGGCAAAGACGAGTATGTATCAAAGAACCTGAAAGACGAGGAGCCGGATGAGAAGAAGCCAAAGGTGGAAGTGAAAGAGGAAAACGGCGACGAGAAGGAAGTCAAGGAGGAAAGCGACCCGGAAGTTGGCAAGGAAGACGAAAGTTCTGGAGAGGATTCTGATGCGGAATCCGGCGAGGATGAAGAGGACGCTGAAGAATCTGAAGACGAAGAGAACGACGAAGACCATAAGGAGAACAAGGACGAATTAAAATCAAAATTGGATATCGAAAATGTCAAAAGGGAAAAGCAAATCTCCAACGACGTCCAGGAGGGCTGCACGGTCTTCATTAAAAACGTTCCCTTCGATGCAGAAGATGCCGACTTGAGAAAGGCGTGCCGCAAGTTCGGCTTGGTGAGCTACGCCATTATCAATCGCCAGGCGGTTTCTGGACACTCCAAGGGTACAGCCTTCGTTAAGTTTAAGGCCAAGGAGTCAGCGGATCTTTGTCTGCAAGCTGGAACAGAGTTTAAGTTGATGGATGAGGTCCTGGATCCTCATCCCGCATTGAGTCGCGAGGAAATGAAGTCGAAGCAGTCGCAGGAAAACAAAAAAGACGATGCCAAGGACTCACGAAACCTGTATTTGGCCAGGGAAGGTCTTATCATGGCTGGAGCGAAGGCAGCCGATGGCGTTTCTGCCTCAGACATGGCCAAGCGACATGAACTTGAGCAGGTTAAGACGCAGGTGCTCAAGAACTTGAATCGGTAAGACTGATACTTAGTACGCATGACAGGTTTATCTGTAATCCAATTGATTATCCTTCAGGTTTGTTTCCCGCAATCGCTTGTCCATTCACAATCTCCCCCAAAACTACGACAATGAAAAGCTGAAACAAATGGCTCTGACTTACACTGGCTTCCGACCCCACGAATGCCGGGTGATGAGGGAACATAAGGTGACCCCTGAGCATCCGCAGGGCAAGTCCAAGGGCTTTGGTTTCCTATCCTTTGACACACATCAGAGAGCTTTGGCCGCCCTACGGAAACTAAACAACAACCCCAATATCTTTGGAACACAGAGCGTAAGGAATTTTAGACAACTCTCGCTAACTTCACTTGCTAACTATTCACTTCCTTAGCGCCCCATTGTCGCGTTCAGTATAGAGGATCGTGCTGTGCACAAAATCAAAGAAAAGCGCACGGAGCGCTCAAAGCAGAACAATCCCACATACCAAAACAAACAGCAGGAGCGCAAGGAGCGACGCCAGCAAAAGCGCAATGGTCAGAACACCAAAACTCCGGTTCCCCAGGCAGATAATAAAAGCAAACTTCAGAAACATATTAAGAAGCTTGAAGCTTCGCGAGCAGCCAAAGCGGAGGGTAAAGTCGCGGAGAAAAAGCAGCTGAGCGATGTGCAGGGCGATTTTGTCGGCACGGCAGCCAAGCCGGGCACCTCGCTGAAGATGCGATCCAAAAAGAAGATTGTGGAGCAGGCCAAGGAACACTTGAAGAAGGTGAAGACCGAGAAGCGCAAGCAGAAGAACAAGAAGATACGCGAGTCCCACCTGGCAGAGCGCAAGGCTAATAATCGGCCCAAGCAGGGACGCAAGAAGGAAACGGATGACCTTCGGCCCCTAATTAATAAGTACAAGAACATGATTAGTGGAAATCAAGGAGGTGGCGGTGTTACGGGAGGTAAAATTAAGAAGCCTAAGCGTACCAAGTGGTACACGGAGTAGCGCTCCCTCTTCTAGGATAAGAAAAATCTTTTTAGCAATAAAACTGTAAAGGAGAAAATCGATACAGGTAACTAGCGGGAAAACTGGGACTTTTTCTTGGGATTAGAGAAGAAACATCTGCTCTGCAATGATTCTACCTGCCTGCCAAGTCGCGTATTATGCATATATAGTCTGCGTGGTGGACCAAGCTCGTTAGTATTGCATAGCAGTGCCTGTGAAGTGCGTCGTCCGCAAAAAAATAAATTATCTTCAAGATGGCTCCGCGAGAGAAAGTGGAATTTGTGCTGGTGCGTTTGGCCTTTGTTCCTTACATGTAAGCAATTAATATAAATACCCTCAAGATCGTCAGAAACTCATTCATTCCTGTCGCAGAAATCCTCTGTACCCGCGCATCAGCTACCAGATCAGAAAGCATGCTCCCACTGGATCGATCATCCAAGTGCGCGATTGGTTCGAGCACGTGATGATGCGGGAGCGCTCCAAGCTGCCCCCCGATGCGAATATACGCTACGCAGAGTGGCGCATCATCACCGGCGACATGGAGCTGTTTCAGGTGCAGGGCGTCCGCTTCGACAAGATCATGCTGGTGCTGGGCGAGGAAAACATCTCGTGGGTGTTCTATCAGAACACGCCGCTTTTCCGCCGAATCGAGGGCAGCGCCTGCTTCCCTGCTAGCTACTGCGGATGCTGCCTGAACAACCAGTACCTGGACATAATGGCGAAAATCAAACAAACTGTGTCAAGAAAAAAGATACGATGAAATAAATATATCGAGTACTAATGGAAACAAGAGTTTATATTAAGATGAACGCTTTCAAATTTCACTTGGCGCTGGCAGCTGTCTATTCCAGCCAGTGGAAGCGGGAACCGTACTTTGCTGGCGGCTTGGGGTAATCCTCGGGCAGACCGGGGGTGGCATCGGGATAGGAGACCTTCTCCTCCTTCTTTGGTGCTTCACGAGCTGATTGGATGACCTGAAAACGGAAGTGTTTAGGAGAGGTCTGGATAAAGCCTGCTGGGAAATTACCTTGGCCCGCGAAAAGTATCCATATGAGGGACGATCCCAGTCGAAGTTATCCTTGATACACTTGTCGAACACTCCCTGGGTCTTGCGGCAACTAAATAATGGATTGGCTTTGGTATATCATGATTGGAATATTTAACATTTACGGAGTGCTTACTGTGAAAAAGCCATAGTACCGCTGCTCTTGTCCAGGCAGGTGGCGTACTGCGTGAACTCCTCATGGCAGGTCTTCTTCACCTTGCGGAAGAAGTCCAGGGCGCAGCTGGTCACGGCTTTGCCCTCCGCCAAACAGGCCCGCGGGTCATCCAGCTCCTGCCGGCACAGCATAAACTCCTGAAATTACATGAAGGAAAATGTAAACAAACTGGGGGAAGTGCTTTTTGAGGTTAGGTTATATAACTAAACCGCTCGGATTTTGAAGGGGCAGC